>NW_026535812.1:0-365000 GCF_028551555.1 Melozone crissalis
AAAGAGCTGCCTTATAATAGCAAGATATGATGGACAGCAGGAATGGCTGAAGCCAGCAGAGATAAGTCCATGAACTATTCATGCTACAAAGATTTCTGACAAAACCCCCAATAACCCAAATACAACGTTTTGTCTCGCAGAGCTGATAGGAACCCTGTGCATTTAATTCAGTCATTGGCAGCAAATAGAGATCAGCTTGAAGCTCCTTTGGTCCACTACTACTTATTTTTTTCACCCACAAAATGTAATTACATCTACTCTTTGGGAAGAAATTACTGCTTTGAGTGGTTCAATGCAAAGAGTTTCTTCCCATACCCACTCATAATCAGTCACCAAGAGAAATATTTTCTAAAAAGATCTCTTCAAAATTTTGGAGTGACTTTCAACATAAATAACTGGGTTATTTTGCTCAAAATGATAAGGGAATTGAATTGGGCTCCCTCATCTTAAAAAGAAGTGTTTCTTCCTGGTTCTTCACAAAGAGGAACCAAACACTTTGTGGCAGCAGACTGAAGGGAAGAAGAGGTTTCTTTCCCCCTGAGCTGCACAATAGGAGACAATTTTGTTGCCAAGAGGTAACAAAACCCAGCCAATTTCCAGTTCTTTTAGTGTAAGGGAAAAGCTCTGAGGATCTCAGCTGTGGGAGACACAGAGTGGCAGGAGCAGGGGATCTGCTGGGGGTTTTGGGGTGGGGGACAGATTAAAGAAATGTTCAAGCGAAACCTGTGAGAGTTCAAGACTCCATTCCTCAGAGGAGAAACTCGATTTGACCCAAATGCCATTCAAATCCAACAAACATTGAGGCATTTCCCCAAGCTCTGCTGGGCCATCAGGTACAACCCAAATCACTCTGTGGGACCAGGGCAGCCGATCCCTGGTACGGGACAGGGATGCTCCCCTGGGAATCCACCTGCATTGCCCATGGACTCACATGATCTGTTTGTAAAGACCTCAGTATCCAAAAAACTCCACATTAAAAGCCTTTAATTTGGGGTTTCACTTCTCCGCCTATCTGTTGTCACTAGGCAGCTGCTCCACTTCAACATCCCTGTGATGGGTACAAATTTTCTCCTAATTTCCAGCCTAAACAGGAAGTTATTTCCATTCATTCTTCTGCAAGTACTGGGAGCTTGTACCTGCTTTGCTCTTCCTCTTCTGGTGTGCATTTGTGTACATAAAATGCCAAAGCCAGGAGCATTTCCTTCGTTTAAGGAAATGTTTAAATCATGTCATTTGTCCTTATTATTTCCTTCCCATATAATTGCATGGATTTGGTGCTGGCTCAACACTCAGAATGTTGACAGCACAAAGCCCAGTTCTCGCACTGATCTCTCCAAGTTTTGGGCCAAGCCTGCAAAGAAGGAAATACAGCAAAGAAATTCCAAACAGGGGCCCTAATAAAGGTAATAAAATGCCACCTGTCTGTGTTTGCTGCAGGGAAGAATAGTGCTGCTTATTAAATCACTACAAACAATTAAAGCAGCAGAGGGGAGGAAGACAGCGCTATCGTTTCCAACTCCCCAGTCCTCTGTCCCTGGCAAGAATTTCATAAAGCACAAATCTCCCAGCAGAAATCCCTCAGCAATTGATTTGCTGCTCGTGGAACACAGCAGGCACACACTCTGGTTTTCCTGACCAGAAAAGGAGAATTTGCCTCGACGTTTTTCCCTCGATGTTTTGTGATGTCAAATCCCCCTCCCTGCACCGAAGTGACATGTTTCTGCATGGTGGCAACCCTCTTGAGAGGCACAGAGAGCTTTGTGTCAGTGTAAGGGACTCCCACAAGGGCAGATCCTTAATTCAGGCTCCATCTTTCTTCACAAGCCCTTCCTAGCAGAAAATTCATTGCATTTCCCCAGAACAGGTAATTTCAAGTGCATTTTTCTCATGAGCTCTTCTGCCTTCCACAAAAGCAGCGTGCCAGGGATTGCTTTGGAGACCAGCATCAGGAAACGTAGCAACACCTAACAGCCAAGATCATCCAAACCCACTTACCAGCTCACCCCCACATCTCCTGGACTCACTTGAATGCCCAGGAGAGTCTGAAGAGCCAACTGTTTTCTAAGAAATGGTTGTGCAATCGAAAGGTAAATGACAGGGACAACCAGCCCCACACAGGTGCCCCAGGCAAGAGAAAGAGCAGGAGGGATCCATCCCTTACTGACAGAGGTGCAGTTCCAGTGATGCTTACTCACTGTTTGGGTTGCTTTTGTGGCTTTTACATTAACAATGCATCTCCACACCACAATTGTTCTCCCTCCCTGCAGCCACATGGAAAAAAATTCACTGGTCTCTCACCTTTTTCTTGCCTCTTTCTGCCTGAAATAATTTTTCCCTCATACAACCAGCAGAACAGGGTTCGTTTTCATGCTGGAAAGAAGTCCACAAACTCTTTGACTGATTTCATTATGGAAAACATCACTACATCACCCATTCTCAGGTGCCCCAGGGCAACAAGGGAGGGAAATTTGATAACAGAGGGGGGAAAACCAGCCATGGGTAACAGCATCATATTCTGCCTCTCTCAAGGATGCTTTTCTTCCCAGTCCAGAAAATTCCCTGCCCTTTTTAGGGCTGTAGAATGCTGCTGTCTGCCCCATGAAATGAGGAGCAAACCAAGCAGGAATGCTGCACAACACCTCTGTTCCTATGATATTATTCTGCTGAACCCATAAATTTGCAGAAGAATGGGCACTGCCAACTCCTGATTGCAGAGGAGGGAGTTCGTCACATCCTCCCTGTAAATTAGGATTTATCAGAGATGGAGAATTGATTGCCAAGTAACCTGCAGAGACACAAAACTGCTCTGCAGTTTTCTAGGACTCACTGAACAGTACAAAAAGGTTATTGATGCAGCTGGGGAGTGTTTCTGTACAGGATGTGCACCTCCTGACATCCCAGGAAGGGAAAAATTTACCTAACATTTGCAAGAAAGCAATTCTTTTAATTAGAAAAAAAAATAGGAAAAAATAAATAGAAAATCAACTTCATGGCAAGGAGCCTCAGCAAGGGTTTGCAGAATTTGTTGAAAACACGTCATTTACAAGGAAATAATTTTCATCTGCCTTCAAGTGGAGTTGTGAAGCAGGTGGAGATGGAGATGTCTCAGACACTGAGTGTGCTCCTTACTGACAAAATGACACTGATATTACCAAGTATTAGAAGTGAAAAACTTCAGTGATAACTCAGCCCTCTAACACAAAACACCCTCTCCCACACAGTCAGCACTTGTCTGAAATCATTCCCCTTGGCAGGAGGCCCTGCATGGCCTGGTGAGCTCTGCACTTCAGAAATTATTCCCTGTGGAAAACACAGAAGTATCTTTATTTCTTTGCTTTTTCTGCTTCTCCTCCATAAGCATCCAAAACTTCTTTTTGGTGTGGTCACCTATAATTTGCATTAATATGATTTCTGATGGGGGCTTTATTTACCCAGCACACAGACTCAAAGACCTCACAGCTTAAATCCCCAGGGAATTAAATTTGGGCCTGAAATCAGATTTTAAAGAAAGGAGAGCCAGGTGTTCCTGACTGTCACTGCTGTTTTGGCTGTTTCTGGGACCCACACTGAATCCAGTCCCTAACATCCCCACTATGGCCATGACCATGGGGTCCCGATAAGCAGAGAGCACCAGCCATAAACCCCATCTTGCAGTAATCCCTTCCCTTTTCCTTTTATCTTTTGCATTTAAATTTTTTTAATGCATTTTATAGCACACCATTTCCTACTCAATTCACCTGAGTTATCCAAATTACATTTTTCTCCATCACACTGACATAACCAACATAGCTCACGCTCTTAGCACTGAATTTTCGTGACCACATACATGGCCACAAGAATTATGATGTTCTATTTAAGTAGGTCAGGCTGGCATTAATTGTAAAACAGAGCTGTAATAAATTATTGCAGCCCAAAGCCAGAATCAGGTTTCACTAAGCTCAAACCTGCTTTTGCTTCTTTTCCTTCTGCTTTTCCCTCTTTTCCTTACAATAGTTGATGGTATTGTAAACTTTGTACTCCGCAATGTCTGTTGCCCAGAAGAGTGTGGAGAAAGGAGCTGGCTCTGTGTAATTGCACTGGAAAACGTTGTTCCAGGAAACAGATTTCATCTGTTTTGTTGGTTTGGGGTTTTTTACATTGAGCATTGTACAAAATATTAGACCATTTCTCCAAAACATGATCTTAAGGTGAAGATGAGTCATTTCACTGTCATAGCACACACAAAAGGGAAGGGAAACCAGAGTGAACAAAGCAGCAAATTCATTCAGCAGCAATTTGCACTCCATAACCCTCTGGTGATGAGGCTTTTAGGCCAGAGGAGCTCTGCTACTTAAGCAGACAAGGCAACACATTAAGCTGTTGCTTAGAGATATTGGAATATATTGCACAGAGCCTGCTCCCCGGTGAGATCCCTGAAGGGCTCCTGGCTGTTTTTCCAAGGATGCATTATAGCCCTGTTGCAGTGCTGATGTTTGTAAAGAGTCACAGCTTTTCCAAGCAGGTCAAGCAATGACAGAAAGGGTGACTTTTCACAAGTGAAAGTTCAGATGGCATTAAAAAAGTCAAAATAACAACTCCTCTCACTTGGACGTGGCAGATACCAAGGGCTCTTAGCAGCTGTGTTACAACCAGCTTAATGGCAACTAAATAATGTATATTCCTGCCAGGAATGCTGATGGATCACAGCACTGCAGGACACCCTCATCTGCCAGCAGCACTGGAAGGACAGGGATCCAGGGAAGAGCTGATTCCTACCCGCTGACTCATGCTAACTTTGGGTAAAAAATATCTTTTTATTTTGGTTTTGTTTTCTCATCCTTTCAAACTAGGATTCCTCCTTATGTTTTAATCTTCAGCTGCGCTGAGGAATGCCCTTGCACACACTCTGTGCACATCTGATAAAGGCAAGCAGCAGGAAACAGAGCCCTGTTAATAAATCCATGGCCAAGAGAACTCCAAAAGGAAGCAATCAGCTGTACCCCAGAGTACTGCAGCACCAGATCCCATCACATCCAAGGCCTTTTCCTCACAGGTCCCACAGACAAATTACACAAAAGTTGTCACTCACATGGGCTAATGGAAGAACTCTGAGATAGGGAAGCACAAAAGCTCCAAGTCCAGAGGACTAACTGACCCATAGATGGATGCAGCAGATTAGCTTCTCCTGCTTCCAGAGTTCAGGAGGATGAGGCAGCAGCACCTCTGGCACAGTCAGAGCCATGGGACAGTTTTTGCCCTCTCCTCATGGCAGCACTGACACAAGGGAAGCCCCAGCCACTGCCCTGAGCCCCTCACACCCCACAAAGGTGATGAGCAGCACTGGAAAAGGGACAGTCCACTTCCAGAAATCTCCCTCTTCCAAAGGGCTCTGCTTTCAGCACACTGAGCTGGCTCAGGGCAGCAAACCAACCAAAGTACGCCCTCACTTCCAGCCCTGGAGAAAAGCAGGAATAAATGCTGGAGAGTAAAAGCATCCTGGAATGGAAGCAGATTTTAATTTCTCTCTGGAGCAAGGCTGCTGGAACCCAGACCAGGGGGGAGTGGGAGAGGAAACGAGGGTGTTGAAAGCAGCATTCCCTCTGCACTCAGATTCTCACAGTTAGGTATTAACTGCAGCAAGACTGGCACCGTGTCCTTGCTCCCACTGTCACCAGTACTCTACCAGAGCTCCCTTAATTAACACACCTGCCAGCACAGCTCCTGCTGGCAGCCAGGCAGCCTCTTGCAATGCCACTTTCCCTCCACGACTGGTGGGGCTGGGGAAGGTGTGGTAAAAGAGCCAGGGTCTCCAAGAAGTGCTGGGAATGAGGGTAACCCATTGCAGGAGCCTCCCAACCTCTTTCCTGGCTGGCAGGGAGCAAATAGCTCCAGCCAGCCACCCACCAGCTCCCAGGGCTGCAGCTTTTATTCCCCATCACAGCTGGTCTGAGGAAATTGCTGCACGGTTTGTGTGGATTGCTCCCCTGCAGAGCCAGATGGGGCAGTTATTGATATGCGCTTTCTCTGACAAAAACAGGCTGTTTATGGACTCCCATTTTCCTTAAATCACTTCCTGAACCCCTTTGCCTTCACTGCAGCTTTCAGGCGGGCAGGATGTGTCACCAGCCCCTGGATCTGTGACAATTATCACCGTTCAAAAGCACTTTCTTTGCCACAATTCACCAGTTTACCGATAGTGACATTTGCCCTGCAGCTCTTGCCTGGTTCCCTGAGCTGTCCTACAAGGTGAGCACCATCACCTGCCTAAGCCAGCCTGGCTCAATAAGGCTGGGAAGGTTTTGGGGGGAAGCAGAAGGACATCCCAGCTTTGTGGGTGAGTGTTATCCTACAAATAGCCTGACCAGGCACACTTACCTTACCAGAAGCAATTTCAGCCCATTTGATGTAATCAGTTCTGGACATTTCTCAGAACAGCAGGTCCTGTTGTGGTAGGACAAGGGGGAATGGCTTTAAACAGAAGGAGGGTGGATTTAAATTAGATATAAGAAAGAAATTTCTTTACAATGAGAATGGTGAGGCACTACCACAGGTTACCCAGAGAGGTGGTAAATGCCCCATCCCTGGGAGCATTCAAGGTCAGGTGGGATGGTTGAGTTCTGAGCAATCTGATCTGGTTGATGATGTCCTTGCTCATTGCAGGGGGGTTGGACTAGATGACCTTTAAAGGTCCCTTCCAACCCAAACTACTCCCTGATTCTATTATTAACCTGCAATGCTTTTAAAAGCCTGAACACTTTATACAAATAAATCACCTTAATAACCAGTGACTGCAAGACAGCCAGCCGAGAACATTTTGTTTTGGTAAACAGATTATTGATTGTATATCTGTGTCCTTGAGATGAACTTGACTCCTTGACAGCAGCAGGAGCCCAACAAAACAGGTTGTCCATAATTCCAAAATGGTGGATGGCCTTTGTCTGGAGCCAGCAGCGCATCAGCTTTAGGAAGGCAATAAAGCAGCACTGATTTAGCATTGGCAGGGATTTCCGCTCCCTAAAACGCTGCCTTTTCTTTGTCTGCATAGCTGACCCAAGCAGCACAGTGTGAACATGGGCTTCAAGAGGCAAAGTCCATCTCCATGGCACAGATTTGCCAGGAATAAACTCTTTGTCCCTGCTGCACTGTGCTGATGATGGAGCTGTTGGCACAAAAATAGGTCCAGGCAGCTCGTGCCCTTTGTAGCAGCATTTCCAAACCAGTGATTTCCAGGGCTTTATGCCGCTGTAATATTTATAATCAAGGGATGCCCAGCCAGAGAAGACAAGAAGAGTAAAACATTCTCTCCAAGCACTCCTCATCACACCAATATAAATAGATCTGTTTCCCCTGTGCACAGCCCCTGGCCCTGGTCGAGCCCAGAGATGCACAGAAGAAATATTTTCTCTGTTGATAGAACAGTTCCTACTGCAAAGCAATTCCCTACATGAATTTAGATCTGTTGGCAATTGTCCTCCCCAAAGCAAACAAGTTTTATTGGAGAACCAGGCAAGGAGTTCTGAAAGGAGGTGCCAGTAATTTGTTTGGGGCATATAAGCAAAAGCCCCTCTACCCACACCAGGCAATGAGCTTTAATTAGTCTCCATCTCACCTCTGACAGGTTATTTTAATCAAGCACATCCTAACCAAGGCACGGAGAGCATGTTCACTATGGATAATGAGGAGTAAGGCACAAGACAGAGGGTAAAAGCACAAGGAACCATTATCAGCACCACAGCTCCTGAAACACACAGCACCCAGGCACACAACCCCTGGCCATGGCAGCTAATTCCAAGATAATATAGATTGGGAAAAAAAGAACAGCTTTTAAACTATCCCAGAGACCAGAGATATACTTTATGCTGAAAAACAGAAAGCCTCAAAGGATTGTGGATGAAAAATACTTTAAAGCCCTTTTGTCCCAGGGAATAGTTACAGATCAGCAAATGTAACATCACATTCTCCTGAATTTTTCTGCCTTCTGTATGCTATTCTCTGAAAAAAGACAACAGCAATTCCTGGAAACTGCATTCCCCCTGCAGACCTACCAAAGCCTTGCTTCATTTACAACTCCTTATAAACCACACCAGCTTTCCCAAGACAGGCAAGAAGAAAGCTCCAGGGGTGTTTCATCTGAAGAAGTATCATCCATATCATTCCTATGCAATATAATTGGACAATATAATTCCTGTTTAATTTTCCTTAAGCCCAATGTCTGCTTAGATTTTGGTCAAGGAAATATCTTGAAGAGTTGTACATTAAAAAAAAAAAAAAAAACCCATCTGCTGAAGTCAGTTATAGCCATGTCTTTAAGAAGTGCAATGAAATGTTTTACTCCCACCCAGCTACTGGTGCACAATAATCTTGCCAGAAGAATATAAAACATCCAAAAAGAGGAGCAAAGTCAGACACACTTCTTGGCTACTGGCTCAGATCTATGAGCTGGCCCTCCTGGTTTAATGCACTCAGCCAGGCATGGCAGTGATGGATTCCTGTTTTCCCTTGCTTTGTCTCGAAACAAAGGTCAGGCAATACTTAAAAGACTAAAAGAGAATCAAAAGACTCTTGATTTCCTTTTTCTTTTTTTTTTCTTTAGGGACATGCTGGTAAAGTGATCTTACATTGTTGCTCTATAACCTGGGGTGCATTTCCAAGAAGCTTCACGGGACTCCTGCACCTCCTGATGCGCATCTGAAGGATTTCACTGGATTTCCAAAGCCGGATCAGAGACCCAGCTGGAGGAACTCAGCCAAACTTCCCCAGAGCAGCCGAAAACAGCACAGATCTGGCAAGGTACATCTGTTTATTTGTTTATTTTGCGCGTTGTAATGTAGCTCACCCTCCTCCTGTTCCCTTTGTTAAAACCAGCCACTGTTCCCTATTGAAGCAGTTTAACCCCCTGCTTCCCATCCTTTCATCCCTCACTTAGCCAGTCCTGAGTGCTGCCTGTGTCCCTCCACATCTCCCTCATTCCTGAAGGAAACATTCACCGTATTTACTCTTTCAATAACCCTGCAGAGAGAAAACCCTTGTTTCCCCCCTTCCCCGATCCGAGCAAGTGCTAATTGGTCAGACACACAACACGCACACACAGAATCATCGTGTTGATCTGATTGCAAATCCCCGTACGTCAGCAGCCCAGAGACCCTCCTCCAGCTCGGATCAGAGGGAAGAGGCTCACCAGTGAGAGCAGCAGGTGCTGGAGGAGGCAGAGGAGCCACTTCCCAGGTAAGGGACACTTCACTCCCCATCCCCAGCGCCGGCAGTCCAGCTCACTTTACTGCTGTGCGACAACAAAAGGCAGGAGAAGTGAGGCACTTCTCTCTGCAGAGCCTGGGACCGGTTGCCAAACCTTTGATCTTCACAGTGGAGGGGGGTAGGGGTCGGTTTTTTGTTCATTCCCTGTGGAGGAATTCTTGGAAGTATGGGTCAGGCAATAGTGATGGATGTGGTGACTGCTACAGGTGAGATGATTCCTGCTGTGTCTCTTTCAGGGTACTTTTCTCTCTCTTCCCCGATTAATCCTGAACTTCTGAGATGTACAGCTTTGTCTATCTGTGCCAAATTTGGGGGGCTGCCAGTTGTTCGTACTGGGGATGGTTTTCAGAGTGAGTAAGTTCATAACTCACCCTTGCTTAAAGGTGTACTTTGATTGCAGGGAAATCCCCTTTAAATGTTAATTTCAGAAATACTCCCTGAACTATTTTTCCCCCTCCTTCTTTTGCTAGGGGACCCTGGGAGTGGGGAGTAGCAGTGTCAGAAACTTCTTCATTGTTTGTGAAATCGCTGTCCATGAAGAGCCTGAACTCCACACAAAGGCAGGCGCTAATTAACCACTGGAACGCTTCTGCTCCAGCACGGAAAGCAAGAGCTGTGCCAGAGAAACTGCAGCCATCCCTCCAGTCCTCCAAGGGCTGTGAACAGCCAGCCAGGCACGAAATTCCCCCTTCTGCCTCCTTGTTCCTGCCAGCCCCAAAAGAACTGTCACTTTAGACAGCTGAATGAGAGCCGCTCAACTCCCCCAGCAAAGAAAAGCCAAAGCTCACCGGAATGCTCTCAGAAAGAAGAGTTCCTTGACTTCTTTAGAAAGACATTATTCTCTTGTTTTCTTGGTTCATGGAGCCTTATGTCTTCCAAACATTTTCTTCTCCCATCACTGCTTCAAAATCTAACTTCTCCAATGGGGGGGAGAGGTAAGTTAGGTGGTCCAAGAAGCCTCACAACTCACCTTTGAAAGTAAGCTGCATCTAAATGAGGTAACAGCTGCTTCTCACAGGAGGGGGAAAATATCCCAACCAAACAAAAAACCTCTCACTTCTGGGCTAGTGAGGCTTTCAGTGGTATCTGGAGGCGGTCTGTGGTCAATAGGCATGGGAAACATCTTTTGGGATGATCTGAACAGCTCCTGCAGCAACGCAGGCAACAGCTGCTACCTGGAAAACAGCATGAGGTTCAACTTCACCCTCCAAGAGCAGGCAGCTGATTTCTACATTGTCCTGCCCGTGATCTACTCTGTGATCTGTGCTGTGGGGCTCACAGGCAACACTGCTGTCATCTATGTGATCCTCAAGGCCCCCAAGATGAAGACTGTGACCAACATGTTCATCCTGAACCTCGCTATCGCTGATGACTTGTTCACCCTTGTCTTGCCCATCAATATTGCAGAGCACCTCCTCCGCTACTGGCCCTTCGGAGAAATCCTCTGCAAGGTCATCGTGTCCATAGATCACTACAATATCTTCTCCAGCATTTATTTCCTGACAGTGATGAGCATAGACAGGTACCTGGTGGTGCTGGCTACGGTCAGGTCCAAGAGGATGCCCCACCGCACGTACCGAGCAGCCAGGATTGTCAGCCTGTGCATCTGGATCCTGGTCACCATCATAGTCCTCCCTTTCATCATCTTTGCCAATGTCTACACTGACGACCTGGAGATCAAGAGTTGTGGTCTCAATTTCCCCAAGCCGGAGAGGTTTTGGTTCAAAGCCAGCAGGATCTACACCCTCATCCTTGGCTTTGCCATTCCACTATCCACCATCTGCATCCTCTACACCATGATGCTCTACAAGCTGAGGAACATGCACCTGAACTCCAATGCCAGAGCCCTGGACAAAGCCAAGAAGAAAGTCACCATCATGGTCTTCATAGTCCTGGCTGTGTTCCTCTTCTGTTGGACCCCTTTCCACCTGGCTACCATCGTGGCTTTGACCACTGACTTACCCCAGACCTCCATGGTCATTGGGATATCCTACTTCATCACCAGCCTAAGCTATGCCAATTCATGCTTGAATCCTTTCTTGTACGCTTTCCTGGATGACAGTTTTCGGAAAAGTTTCCGGAAGCTGCTGGAATGCAGAACTTCTTGAACAGGGGATTGGGCCTGGCAGGTCCCTGCCCTTCCAGGGTTTTTCAGGAGAAACTTTGCAGACTGGAGGAGTGGCCAATGAATGCACAACGTCCTTTCTTTGGTTTATATGTAATGTGTGGTCTGTTTGTAACCCTCATCAGCAACAGGCTTTGTCCTGCCCACTTGCAACTCTTGTATTTCCCCTCTTTGCTCCCACCAACTTGCATTTCTAGACCCTGATTTTAATTTCACCCCCTGAATTACTAAGGACAGAACATTTCCTTTTCAGGGGTGTGCTTCTGCCACAGAGTGGTCCTTTATTGCCATCTGCTGTACAGCACGGACAGGCTGGAGACCAATTTCCAGAGGAGTGCAAAGCTCAGTTCTTTATCACTGAGTTATTAGGGAGGATTGTTTAATGGAGCAGAGCTAATGAGCACTTTCAATGAAACATCTGTAAAAGAGAGGATGAGTATTTAGAAGAGAAAAGAAACTATTTTCAATGTTCGTGTATGTTCCTGTGTGTTATGGCTTTCTTTTGATTTTGAAGGATTGTCCATCTTCCACCCCACCACAAATTTCCTCTTTTCTGACTTGTTAAATTTAGACCAAAAGGAAGATTTGAGTCTCAAAAATGGTGCCAAACAGCACACCATACAAATACTATAACAACTGTGAGAACTTGTGTTAGAAATAATTTTGAACTAGTTGTTCCTGTAAAGTGTCAAATACATATTTATTTAAGAGTGAGTAATGAAATAAACCTCATGGGGGAATAAAGAGACTGGTCCTTCTTTCACAAGAGAAAATTTATGCTACTTGTGCCATATCTTTGCTATATATATTGCATTTTGCCTATTATAAAATAAACACAGCAGGTTTGTAACAAAATTAAGGTGGTTTGTAAGCCATAAGTAAGACTGTAGTGAGCACTGCAGATATAAAGTTTCTTCTTTCACAGATAAATAGTCAGAATACTTGAACAAAAGTATTGGAACAAAAGGACTTGACTGGAAGAGTCTGGAGATCAGAAACTCCATATAGAAAGCTTGGAAAACTCATTCTCACACCCTTTAGCCCTGCTAGTAGTGAAGTTTGTATCTTACTGCTGTTAGGAAGGCTGTCATAGCTAAAATATTTCTTTTAAGCTTTCCCCCAACCCCAGGCACCAAGCTTGGGTCTTACCTGTCCAAATTCTCCCAGGAAAAGGCAGTACAGGGAACATAAAAGGAAAGGAGGCTGCAGTTCTCAGCTTAAATGGGCTCCCAGAGCCATGGGTGGGTGTGGGTGGAGACCCCAGGTGAGACTGCTCGCGGAAATTCAGTGCCCTGAGCACCCCAACACCCAAACTGACAACCCTCAATACCTCGGGATTCCAATTTAATTGATGGAGAACTAAAAACAGATGTGTGTATACAAGATCACTCTGTTGCCTTCTCCATATTAAAGGTGCTAGCTGTGGTAGAACAATGAAGGAGAACACATTCTTCCAGGCAAACCTTCTCCAGGAATTTGGCTTTGGCGTGGTTGCCACCTGCTGGCAATGGGTTTCCCGGGTGGAAAAACCTCTCTGTGTGAGAAAACTGACTCAAATTATGTCACCTCTCACACAAGCTGCCCAATCAGCTGAAACATCGCTGTTTACTGGTACTGGGGCTCTAGGAAAGGCAATATATTTGATTAAGTAGAAAAACTACTGTATTTTTTTGCATGGAAAGGAGCTTTTCAGTGTGAGTTAACCACTTCAGACATGACAATGATATAGCTGGAGTTTTTTCCATTAAATGGAAAAAATGATATGATAGTCACAGTCACAGCATGGCTCAAGCAGAGTTAAATTTCCCAGCACTGTGTCCACTCGGGTTTGAATGTCTCTGAGGATGGAGATGCTACAGTGGACAACCTGTTCCTGTACTTCACCACCTGAACAGTGAATTTCCTTCCTGTGATTTAATGGAACTTTCCATGTTTCAGTTCGTGGCTCCTGTCACTGGATATCACTGAGGAGAGTCTGGTTCCCTCCTCTCTGAACCCTCCACGGGCATTTCCAGACGTTTCTTGCATCCCCTGCCCCTTCCCTTTCTGAGCACGGGCAGCCTCATCTCAGCATCTCCCTATGGCAGCATCCTGCTGCATCCGCGATTTTCTCTGTGCCAAACACCCGACAGGAGCCTTGGCCGCTCGTGCGGGTGCCAGGCTCCCGGGGGAGAAGGATTTGGGCTGTCCAGGTGCCCTCCCGAGCCCAGGGGAGGCTGCAGCTCCCGCGGAGCCCCGGTGCGGTTCAGCCCGGCGGCACTAAGCGGCACTCGCTGCTTTCAGCTCAGCATCGCTGCATCCCCCCCATCGCAGCATCTTCAGCCTCACACACAGCCTGGCACTCTGCTCCTGCGGGGAAACAGCACATTCGGGCTTCCTGCGCCTGGGCAGACCCTCGGAGCACAGCATCAGAAGCCAGGCTGCTTCGGCTCCTTCTGGGAGAGCAGAAAACACCTCCAGGGAGATGCTTGCCCACTCCCAGCACAAGATTTGCCCAGGGTGTGGTAGACAGGGAAAGGCGCTGCGGAAGATCTCGCGATGTCACGGAAAGCCAGGACCCTCTGATCCCCTTAGATAAGACCATCTGCTTCCCATAGATAAGAAACTAACATAGGAGGGTAGCCTCCCTTAACCAAATTCCAGTAACTTTCCATCCCCTACCCAGTAACAGTCCACCTCTTACTAACCATAGATGGTAAAGACAGACCCATGCTGACGTAGAGACCCCTTAGACTATAAAAACCCAAGAGACGAGATAATAAACGCCTTTTGACCGTCCATCACATTGATGTCTGCGTGTGTCATTGGCCCGAGTGGCCCTGGTGAGTGGGCCACCGTGCTGTTCGTCTGAACCAGGTCGCCTGCCTTGTATCAGAAGGCAACACCAGGGAAACCCCGCACGCCAGCTCGTTCCTTTGAATTTCCTCCCACTGCTGGGGCTGGCTTGTCACACCAGCCCACATCGGCTGCATTCTGAACACTGGAAGCAGGAAAACAAACCCCATTAGCGATTCACTGCATAAATCCCTTCCTAAAGCAAGCACCCTGTCTGGGGTCTGCAGGGAGGCTGAATTAGGAACCCAGGCTTTCCTCCTCCTCCTAACCCCTTCCCAGCCATGCACAGAGTCAGCTCAGCCTCAAAGCTGGGTGGATTTCCTTCTGGAACAGTGTGTGCTGCATCAATGGGTGCAAAGGTGCGGGGCAGCCACCGGGAATTAGGGCTTATATTCCCGTTTTTAGGAATTAGGGCTCATATTCCCACTTGTAGGAATTAGGGCTCATATTCCCACCACAGGCTTTCCATGCAGGCATCTCAGCTAGGGTGGGGGATCAGAAGCTGTTGTTGCTTTTTAAATCTTCATGCCGCAGCAATATTGTCTGTTTGGATCAATTGTCCTCATCCGAGCCGTGCTGCAGCTTGTTCTCCCGGGAAGCTCCAGTCCCCTGGGTCTTACACAGTCTCACACTGCCTCCCCAAGGCTGGTCACGATTTTTGGGTGAGAAAAGAAATAATAGCCCACTGAGAGTTGAAGGCGTGGCTCTCAGAAGCATCTTGATGTGAGGAAAATATGGAAATAAAAATTAAACATGGATAAGCAAAACCTTGGACTGTGAAAGATGAGAAGCAGAAGGATATCCAGAAGACAGTGTTCAAACCAAGCCAAGGAAGAGAATTTGTCCCTTCCCTGTACAACCTGACACCTGTAGCACTCACCTTGTTTTTTTGGGACTGCTGGGAGCCCCTGGGTGCTGATGAGCCGCTGTTGGTCCCACCATAAACCCAATGAAATGACAACCCACTGGCTGTACTGCCAATTCTGGGAGAAACCAGCCCAGTTTGGTGCCTTCAGAGGGTCTCAGCACATCAAGGTTTGACATCCCCACCTGCTGCTGGGACTTCCCAGGCTGGATTCCTCTCCCAGTGAGTCAGGAGCTCACCTGAGGATCCCCTGTGGGCTGTGGGACATGGCCCTGGCAGCTCCCTGTCCATGCCCAGGGCAGTGTGTGGATCTTGTCCCATCCACACCACCACTGCAGCTGAGGCTGTGCCTGGAGGCAGTTTTGGGATGATAAATTTGATCTATGGCAGCTCTGAGGTCTCCAGAGGAGCTCCAGGTTTGTCATTGTGGAGTGACAGGATGAGAGGAAATGGCCTCAAGTTGTGCCAGGGGAGGTTTGATTAGATATTAGAAATATTTTTTAGACTTTTTTTTTTTAGTTTTTTTAGATATTTAGAGGTTTGATTAGATTATCAGAAATATTTTTTTCACCAAAATGGTGGTCAAGCCCTGGAAAAGGCTTCCCAGGGCAGTGGTGGGGTCACCATCCCTGGAAGTGTTCAAAAAACCTCCGTGTGTGACATTTCATTTAGTGTAGTGGTGAATGTGGTGGTGTGGCTAGTGTGTGATAGTTGGACTCGTTGAGCTTCTCTAAACTTAATTATTCTATGATATCAGGGATCCTCCAAAATAATCTTTCTAAAGAAACACCTGTTGAAAAGCCCCATTTCCCTCCCTCCCCCTTCTTTTGACTGGAAGCGAGGAAGAGGAGTTAATTTAAAGGCAAAGGCCAAAAATAGTGACTGTAAATATTGCCATGAGTCCTTGTTGGCATTTGTGTTTGGTAAGTGAAGATGCAGAGAGAAGGATCAAAGTTGCCTGAATGGCTTTTAATTACAAGCCTTGTTTGTTCTATTTTCTCTCAGAAAAATACTGCAATTATCTAACAAAGCTCTTCAAGTGGAATTAGACACTAGCCCCAAGCTTCAAGGGCTGTTCAGTGGCTATTTTCTCTTTAAAAAAGAAAGTAAATTTGATGTGTAGATAAAAACCAGGCGCTCTATTGACTGCCTACAGCCGTCAAATTTGGTGCTTCCTGAGTAAACAGAGGATGGGAAGCTTTCCTCAAGAGGAAGTCAACAGCCTGGGGTGCACCAAAGGCTGGTGTCACTGCTAAAGGCCCCCACCACAATGTTCCCTGGCTGCCTGGGGTGGGTGCTTCCCATGTGGGAAGGGGGAGTTCCCTTTGAGGGTAAAAGAAGCTATAATTTGGCAGCAAGACCTTTGTCCTCATTTTCAGTTTTCCTGAGATGATTTCTTGCTGTGTCTTTCACCAGGACTTCTGCATATCTCCATCACCTCCCCTTGCTCCAATGCTTCTGCACAGCTCATGCCAGAAGTGTGAGACAACTTGGGAATTTCTAAGGTCCAAACCACCCCCTGGACAAGACTCAATAAACCAGCTGGATAAGGAAATCAGAGAAATAAGGATTCTGTTTCATAACCTTAACCCTCAAATGAGATCAGAGACTGGTAATTAACAAAGTCAGATTTCAACACAATGAAAAATCTCCCCTGAGACCCAGCCTGCTGCTGCTCAGCATTGATGGAAATCCTACAGATGGAATTAAATTTCCTTTATCCATGTGATGGGTTCAGCAGGATTCTTCATGCCATGGCCACACCCAGCTGAGCTCCTTCATCCACGCTGACCAGGAGCTGGGGTGTGAGGCTGATGGACACCATTTCATGATGGATGGGGCAGGTCAGAACCAATAGCTCACAGAATCATGGAATCAGAGACTCACAAAATCATGGAATCACAGAACCACAGACTCACAGAATCATGGAATCATAGACTCACAGACTCACAGAATCATAGATTCACAGACTCACAGAGTCACAGACTCATGGAATCACAGAATCATAGAATCACTGAATCACAGAAGTACAGAATCACAATTCACAGACTCAGAGAATCACAGAATGGTTTGGGTTGGAAAGGACCTTAAAGATCATCCAGTTTCAACCCCCTGCCATGGGCAGGGACACCTTCCACTAACCAGGGTACTCAGAGCCCCATCCAGCCTGGTCTCCAGCTCATCCTCCACAATTCCTGGGGGATATCCCCAGGCAGAAGGGCTCAGTGGCATCGCTGACACTCACCAGATGATGAAGCAGTTTTCCAGCCTAGCACATGCAAATTAAACCTCGGTGCAGATGCCAAAGCAAAGCACAGGGAGAGCCCTGGGTGGCTTTCCATTGCCACCTCCCAGTCACCTCTGGGATGCAGGGACAAGGGCAAACACCAGCAGCAGGGGCTGGGCTCATTCTCTGCCCCTTTGTGCTGGGTCCCTGGTGGCAGGTGATTATCTCCAGAAATTTTAATGCCATGAAGGATGGATAGATGACATTTAAGGTCCCTTCCAGCACAATCCATCCTGTGATCCTATGATTTCCCCTGTGGCTAAACAAAGCAAGAGCAGTGCAAGGCTGAGATCAGAGAAACTCCAAAATATGTGAGCAAATGACCTGTGCATGTGGAGAAGTTGCTATTAATGACTAACATTGAGCAAACATTAAATAGCCAAATCGCAATATGGGGTTTGTTTCACACAGAGGAAATCAACCTGAAAAGCCATTAATCTTAATTTCATGTTGACTACAGAGCTTCTGGTTTTATTCCTCATCACTGAATGAAATCAGCATGACATGAGCTATTCTTGGAGCATTCACTGCACATGCCCGGCTGGAAACACACAGAGAAACTGATGTTTATTGAATGGACAGAGACAGCTCAGGCTCTGCCTGGGCCCCTCTCTGTGGCCAGGAAGATGGTGATCTAATGCAGCCAAAAGCAGCCTACAGGATGATGCTGATTCTTTCAATGGTTTCCTTGGAAAAATCAAGTGTCCTGCTTGGTTTCTTGAAGGATCATTCTTCATTTCACTACACTGAAAATGTGCTGTTTGGCAGTGCTGGTGCTGCTGCAGGCTCCAGCCCTTCCTGCCTGGCTTCAGGCCCAGAGGGGAGGGAAGCAGCCATGCTCTCCCTGACCACTGCTGGCAGCAGGAGCCTCCATCAGCACTGGAGCTACATCCTCCCTCAGAAATAACACAGACTGCAGGACAAACCCCTTTTGCTGCAAGAGTGGGCTGGTTGAACAGGATATGATTTCCTCTCAAAGGCCCTTGCAGCAGTTCAGCCACAGGAAGAGCAAATTTCCAAGAATCCTGCTTATGCCAAGGGGTTGGAATTGGATGATCTTGATGTTTCTTCCAACCCAAACCATTCAAGGACTGTGAGATTCTGTGAATCCAAGCATGGGAGGTGTTGTACTGTGAGGTGAGGGTGATTCCAGCTGGGGAAGGATATTATTGTGCACTTTCTAAGCCAAGGGCAGTTCAGGGGTTGCTGAAGCACACAACTTGAGATGGGAGAAGGGGCTGTCTGTGTCCCCCAGCACTGTGGAGAGCTGGCATCACTCCTTCCCTGCAGCCAGACAGGATCTCTGCACTGAGGGAGAGAGAGCAAAGTCAGTTTGCATGGTTCAGCAGCATCATCCTTGCCAAGATACAAAACCATGTTGCTCTATTTATGGATTATTTCACTCTGTCATGCAATCTATCCAGGCTTCAGAGTGCTGAAAGCAGGAACAAAGGGAGTTTGTGAGCCATGGGCCTCTTTGATTTAACAGCACCCAATCTAATAGCAATCCCTTTTCTTGGAAAAATCCTAAAACTCCCCCTTTCAAAAGGAGCTATGACCTTGGTACTTCTGCTGCCACATTTTGAGCAAGGGTGTCACAAATCCCCAGTCTAAACAGGCAACAGGGCAAGTACATGCAGCCACTGTGGGCCACTCAAAATAGGCAGGCAGGAGCTCAGACATGACAACAAGGGATCTAAAAAAACCCTGTGCCAAACATCCATCAGCATCACACCGCACATGCTCTACTTTCTTTAGTCCATCTCTTTTCCTCAGCAGTTCCAGGTCTTTTGGCTTCAGGGCTGCTCTTCCCACCTTCCATTTCCTAGAACCACAGAATCATAGATTGGTTTGGCTGGGACAGAATCTTAAAGGATGTTTCATTCCAAACCCCTGCCATGGGCAGGAACACCTTCCACTAGACCAGGTTTTTTCAATCTGGCCTTGAGCATTTCCAGGGATGGAGCAGCCACAGCTTCTCTGAGCAGCATGTGCCAGGGCCTCACCACCCTCACAGGGAAGAATTTCTTTCCAATATCCAATCTAACCTGACCTCTGGCGGGTTGAAGCCATTGCCCTTTGTGCCTGTCACTCCAGATCCTTGTCCAAAGCCCCTCTCCAGCCCTCTGGAGCCCCTTTAGGCACTGGAAGGGGCTCTGAGGTCTCCCAGAGCCTTCTCCAGGCTGAACACCCCCTGCTCTGTCAGCCTGTCTCTGTAGCTGAGATGCTCCTTTTGTGATTTTTTAGCCCTTTTTGTGATTTTTGTGGCCTCCTCTGGACTTGCTCCAACAGGTTCCCTTTGTCCCCTTCTCTCTCTCCTTCAGCCTCCTCACAAGAAGTCCTTACCACGGAGATAGGACAACTTTCCCTCCTACATCTGTTGCTGGAGGATTCTGCCCTCCATCCCTCCTGTCTCAGCTCTGTGGTTCTCCTCAGCAAAGGAGAAGGTTGGTGGGCAAGATCTGGTCCTTCAGGGGTTGGGGGGTGAAAATCAGGGGTGGGAATAACCAACAGATTCTGCAAAGTCACAGCAGTGAGCTCTGCTGCCCCAGAGATGCACAGGCCATGACTCAGGGCTGCAACCTGGGATGTGTCCGAAGGAGATTCTCCAGTTGAGGGACGGAGAAATTTGCTTTTGCATAAATAGCCACAAAAATAGCTGAGGGGAAGAACAGCAAAATGAGTGGGAAAGCAAGCTGGAGCGCACACAGGAGCAGGAGTCCAGCCGTGGCCGCTTCCGCAGAAGAGCGCAGGTACCTGCAGCCACCCCCACCTGGGCTGGGCCTGCTGTCCCTGCTCAGCCCAGCACCGTGTGTGCAGCGCTTCATGCAACATCCTCGGCTTCTTGCCCTTCTCCTACAGTTTGTTTGCAACTTCCTCAAGAGAATTAAAGAGGAAGAGACCATCGCCACGGGCGTAGGCCGCAGAACATACTCGCCCATCTTCCTCAGCAAGACCGGTGGTGCCCTGCTGCATATGCTTGTAGAGGAAGATTTTTACACTCCAAAGCAAGTAAGCAGCCTGGGCCAGGCTTTGATCCTCCCAGCAATTGCTTGGCCTCCCAATCCACGCATGCTGCTTGCTGTGAGCCTTTCAGGCCACATGGCAGTGGGGTGGGAAGGGAAGCACTCCTCTGGGGAAGCTGGGAACATTGCTCCCTCTGGCAGCTTTCCAAGTCTCCCCGTGCCTTCTCCAGGTGCCTGCCATGGTCAGCTACATCCACCAGTGCCTCATGGCCAATGATTCTGCTGAGCACAGGCTGGACAAGACCCTGCTGGATCTCATCCAAGCACAGCCAAATGACGCAGTGGTGACGCTCCTGCGTGTGGCCCCGTCCTGTGACAGGTATGGGGCCCACCTGCCCACAGGGCTCAGGCCTCCCCAGCCCATCACCCTGCACAGCCTGCCCCAGGTGTCGGAGCAACAGAGACTTCCAGGGCCCTCTGGATGCTCCCTTTCCCAGCCCTGCCAGGCCAGCCCCTGAGCCTGCTGCCGTGCTCCCTTGCCGCCTCTCAGGGCTCTGTCCCCACAGGGCTGGGCTGTCTGCCTCCTGCTGGCAGGGGGGCAGTGGGCAGAGGCAGAAATGGCAGCCGGCTCAGCTGCCCCCGGTGCTGTGTCTGAGACCCCCCTGAGACACAGCTCTAACCCCACAGAGCTGCCATGGCCATGTGGAAGACCATCATGGGCTCAGCCAGGACTGCGGAGCTGGCGCACCTGATCCTCCTGGATGTGATGGGCAGCTGGCCAGAGTACAGCACCTGCACCTCCAATGGGGACGAAACGGCTGTCTTTGACCTGACAGTGAGTTTCTGCAACTGGCCTTTGCAGGCCCCAAGGCTGCCTCTCCAGCAGCTCTCCATCCTCCTTCCCCCACTGCATCTCCCTGCCTCAGGCGCTGGCCTGAAACCTGGCCCAGGGGCAGCTTCAGGCCCACCAGGCCCCGTGCTCCCCCTGCCATGCTCTCTCCTGGCCTCTCCCTGCCACGCTCGGGCCCTGCCACACACACACCTCGGCACTGAGCGCTGTCTCGGGGGGCTTTGTCCTTTGCAGGCAACTGTGGTGACGTGGAAGATCCTCCAGGTGCCCTGTCTCCCACGGATCTTGAAGGTGTATTTCCCCCGCCTATTTATGCATCTGCTATTCCAAGTGTTCTTCAGCACTCTGGATATGCCAGAGGAGGTCGACACCTTCTGGAAGGGATGCCAGGAAGAGCACGGCCTTGCCACCAGCCCCAACAGGTGCTCCATACTACTCCTCCTGTCCCTGCCACGTGGCCTGCCAAGGAGCCAGTGCTGCCAGTGTGACCTGGGCTTTGCTGTGCACACAGGTTTGCTGTGCGCACCCTCAAGTCCCTGCTCTGCCTTCTCCGCTGCGAGGATGTGGTGGTGGCAATGGAGCGCAGGTGTGCCTGGGACACGCTGCTCTCTCTTGACACTCACCACTTTGCCGTGGCTCTGCTTGCCAGGTGAGACCCCCTTCTCCCCACTGCCTCTGACATTGCTGGCCTGTGCCCAGGTGCCCCATAAAGTGTCCGTGGTGGCCATGGGTCAGAGGGCCTTGGCACTGAGGGACGGCCAAGCAGGCTGGAAAAGGCTGGCAGAGGAGACTGCCCATCAGCAACCAACTCCCAAACGGCCCACGTCCCCTTGCTGGAAGGGTGCTGGGGAAAGATGAGAACTGGGTGAGTCACGCCTGGGAGACGTTTGCCCCACTGCATCAGGCTCTTGTTTCCTTTTTCCCCTCTTCAGAGAAATTCGCCGCTTAGCCATCCACTTTTGTTCCGCGGTGGCATTCTACCTGCTCGCCCTGCTCGGCAAAGAGATGCCATACTGGGATTTCCCTGCCCTGGCATTCCTTGTGGAGGTGAGCCTCAAGGCCAGCGCTGCCTGGCTGAGCGGCCTCCCAGCCCTCTGGCCTCTGGCAGCCACAGCTGCCAGGACAGTGCCCGTGCCCTGTGCTGCTGCCTGGGCCCGGCCCTGTGCGCTTCTGGGCTCCTGCCGGCCGGCTCCCCTGTAACTGCCCTGTGCCTTTCAGGTCCTCGAGTGCCTGGACTTGAGGGAATGCAGTGACAGTGTCCTGGAGATCCTGGCACAGAACCTGCAGAGCGAGCACATGGCCAGGCGTTACTTGGCACTCTGAGGCCTCGTAGTGCTGGGCAAGAATCCCTTGATAGTGAGAAGGGGGCAGTGGCCGAAGCCGTGCAGGCAGCGTGGGGCTGGGCAACGCAGTCGCTTGGCCTTGCCTGGGCTTCGGCCGCTGGGGCAGCTCTTCCCATCTCTCCTGCTTCCCGCTTCAGCTGCCTCAGCTTCGGGACAGGCCTTTGGCCTCTGGGCCCTGCGGCAGCAGGGCGGCCTTTCACAAAGTCGTCTTCCGCACAGGCTGAAAAAATGCAGAGCCTGACTGAAAATCTTGTGGAGCTCCTGGAGGAAAATGACAGCGACATGATCAGGATGAGCATTCTTCTACTCAGATATTTGCTCCTGGATAATGGTGCTCCAATAGCCACCCCCATCGCCCTGCAGCTGGCTGAGGCGCTCCTGCCACTCTTTGACAGCGTAAGGCTCTGTGCCCACAGCCACAGCCACTGGCTGCTGCCCGGACCCTTGTTGCCCTGTGCAGATGCACGCCTGTGCCCTGGGGGGCCTGAAGCAGCTGATGCGCAGGTCTTTTGCCCTTTCCTTTCATCCAGGATGACATCCAGGTGCAGCTGAGCTCCATGGCTCTCTTTCAAGAGATGCTGGACTTATTAACAGAAGAGGGAAGAAAGGCCCTCAAGTCCCACGTGCGCCAGAGCCTGCTCCCGCTCTACTTCCACTGCCAGGATGAGAATCAGATGGTTGCTGAGGTGAGCACTTGTGCACAGCTGCTGTCCCCCCGGCAGGGGCTTGGGCTGCCTCCTGCCCGGGCACCTTGTGGGCTGCAGCCTCCTCCAGCCTGTGCCACTGGCATGCTCCTGTGCCCTGGACTGTGGGGCCATCTGTGCATCTCTGTCCCTCTCCAGGCCTCCTGGGAAACACTGCATTCCTCAGCCAGATTCCTGAAGAGGAGGGATATAGAACAACTGCTGCATGTGGATCAGAGCCTTGGGGAGTGCCTGGTAAGAACAGCAGAGACCCCCCAGCCTCAGCATGGCCAAGGTCCCTGAGGGCGGTGCTCAGTGTGCAGGGCTAACAGCTGTGCCCGCTGCTGCAGCCAGAGGCTGCGCGGGCTCTTCTCCAGGCTCCCGTGGGCCTGAGTCAGGTGCCCATGGAGCCCCGGCCCGGCGGGGCTGCGGGGCGGCACCACGGCTCCCCGGGCAGCAGCTGGCCCTCTGCCCCTCCCCTCGGGAGCCCTTGGCCAGCGGCTGCTGGCCGCGCCTCAGGGCTGGGCGGGCAGGCGCAGCCGGCGGTGGGCGCCGGCAGCGCCCGGCCCAGGAGCTGAGCCCGCGCCAACCCTTCCCTCCTGCTGCTCTCTGCAGTTGGCAGAGGACAGGGGCCGAGCGGCTGAGCACGTGTGCAGGGCACTGCACTACCTGCAGAGCCCACAGGAGTCCCTGCGAGAGGCGGCTGTCAGGTTCATGGGTGAGTCCCGAGCCCGGGCTCCTCCCCGGCCCCGCCGCAGCTCGGCCCCGGCCCCGCCTGCTGCCCCGTCAACGGCAGCCCGGCCCGGCGCCGTGGAGCCCCGCCTGGCCTGGGCGTTGCTGCTGCCGCCCTCTGGCAGCTGTGCCCTGGGGCGGCAGCGTGCGGCAAGGGCCCGGGCTGAGCTCTGCCTGGCCAGCAGCCCGTGTGACCACAGCGCCGGCAGCGCCGCTGGCAGGGAGCTGTGCCGCTGGGGCTGTGACAGGCTCTGTGTTCACAGGCATGGCTGGGCGGCACCTGAGGGGGAAGAAGGAAGAGCTGCAGCTGATCTGTACTGGTGAGTGAGTGAGGGCAGCGGACTGACAGCGGGGGCTTCCAGAGCAGCTGAAAGCCCTGCCCTGTTAGCAGAGGGCTCTGCTCCTTCTGCAGACATGGGGCAGCATGGGCAGAGCATACAGAGATTTCAGGGCCACCTTGGGGATTCGTGGCCAGCAGCTTCGGGCCGGTGCCCTTGGTCCCTGCTCCCTCCTGGCCATGGCTAGAGCCGGCTGGGATGGCCCTGGCAGGGGGCACTCCTCGGCCCCCCACAGATCCAAGATGTGACCATGGCTCTGTCCCTCTCTCTTGCAGCCCTTGAACTACTGACTGCGGACATCAGCAGTGCCGTGTCGGACACGGCACTAGAAACACTGTATGTCCTCCCGGCACTGCAGAGTGATTGATATTCCCTCTTCCAGAGGCTGCAAGGTCAGCTCCGCAGGGCATGGAGGACACGGCCTCGTCTGTTGGGGCTTGGCTGGCTGCGCTGCTGCAGCTCTGCAGAGACCTGATGCCAGAGGCTCTGTCTGCTGGGGCCACCTGAGCCAGCTGGAATTTTCCATTTCTTTAAGATTGTTCTTTTCTTCTTTTTGTTTTTTTTCTTTAGTATATGAATATAGAGTGTGTTATAATACACAGACTCCCAGGAGCTTTCTTTTGCTACCCAGGGTCGGCAGGGCATAGGGGAAGAGGGGGAGAACGGTGTCCTGGCTCAGCAAGCTGCCCAGGCATGCAGTGTTACAGGGAAAATGGCCAGAAGCCCCTTGTCCTGTGGTGGCTCTGCTGAAGCCTTTGTGCTGGTGACAGAGCGGCTGGGCAGGGGCCGGGGCTGCAGGGATCCCTGCCAGAGCGGTGCCTGGAGATGGCCACAAGCCCTGTGCCAGGAAGGAACCACCCTCTGTATCCTCCTGCCCGTGAGCTGCTGGCTGGATTGCTGAGGGCTCCCAGGTGCCTCTGGATGGGGCTGCTCTGGAGCTGCTGTGGGGCTGCTGCGCTGCTGCCGGGCAGCTTGGCCGGGCTGGGGCAGCCCCTGAGGGGCTGGGGCGCTGGCAAGCCCTGAGCAATTGGCTGGCAGAGGCCACAAGCAGCCCCCTGGCAGCTGCCCGCCTTGTTCCTGCCAGAGTTGACTTGCAAGAGGGATCCCGGGCACTCTGGAACTAACAGCATCGGTGTTGATGGAAACCCAAATGCAGAGAAATCTCAGACCTTTGGTCTTGTCAGCAAAGCTTAGAATTAAACACAGGATTTGATCGGAGACCTTGGAAAGGGCTTCCAAACTTAGGTGCTAGAAGCGAGAATGTGGATTTCTAGTTTATTATAGCAGAGAGATGGGGAGGAAGGTTGAAGTGGAGGAAAGTTTAGAGTTTTAGGGCTGAAGATCTAGAAAAAATAAAAGTAGTTACAATGGTAAACAAGAAGCTTAGGATGCAGTGCTGTAGGTTTGTGTGTCATAACATGATTGGCTAAGGAAGCTTACACTGTAGCATGAGCCCCTAAGACGAAGTATTGAAGGATTGGCTGCAAAACATAAATATCCTTGTTGGCGGTGTCTTCTTGGCCAAGAAATCCTTCAAAGCTCTTGTAACTACAAGTCTTGCGGCCTTGTGAGCCATGCGGTGGAGATGTGAGCCAAACTCACCCTTCTTGTCTATGTAGCAGAGAAGAAAAAGCAATGGCATCATCTAAAACACTCAGAGGTCTGCTCTCTAGCTTGTTCCAAACTCCCTCAAATCCCCCAAAGTGGGATTTAGCTACAAAGAGATGACAAGGGCTCTTAGTGCTGGCTCTTTGACTCCACAGCAGCTGTTTTAGAATCTTTCCCATAACCCTGTGTAGTCATGTGCCAGAAATGGATCATTTGAAGAAACTTACCCAACTGACTTGCATGGAGGTTTGTCTGAAGGGTATTTGAGGAGAAAGGCTCCCAGCAGAGGTCTGGGCTTTGGCCGAGCTGTGTCCCCTGCTGATTGTGAAGTGTGCCATCAGCTGCAGGGCCTTCTGGGCCGAAAAATATCATTGAGTCACTTGGACTTGCTCATGTTGGCCTATAGAAGCTGGACCCACTTTCGAGGCAAATTTGGAGACCTCATCTATGAGTGGGTGGACGACCTCGGATTTTCCCAATTGCTGGGAATGGTTCCCCAGGTCCTTGGTGTAAAATCAGGCTCCCCAGCAAGTGCAGATCTGCAAGATGAGAAACAATTTAGGCAATTGCTGATGCATCTTTCTAAATTGCTCTCCTTTCTTTCCTTTTGTCAAATACAAAGCTGTATTTTGTGTCAGGTACATACAGGCAACGTGTGTATTTGTGATTTTGATATGTGTGGAAACCAACCATGGGACACTTATAAAGACGAATTCTAATATAACTGAGGAAAGCAAAGCATGGAAGAAGGCCTTTGAACCTATCCTTTGTTCCTAATTAGCTTTTATAAGTCTTAAGTTGATTTAGAAGCATTTGAATTAAAGCTTTGAGGATGTTGCTTTTTGACAGGAACTTTCTGCTTGTAGCTAAGCCTTCAAGAGTTTTGCAATAATAACCTTTTGAAGTATAATTTCAGAATATTGCTTGTAGTAAGGATCTTTGAAACTATAGCTTTAGAATATATAAAAAGGAAATATGCCTATCTCAGGCCTTGACAAAACTGTGAAAAGCAGCTTGAGAAATGAACATGAATATCAACGCAAGGACTAACGATTTTGACCAAGGGAAGCTGGACATCACTGTTGTGAGATTTATAGTCCATGCAATCAAAAGGTAAAGCCATGTCTGAAATCTGGACCCCACCAGCTGGGAGACTTCTTTCTTCGTTCAGAAGTTGGACCCCCCAACCACCTGGGATATTCCTTTTCTGGGATACATCCTGAGAAAAAATAATCACAATACTGTATAGAATTGTGATGTAAAAATTGGGAAAAGAAACTACTGATGAGTAAAAAATTTGGACTAGAAACTGCTGAGAAAGCTTAGGAGTGCCCCTATAAATACTGGTAAGCCTCAACTATCCGTGTGCAGTTGGAGGGAAAACTTCCCGCACTGTACTCTGCGCTGTATTGCTCATACTTTACCAGAATAATTAATAAATTGATTGCTGCTTGAATAATGACCTAGACAAGCTTCTCATTTCTAACATTATAGTACTGTTTACTGTATAGTACTCTGCCCAGGGGCAGAGCCTGCGCCGAGCCTTCCCTGCTGGCGCTCCCCGCAGCTGCTGCAGGACGAGAGCTGAGCGGCCGAGCACCTGCGCTGGGCCCTGCCGCACCTGCAGAGCCCACAGAGGCCCCTACGAGCGGCGGCCGTCAGGCTCATGGGTGAGCTGGCAGCCCCGCACCCCTCCCTGCCCCCGGCCTGGCTGCTGCCCCGGCTACAGCGGGAGCCACGCCCCGGCCGCTGCAGCCCCGCCCGCCCTGGGCATTGCTGCCGCCGCCCTCCCGCAGCCGTGCCCTGGGGCGGCAGCGTGCGGCAGGGCCCGGCAGCAGCCCTGCCCGCCAGGAGAGCGTGCGGCCGCAGGGCTGGCAGAGTCCGTGTCGGGCAGCTGTGCCGCCTGGCGCCGCCACATGCTCTGTCTTGC
This sequence comes from Melozone crissalis, assembly GCF_028551555.1. Classification (NCBI taxonomy): domain Eukaryota; kingdom Metazoa; phylum Chordata; class Aves; order Passeriformes; family Passerellidae; genus Melozone; species Melozone crissalis. The sequence goes on from NW_026535812.1 coordinate 27,797, forward strand.
CAGGGGTGGCCAGAGTGCTCGTGATGGGGCAGCAGGAGGAGCTCCAGGTCCTCACTGAGGGTGAGTCAGGGCAGCCGCGTGGCAGCGAGCACTGCCGGGGGTGTGGGGGCAGCTGCAAATCCCGGCTCTGCAGCTACAATCCGTGCCCGGGCTGCGGAGGGCTCTGCTGCCTGTGCGGAGCAGGGGTGGGGGGGGCACAGCCCGGAGAGCTTTCAGGGACACGGGGGGTCTGTGGCCAGCACCCTCTGGCTGAAGCCCTTGTCTCCCGCTCCCTCCTGGCCATGGCAAGAGCCGGCTGGGATGGCCCTGGCAGGAGGCTTTCCTTGGATTCCCTCAATCCGGCCTCTGACCATGGCTCTGTTCCTCTCTCTTCCAGCTCTTCAAGCCCTCAGGGAAGATGAGAGCCCATCCTGCATGAACACATGGGTTCAGCTGAAATTCGAAGGAAGATCTGCATAACTTCATTTGTCTCCTGCATCAGATGTAGCTATACCGGCCTCCTTCGATGATTTCCAGTGCCCATCAAAGATGGGAGAATCTACAGAGCAGAAGGGACCAGCTGCAGTTCCAGCACGGCTCTGGCTACTCAGAGCTGAGCCTGTGTGAAGCCCCAGCAGCTCCTGCCATCTCTCTCCCTGTTGGCACCTCCCTCCCTGCAGACCTCAGGCCCTGCCCATCCCCTTTTCTGCCTCCCAGCTCACCCCTTACCTTCGCTTTCCCTTAATAAACTGTTTGGGTTTTTCACTTGAACCGCATATCCATGGAGCTGAAGTGACACAAAACCTGAGCCCGGAGACACGCAGGGCCCTGCTGCCCTTCTCCTGCCTGCTGTGTTCCAGGCACGGACAGAGAGGAACAAGGGCAGCTCAGGCTGCAAAGGTCCCTGTCCCGCTGCTCCAGTTGCACAGCGGTGTGGACTTAAAGGGCATGCTGAGCACGCTGAAGGGGACAAGGACCCTGAGTTGTAGAAGAGTCAGCTTGAGTGTGCTCTGAACCCAGCCATGAGGGATTCCAGTGCAGGCATCCACGGTGGGCAAAGGAGCTTGCAATGGCAGAGTTTCCACAAAGAGCTTCCTGAAAGCACAGCAATGCTCCATCCCTACACAGGGACAGGAAGAAGCAGTGAGACCAGAGGCAGGGGCCCAATCCCATCCCTCTGGGGCATGGCTGCAAAACAGCTGCAGCTGTGTCTTCCCGTGCCTGTGTTTGGGCTGTGCTGAGCCCAGAGCCAGCCAGCTTGTGCTCTGCTGTGCCAAGAGCGTTCTGGGCAGGCAGGCAGGCAGAAGTGCCGCTTGCACTGTGGGGAAGGGGGTCACGAGAGCTTCCTGCGGGAACAGGGCTCTGCTCCTTGCCTGGGAACAGCCTGGTTTTGCTGTCGTGAGCGCAGGCAGGAGCTCGGGCACTTGAAGGGGCAGCGGGCAGCTCTTGTTTATAGGGGGTCTGGGGCTGCGTGCCACAATGGACACGAGGAAACGGGCTCGGGAGAAGGAAGATGAGCTCGAGCTGGAGTGCCTGTGCTACAAGGTGCAGAAGTAATTGAGCCTTGCCAGGGTTTCTTAAGTGTGTGTTGGTGTTCCCTGGGAAATGGACACATTTGGGGAAATGCCTTTGGAAGAGAGGGGCTTGCTTCTCAAGCAAAGTGCTTCCCCAGGCGCCTCTAGTGAGCTAGGTGCAGCTGTCTCCCTTTGGCTCCTTGCGCTCCTTTCCATCCTTGAGGCCCCTTGCACTTGGCAGAGGGGCATGGCAAGGGAGAAGGCTGTGAAGAGCAGCTTTGGCAATCTGCCTGGGCCTGCAGAGACCAAGGCAAGCACCAGCGGCAGGGTGTGTCCCCCCTATTTGAGCACAGGACAGAGGGGGATCATCTCTGTCCAGCCAAGAGCCCCAAATGCCTCTCAGAGACCTGTGAATTCAAAGGCCTTTATGCACATTCATGCCATCTTCCCTATCTGCTGTGTTTTAACTCTTGGCAAGATGCATTTGCCTCTTGCTTGCTGGAAGCTGCTCTGCTTCAGGGCCAGCAGCGAGCTGGGCTGTGCGGGCCCCGTGGAGAGTCCTTCCCCGAGCACTTGGCAGCTCTTGGTGTGTCCAGGGCTGTGTTAGACATTTGGGGCAATGGATTCCTTCCAAGTGGGGGCACCTTGGGTGGGGAGTGGTTGGCCCCGGGGCACGTGGCAGCATGTCCCTTTGTGACACGGTGCAGCAGGTTCCCTGTGGAACCGAAAGGGACACCGTGTCTTGGCAGCCCTTTGTGACACGTGCTGACATAGGGGCTGGCAGCCACACGGCCACGCCACAGTGCTCAGTGCACGCAACGGGACAGGAGGTGACAGAGCGGTGCTGTGAGGCGACCCTGCACAGTCAGCTCGTTGGCTGCTGACCTGGAGCTTTTCCAAGGCATTCCTCCTGTGGCTGGCCTCATGGCCAGACCTCGGCATTTGGTGACTCGGAGCTTTTCCGAGGCATCTCCCATCCCTGCAGCTGGTGCCCTCGTGGCCAGGCCGTGGGACTTGGTGACCTCCATTGTTCGCCAGGAGTCTCCTGTCATTGTGGCAGGAGCCCTCGAGTGCAGGACTTGCTGTCCTCTCGCCTTTCTGAGGCTCCTCTGTTGCAGGTGCCTTCAAGGCAAGACTGCAGCCCTTGCTGACGCGGGCCTTTGCCAAGGCATTTGAAAGGTTAGACAGCAGGATGGCGGGCGGACTGCTCAGTCTGTTCAAGGGGCTTCGGGGCAAGAAAAGCAAAGGCCCTGCAGCTGCCCCAGTGCAGAAGCCTGCAGAGACAGAGAAGTTGCAGATGCTGCAGGACGGTGAGTGGTGGAGCTGGGCTGCTGGGCCGGTGCCTGCAGCTCGCCTGGCCCTGCCCCACCCCATCCCATCCCATCCCATCCCATCCCATCCCATCCCATCCCATCCCATCCCTGTGGACATGCCCATGGACGGGATGGGAGAGAGAACGGGGCTGCGCCCCTGAATTGCCGTGCTCCATCCCCTGGGCTCCCGTGGGGCTGTCCCTGCCTGGGGAGCGCAGGGCTGGGCTGTGTTCTCCAGCCTCTCCCGCAGCCCCTCACCTCTGGCTGCGCTTGCTCTTTAACAGATGCAGCCAGGGACCCAACTCAAGAGCAGGAGCCCACCCGTGGCCGCTTCCACAGAACAGCGCAGGTACCTGCGGCCATCCCCACCTGGGCCGGGCCTACTGGCGCTGCTTGGCTGATCCCTGCGCTTGGAGCAGGCCATGGAACGTCCCTCCCCTCCCTCCCTCCTTCTGCTGCAGACACTGCGGAGGTTTCCGCACCTGGGCCGCACAAAGACCCGTGGCACCGGCACCAAGGGAACGGCCCAGCCCGACTCCAGGCCTGGCCAGCTGCGGGCAGAGGCTGCTGCCATCTCAGCGTCCTCGGAGCTCGCAGCAGCCTCTGAGCAGGACATGGCCCAGGGCAGGGCGGAGGCTGGCATGGCTCTGACTGAGGGCATGGCCATCACCCACACCCAGGCTCAGGGCATGCCAGACACTCAGGCCATGCCCACACTGACCGTGGCTCCTGCACCCACTCTGGAGGTTTTCCAGAAGCGTGCTGCTTCTCCACAGCAGGTAAGTGACAAAAGTGAAGGGAGAACGAGCACACATCCGATTGATGAGCATCGATCTCAGATTTATTGATCCAGCTTACACACTTTTATAGTAGTGTTAATTAAGTTCATACATATTGCAAAACCCGAGCTCATCACTGGTTACAGATTACACACCAACCCCTCCTTTGTTGTCAATACCTGTGGTTTCTTGTTGAGGCTAATACTTGTTTTTCTGATCCTGCTGTTGACTTGTTATTGAGCACCCTTCAAGGACTCCATGTTTTCCACCATGTTTTTCTCATAACTTAGCCAAGGACAAGGTATTTATTGTTTTTAAGGAAAAGCCTGAGAACTTGCTGGTTACAGCTGCCTTTTACTTTTTAACCAGCTGTATGTGATCATGGCCTTTTTCTATAAGCCATGTCTGAACAAAGCTCTCCACAGCTAAGCAAACTGGGGCCAGGGCTGAAGGCCTCCCAGGATCATGTGGCTCCTCAAGCTACATCCGCTGGACCCCCTCAGCCTTTGAGGCCATTACAGTGGGGTGGGAAGGCAAGCACTTCTTCGGGGAAGCTGGGCAAGTTGCTCCCTTGGACAGCACTCCAAGTCTTCCCCACGCTGCGTCCTCCAGGTGCAAGCCATGGTCAGGGATATTCTCCAGAGACTGGCGTCCTGTGTCACCGTGGATGCCAGGCTGCAAATGGAGATTCTGAACCTGACAGAGGAACACCCTGTTCAAGTGGTGATGAGCCTCCTATGCTGTGCCCCAACGTGTGACAGGTACGGAGCACAAGTGCCTCGAGAGCTCAGTGCTCACCGGCCCGTAGGGCCCCTCACCCTGTACAGCCTGTCCAGTGGGCTCTGCCAGACAGGCAGAGAGCTGCGGGAGCCTCGGGCCCCTCTGTTTCCTGAGCCTCTGCCATGCTCCCTCTCTGCCCCTCAGGGCACCGGGGCTCTGTCACCCAGTCCCACGCAGCCGCATGGGGCACGGTGCTGACGCACAGCTCTGCTCACACAGAGCCACCACGCTGATGTGGAGAGCCATCGGCACGTCTGGAGTGGCCGCCCAGGAGGTGCTTCCAGCGCTGCTCTCTGCCATGGAGGAGCAGCCGCCCTATGGCAGCTTCTCCTGCGGAGACAAGGCTGTCTTTGCCCTGGCTGTGAGTTTCTGGAGCTGGTCTTTGCTTGCCCTCCTGGTTGCCTCTCCAGCACCTCTCCCTGCTCTCCCTAGCCTGCAGCTCCCTGCCTGGGCTCAAAGCTGGCCTAGGGGCAGGCTCAGGGGCAGCAGGCCGCGTGCTCCCCCTGCGTCTCCCCTCGGGCCCTGCCTCATAGACACCCTGGCACTGAGCACTGCCTCAGGCTGCTTTGTCTCTTGCAGGCAACTCTGGTGCTGTGGAGGATTGCTCCCATGTGTGAGTGGCACTGTGCCATTCTGCTTCATTCTCCCCAATTGTTTGTGGCTCTGCTCTTGCAAATTTTCACCACCACAGAGCAGATGCCAGGGGACATTGAAACTGGGAGATTCTGGAGAGCGTGCCGGGAAGAACACGGCCTTCCCTGCCATCCCCACAGGTGCCAGTCGCCCTGTCCTTCCCACGCCCTCGTGGCCAGGGCCAGCGCTCCCAGAGAGACCTGGCCTTTGCTCGGCATGCAGGTTTGCAGTGCAGACCATGAAGGCTCTGCTCTCCCGCCTGGGCTTTGACAAGAAGCTGGTGGCTCTGGAGAACAAGCGGGTCTGGGAGAAGCTGCTCTGTGCCGACACCCAGCACTATGCAGCAGATCTGCTGGCCAGGTGAGATCTCCTACGCCCCGCCGCCACCGTCAGCATTTGTGCCCCCTGCCCAGAGTGCCCCACACAGTCCCTGGGGCTGTAAGCGAGAGCCCTTGTCAGCGAGGGAGGGCCGAGCAGACTGGGAAAGGCTGGGAGAGGAGGATGCCCAGCAGCAGCCGCCTCCCAAGGGCCCCATGTCCCCATGCAGAGTGCTGGAGAAAGATCAGACCTCTGTGAGACCATGCCTGGGAGAGGTCTGCCCGCCCGGCTCAGGGCCTTGGTGCCTTTTTCCCATGCCAGGGAGATGCGCCGTGGCTTGAGCCCCTTGTGTCCCCACATGGCCTCACACCTGCTCAGCCTGCTCCTCGGGAAGCAGTCCCGCTGGCATCTGCCTGCCCTGGCGTTCTTTGTGGAGGTGAGCCTGATGGCCAGCGCTGCCTGGCTGAGCTGCCTCCCAGCTCTTGGGTCTCCCGTAGCTGCAGCCGCCTGGGAGGCTGCCCACACCCACTGCTGCTGCCTGGGCCTGGCCCTATGAGGCTCTGGGCTCCTGCCGGCCGGCTGCCCCATCACTGCCCTGTGCCTTTCAGGTCCTGGAGTGTCTGGACTTGAGCAAACACGGTCCCAGTGCCCTGCTGGTGGTATCCAGGCACCTGCTGAGCCAGTGCAGGGACAGGCTGCGCCGGGCGCTCAGAGGCCTTGTGGTGCTCAGCAAGGAGCCCTCGCTGGTGAGAAGGGGCAGTGGCTGAAGCCATGCTGGCAGTGTGGGGCTGGGCAATGCAGACCTCTGGGCTTGGCTGGCCTTTGGCAGCAGAGGCAGCTGCTCCCAGCTCTCCTGCCTCCTGCTTCAGCTGCCCCAGTGCCCCAAGCAGCTGTTGGTGCTGCGGCCATTCATGGCTTCACAGCTCAACCTGGTCTTGCACACAGGCCGGAGGAATATGCTGCCTCTATCCACACCTGGTGGAGCAGCTGGCTGACCCAGATGCAGAGGTGGTCTGGATGAGCCTCTGTGTGCTCACACATACGCTCCAGGACAAAGACCTCCTGCTACCCAGCGTCACCGCCCTGAAGCTGGCTGAGTCCCTCCTGCCACACTTTGAGAACGTAAGGCTATGTGCCCCCAGCCAAGGGCACTGGATGCTACCTGGAAACTTTGTGCTCTGTGCAGTTCTGGGCCTTTGTCTCAATGGGCCTGGAGTAGTTGGTGCTGAGGTCTTTTCCTTTCCTTCCAGGACAACAGCCACATGCAGCTGCTCTCCATTCAGCTCTTTTGCAAGGTGATGGAGCTGGTAGTGGAAGAGGGGGAAGAGCTTCTCATGACATTTGTGAACCAGAGCCTGCTCCCTCTATTCTTGCACTGGCACGATGAGAACCTGTATGTGGCCAAGGTGAGGTTTTGTGTGATGGTGCCGCATCCCTGGCAGGGGGCTTGGCCACCTCCTGCCCTGGCACCTGGTGGGCTCCAGCCTCCCCATGGTCATGGCACAGGGACACAGGTCCTGTGCCCTGGGCTCTGGTGCCACCTGCAGCTCTCTGCCACTCTCCAGGCTCTTTCCAAGCCCTGCTTTGTGTGGCACGCTTCCTGAAGAGGAGGGACCTTGAGGAGCTGCTGACGAAGGCGCGGCGGATTAAGTTTGCTGAGAGCCTGGTAAGGACAGCCGGGGAGCTCGAGCCCTGCCCCTGGTGCTCGATGCGGGGGACCGGCAGCTGTGCCACTGCCCAGCGCCGCAGCCGGGCCTGCCAGCCAGTGCCCCCCACGCTGCTCCCTGTCCCGGGCTTTGTGGGCCGGCTCGGCCGGTGCTGGGGCCAGGGAGAGCCCGGCCAAGGGGCAGAGCCCATGCCAAGCCTTCCCTGCTGGTGCTCCCCGCAGCTGCTGCAGGACGAGAGCCGAGCGGCTGAGAGCCCACAGAGGACCCTGCGAGAGGCAGCTGTCAGGTTCATGGGTGAGCCCTGAGCCCGGCGCCCCTCCCTGCCCCCAGCCCGACTGCTGCCCTGGCTACAGTGAGAGCCATGCCCGGGCCTCTGCAGCCGGCTGGGATGGCCCTGGCAGGAGGCTTTCCTTGGATTTCCTCAATCTGGCCTCTGACCTTGGCTCTGTTCCTCTCTCTTCCAGCTCTTCAAGCCCTGAAGGAAGATGAGAGTTCATCGTGCCTGAGCAAACTGCTTCAGATGATCTTTGAAGGAAGATCTGCAGGACTTTGTCTGATGGATCAGATGTACCAGTGTCCATCAGCGATTTCAAGTGCCCATTGAAGATGGGAGCACCTGCAGAGCAGAAGTGACCAGCTGGAGCTCCACGCACGGCTCTGGCTGCTCAGAGCTGAGCCTGTGTGAAGCCCCAGCAGCTCCTGCCATCTCTCTCCCTGTTGGCACCTCCCTCCCTGCAGACCTCAGGCCCTGCCCATCCCCTTTTCTGCCTCCCAGCTCACCCCTTACCTTCGCTTTCCCTTAATAAACTGTTTGGGTTTTTCACTTGACCCGCATCTCCGTGGAGCTGAAGCAACGCAAAACCTGAGCCCGGAGACACGCAGGGCCCTGCTGCCCTTCTCCTGCCTGCTGTGTTCCAGGCACGGACAGAGAGGAACAAGGGCAGCTCAGGCTGCAAAGGTCCCTGTCCCGCTGCTCCAGTTGCACAGCGGCGTGGACTTAAAGGGCATGCTGAGCACGCTGAAGGGGACAAGGACCCTGAGTTTTAGAAGAGCCAGCTTGAGTGTGCTCTGTACCCAGCCATGAGGGATTCCAGTGCAGGCATCCACGGTGGGCAAAGGAGCTTGCAATGGCAGAAGTTTCCACAAAGAGCTTCCTGAAAGCACAGCAATGCTCCATCCCTACACAGGGACAGGAAGAGGGCAGAAGGGCAGAAGCAGCAGCAGGGAGTGGCTGAGACTCGGAAGCGCGACTGTCCCAGTGGCCGCAGTGCTGTCAGGCAGTGCCTGCACCTTCGGTGTGGTTCTGGCAACTCTGGTCTCCCCAGAATGAGCAACGGCAGCCCCTGCCTCAGGCCCAGTCACAAAACCAACCAAGTGAGACCAGAGGGAGGAGACCCTTCCCACCTCTCTTGGGCAGGGCTGCAAAACAGACGCTGCGTCTTCCTGCCCTTCTGTTTGGGGTGTGCTGAGCCCAGAGCTGGCCAACTTGTGTCCTTCTGTCCCAGGAGCACTTTGGGCGGGCAGGAGAAGGGCTGCACGTACGGCAGAGCGTCCTGGAAGGGGCTCACCAGAGCCTCCTGCGGCAACAGGCTGTGGGACGCGGAGGTTCTGGGACATCACACCATAACCAATAGGATCTAGTGAAGTCAAATTTATTATCCTTTAAAAGACTCTGTTTAAAATAAGTCTCTGCTATCCACGCGTCTCTAGCTAATACATGATTGGTTAATCCTAGCTGTTCACACATCTTAATTAGAATGCTGATTGGATCATCTTATTTTTTACACATCTTGCTGTGGTTGTCTGGCCCACCCATGTCTCACTTTGCTAAGCTTGCTGACAAACTTGCTGAGTCCTGATGACTCTTCTTCATGTATCTTTTTCAAGGATATACCAAGCTCATTTCTGAATATGTCCATAATTCATTCTTTGTGAACGTGTTCATTGTCCATTATTACAAGCAGGCTGGATTGGGCATTGGCTGAATATGGCCATTGTCTTGCAAAAACTCCTCCATTCTGTCTCTGAGCCAGCATTCGAGCCGGTTAAACAAAATCCTCCCTCTCATGCTGTAAAGAATGTGGAATTAGAGTTGGAATGTGACCCTGAAATGGAAGCAGCTCAGAAACGAAAGTAGAAAAAAGTTATTCCAGAAGCTATTGTAGAAGGGACTTTTCTCTCCAATGATGTAGAAGCTTTTCCTGTAGTAACTAATGCTGCAAGTAGAGGTTAAAAACCTTTCAATTGGAAGATTTTAGAAAAGTTGAGAGCTGCAATTTCACAATTTGGTTGAAAATCCCAACTTGCACAGTCACTTCTGCAGTATATTTTTCCATCTAACACATTAATTCCAGCTGATTAATATCATGCATACCATGATATGACTTATAATGCCACCCTGTCAGCAGGTGATGTGTCATAAAAGCTGGGAGGAAAAGTGTGCTCAAGAAGCAGCAAGACCTAGAGTGCAGGGTGATCCTCTGTATGGTTTAACAGCACAACAGTTACTTGGCAAGGCGCCCTGAGCTACTGCCACTGCCCAGGCTAAGAGCAGATGAGCCAACAACTGGCATATAATGCGCTCCTTGCACTTCCAGATGGGTTACACACTAAATCTTTTACACAGATTTGTCAAAGAAAGAATGAAGACTTTGATAAATTTGTAGACAAATTGCATAAAGCTATCTATAAGCATTCTGATTTAAATTCAGACACAGAGATACAATTGTATGGACTTTGGGATCATTACTCCATTCCAAAAGGCATTCCCTTCAGTCACAAGAGCCTTCCATCTCTTCCAAAAATTGCCTGCTGAAACTCTTCTGCTCCTTCCAAATCAGTTCACTACTCCAGCCTAACCCTTGAAGCACGGACAGATGACTCTTCAACTAATTGTAGTAGAAAAGAAGGGTATTTATTGGAGCCCTGGACACATGTGAACTAGTTTCCAAAGACACGTGCAAGAAGTTGCAGACTCCTGCTCTCTATTTCTACAGAAAAAGTTTTACATTAGGTTTCTAAGGACCCATAATACATAATTCTTACATGCCTGCTTCGCATTTTTATCAGCTGAATATCTATTACAGCTGTGCAATTGTACTCCCTTAACTCGGTCAGTGGGATTTTGAAATGAGGGAGTGGTTGTATGGGAGGAAGAAAGCCATCTTCCTCATGGTGAACTCTTCTCCCATGGCCAGTTGGCAAGACCTTTGGACCTGCTGCTCATGGTCCAACCTTCTCCTTACTGTTCAATTATTCTTAAGGCAAGGTATTTCTATGGTCTCTGCTTCTTCACAATTGCTTCCTCTATCCCTGTCACTCCTAGCTTTATGTTCCTGATATATTTGGTACTCTTTAACTAAGGTACGTGATTTCTGATAGTTGTATTACTAACTTAGCTTCTTACCTCATTTTCAAATCTTAACTAAAACATGCAGTCTCCTACTATCTCAATTCTATTCCCAGCTGGCCCCTTGACTCATGTGCACTTTTCAAGTATCCTAATTCCATTTTGACCTAACCCCTTCACTCACCTCAGGCACATCCCTGACTGCCTCTCTCCCAGCAGCTCAGAGCTGCATTGCACAGCACTTGCTGTGTGCCACAGAGCACAAAGCAGGCTGGCCTGGTGGGCCTGAATATTTCTGCCAAACACTCTGCATCTCACACCTTTGCTCTGGCTCAGTGCAGAACTGCAGAATTGCAGGCGCTTCCTCCCAGAGCTGCGTGAGGCGCTGGCTCCTGCAGATGGGCCCTGCCAAGCTGTCCCTGCCTCACGCTGGCCTCGCTTCCCCTGGCACAAGTGCCAGGCCTGAAGGAGCTGCCCTGTGCTCCAGCCTGCCGAGCAGCCCGGCTCCCTGCCCCGGTGCCCAGAGTGCTGCACACACTGCTGGTCTTTGCCAGGAGTTGCAGGGCAGCCGGCAGAAGAGGAGGAATCCTCAGCCAGCCCAGCGGCCCGCGGCTGCCCTTGGCCTTTCCCTGCTCCTGGGCACACTCCAGATGGCCAATGCCTCCAGGCCGGGCTGTGCCCAGCATGGCTGCGCTTCCCCTCAGCAGCAGCCAGCTGCCACCTGGCCTCTGAGAGCGGAGGATTCGCCCGCTCCCAGGCAGAGGCACCCAGGGCCCGGCTGCTGCCTCTTGCAGCTCCAAGGGCCTCCTTCCAGCCTGCTTCTACCGGGGCTCAGGCTGCTCCGGCCTCTGCCGGGGCTCTGCTGGGGCTCCAGCCTGGGCAAGGCCGGGCCCGCTCTCACCTCACAGGCGCTGAGAGCTCTGCACCACAGGAGACCTTCCCGAGCACCCTCTCTGATCTTTCTGCCTTCTCACTTGAGCAAGGCTCTCCTGCAGCCAAAGATATTGCACCTAGGGATGCAAATCCAAGTGGCAGGAACCCCAATACTCTCCAGTCACAGCTGAAGGCCTGAATCTGCACAAGATGTTTGGGCTGCTCCATTCTTCCTTTGGTTTTGCCTTCAAATGCCATTGCCCTTTCTGCCTCAACTAGAAGTGTCACAGATGTACCAAAACGGGCCAGTGTGCTGGCCAAAGGCAGTGTGCTCTGGAGATGATGAATGAAGAGTCTTCCCAGCTTTCAAAGCACATTGCGAAAAACAACAATCCCTTCTTTTTAAATATTAACAGTTTAGTAGCAATAAAATGGTTATTAAGATAGTAATAGAAGTTAGAATAATAAGAATTTGGACAATCAGAGTTAGAACAGTAAAGGACAATAAAAACAAAGACATACGGACAGTCCTGGTGCCTCCTGGGCAATTATGCCCCAAAAGCACACACGCTAACAAAGGATTAGCCCTTAAAAGCAATAGCCTGTTGCATATTCATATATCTCATATATGATGCATAAATTCTTTTCAAACAAAGGGTGTTCTCTGCTTATTGTCAAGTTCTCCCCCTTAATCCTGTTGGCTTCTCAAAGTTGGGAAGGAGGTGAAAGTTGGTCTTTTCCAATAAGGACACAAGAATTCTTCCCTTGGGGCTCTTGGTGTCCTGTTGCTGTCATCTCTGGGCAAAGAATTTCTTGATTACCCCATCCCTTTCTTGAGCTAGTTAAAAAAGTATCTTACATAGCTCCTGTTTTACATAATGTTATAACCTAAAACTATATTTACCACTGAAATAATTACCAATATAGCTGGACGGGACGTACATGAGCTTGTCTGGCCTTTGCTGTCTGACCAAATAGCGGCAACTGTGGAATTTTACCCCAGAGACACTTTTGGCTAGCTGGGTGCTGCAGCTGGGCGCTTGGAGTCAAGTCCAGGCATGCAGGAGCTCAGGTTTACCTTTGGTGGAGAAGCTTTAGGGCAAGGTGAAGGAAAGGAGTCGGTTCTGATGGAGGGTTTCTATACAGAGCTTTATTCCTGGCCCACAGGCCTCTGGATCCAGCAATGGCTCCAGGAGAACTCCCAACCGCATGGTTTGCTCGCCCTTTTACCCGGGGCAGAGGGGCAGGGAAGGAACACGGGGACCACCAACCAGGTACGGTGCAGGGAAGTGTCAAGGGACAGAGGACACCTGGATGGCCCAATGTCCTTCCAGGAGGGGAGGGCATCTTTTGAATTCTGCCAATCACTCGATGCCCTTCTGGAATGCCAGGATTGACAGACAGCGCTCAGCAGGGGTCAGGGTGTGGAAAGGAGGGATGATTGACACACCTGGCAGGGAATTATCAGGGAGGAACCTGGGGTATCTGAGGCAAACCATGACATCACACTGCAACATACCACACTACTTAAAATATACAGTACTACTAACTAAGACAACATAACATATACAGTTTATTAATTTATATATATATGTGTATATATATATAAATTTTAATATCTGTGAAGAGCCTGTCCTGTAATATGTACTTTTCACAACACCAAAGAAGCCATTGCACCTTTAAGAGACAGCTGACAACTCAGAAGGAAATGCTCAGCTTGTTCACAGGGTGAGAAAGAAAGGATTCTTCCAGATGAGTTAAAGTTTCAGAAACTTTATTTATTTACAATCCTACTCTATAGTCCTGTATGGTGGTATTTACAGAACAATGGACAGGCACTAAATGAACCAGCCTAACCTTCTGGAGCTAACTAAACTAACTAACCTTCTAGGACAAGGTCAGGGTTTTAATAAAGCTGCATTCAACTTTGTGGATAAAAAGTTGATGTTGCAAGCAGAAAGAAGAAGCAGAAGAGTTGCTGACAGACAAAGGGGTAGCAACCCAAATAAAATGACCCTTACAGCATCTACCAATTAGATTAAGAAAAAGATGCAACTAAACAATGCATGACTACAGAAAGCTATAGGATAGGAACTAATTATAAACTATGTTTAGAAGGACAATAAATGGCTTCTCCTTGATTCACATTAAATTGTGCAGAGTCTTTTTTCTTTTCTCCACATAGTCCTACTCTAAATCCTACTCTACAGTCCTACTCTACAATCCTACTCTAAGATGGCTATGGAGAAAATGGTCCTGATATGATTATAGTGCTGTTTGCTTCTCCATCCTCCTCTTCACTGAGATGATGAGTGGTGCCAGGGTGGATGCAGCCTCGGCTGATGTTACAAATGGATGCTGTTCAGAAAAAAACCCCAAAAAAGCAAAAAAACAAAAAAAAAAACAAAACCAAAAAAGAAAACAAAACACAAACAAAAAAACCAAAACCAAAACAAAACAAATAAACAAAAAAAAAAAAACCAAAAAGACAAAGAAGAGTGAACCATTACTTTCCAAGCTCAGTGCTTCACAGGCTCAATTGGGATTGCTCTGGGTCCTAAAAAGACCCAGAAAGAGGAGCAGTGGGACCATCTGCTACCCAGCAGTCATGTGCAGGACCCTGCCATCACAGGCAAACCTGGCCAAGAATCCCACTCATCCATTTATTCAGGTTTCTTTATCTTGTTGGGATTTTTGCCCTGCCAGTGCTCTAGAAATGGTGCTTTCTGTCCCTGGGTTTTCTTCCTTTCAGGAAACTCCAATGGCTCACATGGGTCCCTGCCTTTGAAAGACAGGCACTGTGCTGATTCCCACAGGGACAGAAAGCAGTGTCTACCTTTCCATGCCCTGCCCCTCGTGTGCTGGATGGCTCCTTCCTTCCCAGCAGGGCCAGCCCAGTGGCACTGGGCCCTGCAGTTCCCTCTCTGCCACACAGCCTGGCAGTAACCCTGGCACAGTTCCCATCTGCTTGAGCATGCCAGGCAGCAGATGGGGCTGGGACAAGTCCCTCCCAGCTGTCCCTGTTTGTGTGGCAGAAACCTCTAAGGGTGGGCTGGGGGGCACAAACCAGGGCCCCTCAGAGTGAGCCCCCCACAGCCCCTCCTGCCCACAGCCAAATCTCTGACTGCTCAGCTGGGACTGGCTTCCTTGGGTTCCTCCACCGCCATTTCATGTCTCTGTACCCTGCATTGCTCTACTTCAATTCTTTTGCCATTAGATAAAACTGAACAGTCCACCAAATTACAAAGGAGGGTGACAGAAACAGTCAGAAGACAGAGCACCTCTCCTCTCAGGAAATGCAGAGGGAGCTGGAGTTATTCAGTTTTGTGAAGAACAGGCCCCAGGGAGACTTTATTGCCACTTTCCAAGATTTCAGAGTGGCTTTGAAGAAAGTGGGGAACATCTTTTTTAACAGGGTCAGTTACAACAGGATATGGACAAATATTTTTAAACACAAAGGACATCTAATCAGAGTAGGTCTAAGGAAGAACTTGTTTTCTTGGAGCATGCTGGAACCCTGGCACAGCTTGCCCCAAGAGCTTGTAGGTGCCCCATCCTTCCAACCATTCTGGCTCCGGTGGCAAAGGGCCCTGAGCAACCTGATCTCTTTAAAGATGTCCCTGCTCATTGCAGGACACTTGCACCACAGGACCTTTACAGGGCCCTGCTACCCAGCCCAGTCTAGGATTCCTCACCATTTTTATTTGAAGAGCACCAAGAATGGAGGTGAGGAGGAAGGGGGCTCATCTGCTGCCTTGGGCTTGAGTGGAGGAGGAGCCCATCCCTCAGAGCCTGTTTCACCTGCAGCCCCTTCACATTTTACCTGCAGGAGCTCCTTGGCAGACCAGCGCCGCGCCTCGTCTCTCTGCAGGCAGCAGCTCAGGAAGTCACGCAGGCAAGATGAAAATAGGTTGGGCTGCTGCAGCTTTTGTCTTCCTCCTGTGGCTATCAGGAGTTGGGGCTGGGGAAAAAGGAGACACCAGGCTCCACCTGCTTCTTTCCCATCTGTCCCTGCTCTCCCAGATCCCATTGATTAAGCTCCACTCTGCAGTGGCACTTTCTGCCGTGGCAGAGACCCAGAGACGACTTTCCTTTACCAACCAAAAACCCAAACTCCGATGCAGCCACAGCTTTCCCACTGTCCTGCAGATCTTGCCTTGGCAGCTGATTTCATTGCCTGACCTAGTTAGTGGGAACTACATCAGCACAAGCACATTTCCTTCCCTGAGGATTCATATCAGCTTGAGAGGCGTTTTGGAAGAAGGACTTTGCTATACTAACTCTACTGTATCCAAGGTTTAGGATATGAAAACTATCTCTGCAGTGCTTCTTGTCTCTTAAGCACAGCTGCCATAAAACAAAACAAATCAAGCTTTTTGCTTTGTTCTTGAAAACAATGGGAATTGCAAGGAAAGAAAGGAAATATACCAGGTATTCCTCAGGTAAGGAAACAAACATTTGGAATCTCATCTTCAACACAGACACATTAAGATGCATGCACAAATGTACTGCAATGAAAACGCCTGCTGGGACACACAGGAGCCACCTGCAGCTCTGTCTCTCAGCAGTCTGAAAAATTCTGCTTTCCTTACATGGAAAAGAAAAACTTTTCATGGTCAAATCAGAAGAAGAGGTTCCATCCCTACGGTCACCCTCTACTCATTTGGCTACACAAGTCAATGCATGAATGGTAGGCCCATCCCAGAAAGTGCCGGGAAAGAAATGGGAGGTTTTGGCAGGCTCTCCACATCACCAGGCTCTGGCTTGGTGACGGGCAGAATGTGGCTTGGGCTGGGAGAGAAACACGGTCACTGAGTGTTTCAGCAGCACTGCAAAAGAAGCAGAAGAGACTCTGTGGCCTTTAGACCCTCATGCCCAGGTTTCAGGCATGTTTCCCAGTGAGAAGAAACTGCACAGGGGGTTAAGTTCCTCTCTAAAAATCAGTGCCTTAGCAACTTTCTTGTGTTTGGGCTTCCTTTCTTCATTTCTGGAAATGTAACACCAGTTCTGAGAGGCTTGCCTTGTGGTTTTAGGCGCATCTTCACAGACACACAAGTGGGAACAACTTGAAAGCCAAAGCAAATGTTGCCTGAGAAGAGCTGGGGAGTGTTTGCCTGTGGTGAGGCTTGAGCTGTCTGGCAATCCCTTTCCATGATGTGCAGAAACATCCAGCTGCTCCCCAGAACTCAGTCCCTCTGGGCACGCAGGCCTCTGGAAACCCCTGGGGATTCCAGCCTTTCTCCTGCTCAAGAGCATCTAACCTAAGCTGAGCTCCAGTTTCTTCAGCAAGGCCAAGGATGCTCACTTCCATGCAGCTGACAGTGTCCATGGAGCTCAGCAGGTCTTTCTGATACTCCTCAGGCCAAGGAATTACAGTGTAGATTGGCAAGACATCAGCTGATCCTTATCCTGTGTGGTTCATGTGGAACCAAGCTCTCACACGCTGACAAGTCAGAGGGAGAGAGCTCATTCTGCTTTTGCAAGATGGTATTTAGAAACATAAGACACGGACTTGGAACTATTCAAACCTCAACTTGCAGAATCCATCTCAAATAGAAAAAAATAACAATTGCAAGAGGCCTTGGAGTCTCCATAAAAATGCCCACCACTGTCATGATAACTCTGTGCTCGTGGCACTGAAGTAGATGGTGACCAAAGAGACTTTGCTATTATCCTCTTTAAGCCAAAGGAGAATTTCAAAGCCGGAAATGGCAATGCACTCCCCTTGTGTACAAATAATTGATGCGGCTTTCTGTCCTTTTCCCACATCACCAGAGGTGACAAAGAGGGTTTTATCCTGACTCTCAGCTGAGCTCAGCCACTGGCCATGGTGGGGAGCTGGAGCCCTCCCTGTCATTAGAACTGTGCTGGCCAGGGATGGCCCTGCTCCTGTGGTAAAGAAACACAGCACCGGTGTCAACTGCCCACGCTGGATCCCAGCCCAGGCACCTGCCTGCAAGCTCATCAACTTGTTAAAGTAGCAAGAAACAGCCAAGGGTTTGGCAAACAATTCTAACTGCAGTCGGAGAAAAACACATCCTAAACTTATCCAGGCCACCCACATACATGACTGAACAATGTACAGATGACTTGAAAGACTGAAAGTTTCAAAGATCCACAGGATTTGGAAAAGATGCTACAGAATGGAAGAGAAGAGCTGTGTTTAAAAAATGAAAAAGCAAGCAGAACTGCTTGGGCCTTGCTTTGGTAGTAGGTTTTTTTCTCTTTTTCTTTTTTGTTTACTTTTCTTTTTCATTTTTTTCTTATGTTTTCTATAAAATTGAAACTGGGAAGGTCTAACCTCCATTGCTCAGGATGTTTATCACATGTCTACCCTCTCCACTGAAAAATTCTTGTCCCTCAGAAACAGAGTTCCAACATTGTTCAAAAAACAAGTGAGAAATGTCAGGCATGGCTGCAGGCCAAAATGGCAGGTTTCTGAACTGGTTAGGTTTCTGAACTGCCACTTCCCTTTCTGATACAACCAAAGCTACAGCAGATGCTGATGTGTTGCAGGGGCATTTTTAGAAGGAGACCTTGGTGGAAGTGGTGCCAGCAGATGGCAATGGCATTTTGTCCAATGGCACACAGAGCATGGGACAGGTGAGAAAGACAGTGGGATCAGTGAGTATTTGCACCTTACCAAGACAGGAGTTGCATTCCAGGAAGGAACTTCTCGTTCCACCATTTCGATGCCCACGATTCCCAGAGACCATATGTCCACTTTGGGGCCACATGGTTGACCTGTCAGCACTTCAGGCGCCAGCCACCCAGCAGCGCCGGCCACGGAGCTCCGTCTGCCCTGCTCAGGGCTGAGCTGAGCAAAGAGGCCAAGGTCAGCTGTGGAGAAAACAACAAACCATGAAAGCCAGCTCCAATTAGGAAACCAAGCAAAAGAATTCCCCACTCTCGGACTAAGAATGTGCTGTTGAATCTCCTGGAGAACTGTCCACGCTCGATTTCCTTGGGGCTTTAGCAAAGGGAATATGGAATGTGCCACTTCCAAAAAAACCCAGGTTTCTTAACGCTGCTCACAGCAGTGGACTTTATTCCCCTGAAGCTTTAGATTGTAGCTCCCTCTGTCTGGAAGGGACACACACAGAGCAAGGCCACTCTTGACTGCTTGTGGTTCCTTATACGTCTGTGCACGTTGCAACTGTGCCCTCAGCTCGCAGCAGGGGTCCCTGCACTGCCACCAGCACCATTTTTGGGGAGCTGGTAGTCACCCCAAGCAGCCCCACACCCACATCTCTAGAACGTTGCACCTGACCAAGAATATACTGACCCAGCTTGACAGAACCATCAGTTCTGAGAAGGATGTTTCTGCTCTTCAAATCTTGGTGGATGATGTGGTTTGAATGAAGAAATTGCAGTCCTTGCAGGCACTGAGAGAGAAAACAGAAACAGGAGGTCAAACATGAGTGATGTGATTTCATCCCATAAGAAAGAAAAAAAAGAACCTAAAAGATTCCCTCTCCAGGGGAATGGGGAGTAATGGCAGAACAGTAATGGCCACTGAGAGGAAGAGCTTGCTGCTCCAACACCTGCAGAGCAGGACCTTTCTGAGGAAAGGCACGTCAGCTTTTGGAAGAGCAACAGCACCTGCTGATGTAGGCTGTCCCCTGCCAACCAGCCAGGATGACTCCTGCTGGAGTGGACGTGCTTTTTCCTTGCAGAGGACAAAGGAGGGGTTTGGAAAGGAAAAGTCCCTCCCTTTGGTGTGAAGCAGATCACTTTTAGGGGGGGGGGGCTGCATGACAAAGATTTTCTTGCTGGCCTCAGCACAGGCTTGGATGTATCACACCAGTCACCTTCCAGAAGCAAAGAGCATTTTGGCTGCACTACTATCCTTTTCAGCTGAGGACTGTGAGAAATGAGTCTTTTTTCTTTGCTGATCATTTCAAATCCTGCCACCAGCACCTTTGCTTTCACAGGCAAGGAATGCAGTGAAGACAGACTCCAGGCAAACATTTAGAGAGGCAAGGTGGAGAACAGCAAATACAAATACAAGAGACAGAGCGAGAATACAACAGCAGGAGATAAGAGTACTGGCACTGAGTACAGGGAAAGCAGGGGCACTGGCAGGCCTTTGACTTGAGATGCTTTTACTTGCCCATAGAATAGCAGCAACACAGAAACAAAGCTTGGCACAGGAAATCACTCCAGCTCTGAGGCCCTGTTTCCTAGACAATGCTGCCCAAGCCCCTGGAAACACAGATGGGATTGCTGACCTCCCGACTGATGGCTGCCATCTCATCTTCCGACAGGTAGGTCTGGCTGATGACATTGCTCAGAGTGCCTCCATCCATGTACTCCATAACCAGGGACAGTTCCTCACCCACAAGGGAGCTGAAAGAAGGAAACAAGGGCATGGAGATGAATGTACATGGCGAGGTTGCTGTTTGGAAAAGACGGGTTGACTCTCCTTTTCAGATCCCTTTGAGACAAAGACAAAATAAAGGAATAGACATTCCCTCTTGGCTGTGCATTGTTTGCCATCTGTGCAGTCTCAAGGAGAAAGGCACAGCTGCGAAAAAGGAGAGGTCTTAGATGGGCAGCAAGCAAAATGTGCAGTTTAGTAACAGCCCAGATAAAAAGCCTGTCACGCATGGTGTTTCTGGAAAAAAGCACCTAATCTTCCTGGCCTGCATAGCAATGGAAAACAGTGGCAACAATCCAAGGGAAATCCTTGTTACTTTACCTGGATGTAAGAAGACACTTGAAAAAAATCAAGCTCCAAAACAAAGTGGTGGCTGTGAATATAGAGATCATTGATTTAGTAAGACACAACTCATCCGGGCTTTTGAACAATTTTCAAATACCATGTGCCAGTGAAGACTCATGCAGACAAAATGCAATCTCTTCCCATCCACTGGAGATGAAAAGTGCAATAATAATTAGCCAATAATTACAGCTCTATTTTCTGCCAGTGAGCAAAGTGGGATTTTACCTTGCATGTTTGCAATATGTGAACAAACATTCATAGGACAAAAGCACAACTCACCTGCCTAAACAGTTGACCAGGTTGGGATTCCTGTTCACCTTCATGACCATGAGTTCGCTGACTTTTAGTTCCTTCTTCCTCAGTCCTTGAAGACGTATTTTCTTGATGGCCACCTAAAATGACATTGAAAATGAGTATCTTGAGAGGTTGGTGGCACGAAACCACAAGGCATGTGGAGGAAGTGATTTTGCAATGACACAGCTGAGCTGTGCCAAACTGCCTTGTGATTAGGCACTGCAGTAATTAGGAACTGACATTCCAACAGCCCATTTCTCTGCTCCCTAGGGAGCCAGTTACAGGACACGTGGGGCCACTGACATTTTGCCTTGATCACTTGGTAACAGCGGTGTCTCAGTTATCACCCACAAACCTCTGACCACACTGTCTGCTGCATCTTTTGGGATTCAGAAGAAGTAATCCTTGCCTTAATACTCTGTGGATACATCCTGGGCTATGGGCAGGGCTTGGGGCTTTCAGGGATGCCTTGCTGATCTCTCCCTATGTGCAGTTCCCAAGAGCAGCACTGCAGGTGGCTAAGGAACTACCAGTAACTGTGAGATGGATTTGCTGGCAGCCAGAAATGTGAACTCAGGACTCTGAAGCTGTAGCCCCAAAGAGCAGTGAGGTGCTCACAGGCACCACCTTTGTTTTAGCAGTTGAGAGCGAGTGAGCGCGTCCTTCTCTGAAAGGAACCGCTGCCCTCCGTGCCTTCCTTCCGGCAGCTGAGGAGGACAAAGTCCCAAATGTGTTTTGTGGGCTGGCACCAGTCTGTGCTTCTTGTGCCTTTTCAGCACAGCTCTGCCCAAAGATCCAGCCACAGCTCACACCAGAGGGGAAAGCCCTCGAGTGCAGCAGAGTCTGCAGGGGTTGTTCACATTTACCTCTCCTCCTGTGGCAGTGTCGACTGCTCTATAAACATCTCCAAAAGTCCTAGAAACAAAACAGAAGCAGAGAAAGGAGAAGCCATTTAGATCTTGCAGTGAAAGCCAGCCCACACAGGAGATCTGTGCTGTCAATGCCTAAGACCTGCAGGACACTGGAAGCATGGAGGTGTCTTTGACAATGCCTTCTGAGCACACTTAGAAATTCTGATCAGCACTGACAATCTAAGCCCAGTGCCTGAACACATTTGCAGCTTGTCTGACTTTACACTTGATACCTGTTCCACCAGCAAAACGCCTGATGCATAGTTTTGTGCAATTAACATTGCTTGGACTCACCCACTGCCAATACTTTCCAGTTCAATGTATTTTAGAATAGGATTTTCCATCTTCACCATTCTCCCTGAGGGAAACAAAATGCAAGATGTTCACTTTAAAGCAGAGATCCCACCTTCTAGGAGATACAAAAGGCAGCCCCACTGTCTGGGGCTCTGAGCCCTCCCTTGGTGGACAGCTGGCTAACAACAACAGGAACAGCAACTGGAACAACAAGAAAAGAGCAGCAGGCCCACAGCACAAGTGGCTGGCACAGAGACTGATTTCTAGCGTCCTTTGAAGGGAGAGACCGCTTGACAGCAGACACACAGGGAAGCACCGGGAGATACATTCAGAGGAGACTGAGAGCAGAAGAGAATACCGACCAAGGCAAGTAAGTTTGTCATCTAGAAACATTATGGAGAGCTGGAACTAACAGTGCCTTTGTTTTCTTGGGAATAAACACTGTGAGATTTAGAAAAGGTTTCCTACTTGCTAAGATTAAATTCACCTGGACATCTAGAATCAATTCCTCTGAACAGATGTCAAGTTCAGAACAGGAGGAATATTGCCAAGTGTTCCCATCTTTTCCACCTTGCAGCAGTTTGCCAGAAGAATGCCTCTGCATTTTTAAACCAGAGCAGCTC
The DNA here is from genome assembly GCF_028551555.1 of Melozone crissalis. Taxonomy (NCBI): domain Eukaryota; kingdom Metazoa; phylum Chordata; class Aves; order Passeriformes; family Passerellidae; genus Melozone; species Melozone crissalis. The sequence continues at coordinate 49,849 of NW_026535812.1, forward strand.
ATGCTAGAACCAATCCCCACGGGGCTTTCAGTATCAGGACCCTCACCTTTTATGAGCAGGCTGAGCCCAAAGACGCCCTTGCCCGTGCCTCGCGTGAAGAACCGCGCCGCTTCTCTTCACCCTGACAGCGCGGATCAGTCACTCCCAGTGCACTCGCCCTCTGGGCACCGCACACGTCCCCATCTTCCCAACTCGGCACGGCGGACATGGGCATAGAGGACAGCAGTGCTCCTCAGGCGCCCCTGTGACACAGAGAGCTGCCCAGAGGAGATGCTGACCCTCCTGTGAGTCCAGGCCGTGCGAGGCAGAAGCCGGCCCAGAGAAGGGGCTGCGGCCTCAGGCAGCTCCACGCTGCAGCAGCCGGGCAGCAGCGGGATCCTCCCAGCTAAGGAAGGCTCCAGCCTCTGCATTACCACAGCCCTCAGGGGCAGGGCAGCGACCACAACAAGGTTGGCAAAGCCCAAGCATGAGCACTGACAGGCACTGATGGAAAGAAGCCAGAGGCAGCCTGAGCCCCGGACAAGCAGTTGCCCCCATTCAGGACAACACAGGATGGGCTTTGAGATCAGCCACACCGAGGCGCAGATCAGTGCCCTTTTTGTCCCAACTGGTGACGGTAGACACAAAATCCACTGGGCTCTCTTCTCAACTCTACCAGATCGTATCTGAGAGCACAGCACTGGAAGCAGAAGCAGATTCATTGGGGTGTGCTGCAGAATCACAAGGGGCTTGATTTGTTCTCCTAGAGACTGATCTCAGCAGGGCTTCTGCCAGTGGCTAGGACTCAAGCAGTCACAGCCTTCTGCTGATCCAGGAACAATCCCTGCTTCTGCCTTCGGCAGAGAGGGAAGCCCAGGCAAACTCCAGCCTGTCTGAGCCGCCCTCAGAGGCAGCAGGAACACCCAGAGCTCTCTCTTGCTGCCTCGGAGCACTGCCAGCACTTCTGTGACACTAAACTGAGCAGAACCCTTTGGTAGAGCTATGCTGACACGTGCACACAACACACTGTCCCTCAGATAAGAAAGATACCAGACGTACTCTGCTGCTCCAGGGAGTCACCCGCCATCTCCTGTTGCTGAGCAGCAGCTGGGTCAGCATGGGAGGTGAACCAAGGGCTCAGGGTCCACTGCCTCAGCTGGAGAGCAAAGGCTCCTTGGAACGGCGCTGCTGCTTCTGCAGTAGCTTCAGTGTCAGAGTCGGTGTAGATCTGAGACAAGAAATGAGTTGATGTCAGGAAGGTGTGGCAGAGATTGCCCTGAAATGCAAGAGAGATTGCCATTTGAAATGCAAGCCCTTAGGAAGCTGCTGTCAGCCACATGCAGAGCTCCACAACTGGATTGCTTTGGATGTCCACTTGTGAAACCAAATGGTCAGAACCAAAGGCTGGTTTTACTCCAGTTCATAGCCAGTTTCTTGTTCTAAAGGATGACTGCAGCAATGACTGCTCCACTTCCTCCCAAAGACTCCTTTCCCCCTCCTAGGTCTGCAGATACATTTGCAGCTCCTCATTCTAATGTTCTACCTCCTGCCATGAAATTCTCTTTTTCTGCACCTTCCTCGGGATGAGCTTATCCTGCAGCATCTCTGGATGGTTCAGTTCCTGGGCCTCATGCCAGCCTTGGGGCTCTTGGTTGCCCATCATTTGCTGGAACTCTCTGCAGGCTGCCAGGAAGGATGGCGACACTTCCACCTCAAGTCAAACAGAACAAAGCAGTCAGAGACTACAGCTTGTCCCCGTCAGCCAGGAGTCATCGACTGGGAAGAAAGTAAAGAAAAGGACAGGAGCATTCACAAGCGATACAGACAGCTTGTAGCTCGTATTCCAAATCTATGTGAGTGACCATGTTCACCTGCAAAAACACCTCAAGAAACAAGGCCACTTGGAAGAAGTCAGCAGGAGTTCATTCGGACAACTGCTGGCTAAATGGCCAGAGGAGTAATGCCACTGTCTAGAGCATCAGCTGAGATCCAGCAGAGCAGGCAGTGTCCTTGAGAGCAGCTCTGACAGAGGCCTCATCAGGATGGCACTCAGAGGCATCACCCACCCCCTGCTGCTCTGCACTGGAAAGGCAAGGAGGGCAGAAACCACCCCTTGGGTGACTGCACTGCCTATTGCTATTTCACTCGCTTGCTTTTCTAGAGCCTTTTGCTCCTGAAGGAGGCAATTCATTTTCTCTTTGATAATTTTAATGTTTTCGTCTAGCCTCTTCTTCCTTACCTTGATCCTAGCCTCAGTTTCCTGCAGCTGTGCCTCCAGCTGTTCGTCACTTTTCTGTAAACAACAACGGAAAGGACTCTCTTTCATGAGTGGAGTGGCTGCCATTCCTTCATTCACCTGTTTTTGTTGATTGCCCCTCTGCATAGGGAGATTCTTCTCCTCCTGGATGTCTTCATTCCTCCTCTTCGCTGCCATGATGGCACTCTGAGCTTCAGGCAGCTCTGCTTGTGGCTCTGCCTTGATGTTCTGTACACATAAAAGCAGAGCAAGTGACTGAGAGCTGCCATCAGGCTCAGCTTTTCCCTCTTTTAGCCTCAAAATCACATTTATTCAGCCCCTTCTTTCTGCTTCCCTACCCAGCTCTGCTTCCACTGTAACCATCCTGTCCCAGGGCTGATCTCTGCAGATTGCAAGGCTCTGTGCTTCCATTGCCTGTGGGACTCCTGGCCTCCTCAGTCCCAGGAGCTCTGGTTTATGCCCCTCTCCCTGCCCTTCCCTCTGTCCCCTGGCCAGTCAGGCTCACCTGGCCATTCTCCTGTGGCTCTTCCACCTGCTGCCTGAGCTGCTCTTCCTGCTCTCGGGCAGGGAACAGCTCTCCCTGAGTCTGGCATGGCATCTCAGATGAGGCAGTGTGCTCCTGCTCTTTCTCTAGAAGCACCTGCACAGAAAGCAAGAGAAGATGGGTTTCAACTTCCCATACGCCCTTTGTGGGCCAAGACACACAGACTGCTGAGCTCACACGTTCCCAAAGCACTGTGCTGCTGCTCTCCTGGGTCATTCTCTGCCTGAGGGGAGGCACAGATTCCAAAGTGACCCTGGCCCTAGAATCGGGGGCCATCTGGGACTGAAGCTCCAACAGCCTCTCAGGCAGCTGACAGGGAAGGGGTGGCATTTCTCAAGGGTCTGGTGAGGGCCTCCCTCTGCTTCTGCCATGGCCTGTTCGTCTTTCAGTAGTGACTGACACCCTGCCCTGTCCCACAGCTCCATCCTGGCTCTGCAGGGGCTTCCTGGGTGAGCTCACTCCTTGTCAGAGACACTTCTGGAGTTCACCTTCTCTTCAGGCCTGCACCAGCATTCCTCCTTCCTGACATCCACACTCTTGTTAGAAAACCGGGTCATTCAGGAGAGGAGGATGCATGCAAAGATCTCTGATGGAAGTCAGAGAACCTCTATGGCCATCTCAGTATATGCAGGAGGACCAAGGTGTTTCTTCTGCCTCTTTTGTCAACTGAGAATTCTGACCAGCAGTAACAGAGTTTCTCATAAGGCCCCATTAATGAATGCACTTACACAACCCTGGGGATGCCAGTGAAGGAAACCATGTGTCATGTAATGCATGTATGAGCAAAGTCACCAGACCCCAGCTACAGCATGGGATAGTTCCACTCCCTTAGGACATGGAAAAATTTAAAGGACAAGTGAAGGCTTCAGGTCAGAAAAGGCTGGAGCAGGAAAACATGAGGGGAAAAATCAACCATCTCTGGAGGGGGAAACATCTCTGCCTGCTCACGATCAGTCAGTGGAACTTGTCTCTACTGCTCTCCTGAAGGGGTGCCTTTAGGTGAGCTTTGCATCTTCCATTGCTTTGGAGCAGAGCCAGGAAGATTCAAATAGACAGATAGACAGATCTCACTTTTATAATCTCTCTTTACTGTGTTGTGGTATTTACATTCTTTGAACACAGAGAGATATAATTCTCTCTCCTAGGTTTTTTTAAGGGAAGGTTATGAGAAACTTAGAGAAGAAGAGAAAACAATTATTATCTCTACTTGCTGTTCTTGTTGTTTAGTACATGTAGAATGTTTTATAGTGATTGTTTACTGAAAGTGATTTGTTAATTGGATTTTAGTGATAGTTGTTTAGCTTGATTAGCTAATTACATAAAAGCTGTGTTCTGACTGTCTGGAGGCAGTCACGAGTTTTTCTTTAGTAGCTTTTTAGTATAGTATCTCTATAGTAGAGTTTTAATATAGTACTAGTGTAATATATCACAGCTTAAGAAAGCATTTGTTTAACCTTCTAAATCATAGAGCCAAACCACATTATTCCCCACGGGGGGTTCACCCTGAATCAATTCTGTCCTTTCTGTCGCTACACACATCAGCACTCAGTAGCAGTGCCCCAGTCAGCAGCCGTCCTGAACTTGCTCTCCTGTTGCTTCAGTAAGCCACACTCTTGGGGAATCTGGAGCGTGTGTGTCCCTATGGAATTCAACGAGACCCAGAGCATTGCACTGGGAACTTCTCTCTTTGTGCATCTGTGCTCGGGCAAGTTCTTCTCTTGGACTCGACCACACTGATGGGGCTAAAGTGGCTGGAGTCAGAAATGCAGCCCAGCCCCTCCAGCTCCTCTAATCTCTGAGCACCAGCTGGAATGCAAAGGCATCGATTTCCTGCTCAATTCCCAAACACAACACACACTGATTCCCTGAGCTGCCAAAAGACACAGGAGCCGTTAACCTGAAAGCGATGTGTTTCTGCCAGTGCTGGAAAAGGGCAGGAAAGATTGAGAAAAAGCTCCCTTGCTCCCTGGAGAAGGAGAAATTACACAAGGCTTCTCCTTCTAGCAAACAAACAAACAAATAGACAAACAAAATATGAAAGTGTTACCTACTCCGGTGTCTAAAGCACTTGGTTGCAGTGAAGGGATGTTTGGCAGGGAAACAGCCCTTGTGCTGAGCATTGGCTCTATGGATCTATGGAAGTCTGCCTGAAGGTCACTCATGAGCCCCCATTGTCCAGGCTAAAGCTCCCTCAGCCCCTCCTCCCTGGCCTTGTGCTGCCTCCCCTTGCCCAGCTCCCCTGTCCTTCTGTGCACACGCTGCAGCCCCTCCATGACTTTCTGCTTCCCAGGGCCCACAGCTGCACACAGCACTCCAGCTGTGGCCGCAGCGCTGCCCAGCACAGGCCACGCTCACTGCCCTGCTCCTGCTGCCCCACTGCTGCTGGCACAGCCACCGTGCCCTTGGCCTTCTTGGCCCCCTGGCCCCACGCTGCCTCATCTTCAGCTGCTCAGGGCCGCCAGCCCTGCGTCTTTTTGGCCCATGCAGCTCCCCAGACACAAAGGTGCCCATTGCACTTCAGATACAGCAGGCACCATTGCAAGGTGTACACCCTGGTTTTAGCATTACAAGACAGCAGTCAAGGACTTGCAGCTTTGCTCCCATTCTAGGCTCCAATGCAATTTTCAAAGCAAACTACACAATAGAAGGTATCAACAGACACATGCAGTGTCTGGTTTTTGCCTCAGAAGAAGGGTTCAGAACTACTCCCTTTGTTTCTTTTGCCACACTAGACAAGAATGGTCCCCCACAGCTTCATGGACAACACAGTCATCTCCTTGCAGCTTATCAAAGACCAAGAAACAGGCAGACTCAGAGCCCCTATCTGCTCTGCTACTGGCTGCTCTGCCTGAAGGGGAAAAGAGCAACCTGGCAACAAAGGCACCAAAATCCCTGACTTCAAGCAGCAACTCTACATCCCCAGTGTGTCTCTGAAATACTCCCAATTAAGAACATCCAAGAAGTTTGTGGGGACAAAGCACCACCAAGAGCTTTTGTGGTCAGATCAACATTTTTTAGTGCCTGCAGCAACTTGGCCAGTCTGTGCAGGGGGACAGGTCTCTCCACGCCACAGTGTCCCCTGTGTATCCAACAAGGCTGAGCACAGTGTCTTTGACATGCTCCCTGCTTTGGGATCAGGGAGCCTTCGTGCTTCAGGCTGGCCCCCATCAAAGTGCCAGGAAGCTGGTGCCTAAACGTGACAGACCAAAGCCCATTGTCCAGCTGTCACAGGCTGGGGGCAATCACCAGGCCCTGGCAGGACTCCAGCACTCAGCATCCTCAGCCAGCAACAGCAAGTGCTGGCTGGTCAGAAACTTGCAGCTCTGCCCTGCACTAAAGACAGCAGCACACACAGCTGGCACTTACTGGCTCAGAATGTTCAGGCTGTGGTGTGAGCACAGCTGGAGGCTGGCGCTCATCCACCTCATTTGCCTCCTCTTCGGCCTCCTCTCCATGAGCAGAGGGAGCCAGAGGAGAGACTGCTGTTGGTTCTGGGATCTGTGGACAGACAGCAGTGTGAGGGACAGAAAGTTACCTATCACTTACAACCTTATTTCTATTCAGCACTTTATTCCTTTCAGCTCTATTTCTACAACCAGCTCTGCTAAGGACAAATCAGAAACTTTGATAACAATGGGATTCTAAGTCACTGCGACTAAATTTAAATGGGCTAATTCAACAGAATTGCTAATAGTTCTGAATTAGACATTACGCCCCGGCTACTATCAAGAAGCAAGATTCTCTCTGCAAAATGAGCTTTTCATTCCTTGAAAGTTCTGAAATGGAAAATGAGGAAATAGCCAGCGATGCCTTTGTTATTGCTGCTGCAGACATGGAAATGGATTTTCTTTCAGCCTACCCAGCTGGCCCTCTACAATCTACTGCCACAGACCAAGCTCACAGCTTGCTCTACAATTCCTAAGCACCAGGAACATGAAATGTTCCTTTCTCACTCACCTGAGGATCAGCACCTCTGAATACACGCTTCAGGTGACCTGGAGTGGGCAAGGGAAAATGAACAAGTGCTGTGAGAAAACTGCCTGGGCTGCTGAATCCCACAGAAGAGAAGTCAACCCAAACAGAGAGTATTTTTCTTTATCAACATCCCTCCACATGACATAGTTCTTTCACACAGCCAGCAAGAGATCAGGACAATAATCTTGGTTGTGCCTACACTTTGGCCTGTCTAGTCAGTAAATGAATACAAACGTGATCAAGAAAATGCAAATTGTTCTTCAACACTCAATGCTTCTGTTCTGTCCAACAGATAAAGCAGCTTTTGTTCTCTTGTCTTTCAGGTACTTTTTTTCAAAAAAGAAGTTGCATGCACTAATTCCCATTAAGTTGCTGGAAACAGTCACCCAGAAAAGCTTGCCCCAAATCCCCCTGAGCTGTGGCAGCTCTATTGTTAAACAGCACAGCAGCAGCTCCAGGCTCAGGAGCAGACACTCACTGCTTTGGCGGGTGCACTTCACTGCAAAGGGAATCACTCTTTTAGCACTCAGTCAAGGGTCAAAACGGACAGTCAAATCCTTTCATTACAAAATTTAGAATAAAAGAAGCTTTCCCTGAGTTCTGGGGAGAACTACAAAGTCTTTAGAAGGCCTTCTGAGAAGGCCTCCCAGTCTGCATTTTGGAAGTTGTCCTGCTTGTCCCAGCAACCTGAGGAAATGACAGACTCTGCTGCCACAGACTCTCCCGTGGAGGGAACGGAAGCCCTGCAGGTTCCCCTGCAAATGCTGCCCCTGTGGCTACAGACACCCCCTTTTAGCTGAACCTCTTGACAGGAGCTTTACCAAACCAGAGGCATCCTAATGCTCTTTCTCTTTCAAAAACAACTCAGTCACTAAGAAAGAGCAAGAAGAAATGCAAAAGCCAGGTTAGGTTACACCCTAGCCTAAATAGAGTTGAAACCTCTACTTACTTGCCAGGCTGGTAATGAAGTAGGTGGAATAAACAGTGCCATACATGGTGCAAACTGACGCAGCAAGTTGCTCAATCATTGTAGCACTGTGCTTCAAGTTTACTCCAACCAAGACTCCTGTTTTTGTGCAGCTACACGCTGACAAATGCCACAATCAGGAGGATGCTCCTGATCTGAGCAACCCCTAGGACTGCTCTGGCACTGAGGCCTTCCGTGCACCAAGGCAACCTTCTGATGTCACCACGACGATGGGGCAACCATGCCCTGATATCACAAACCAAAGTATGACAAAGCAAAGCATCACAAAGCATGTTAGTCTGTGAATTTATGCAAAGCAATAACCAGCCTTTCCTACAGCAAACACAAAATGGCCTCGGAAGTTCTCCTCTGACACAAAGCAGCACAAACTCCCTCCATGGGCCAAACCCTGTTGTTCAGGGATCCAAGAGGAGCTCCAAGAGTGCCCCAAGCACCTACAGCCTGTACCCCAGCTGAGCCCTCAGATGGGACACAAGAAAAGGAAACCAGACCAAGAAAATGGCCCAAATCATTGTATAGAACCAGGAGAGAAAGCACTATTGGCATAGCAGCTGAAGTAATTCCTAACAAATCACCCCATATATCTGCGTGTTTATAGGATGTTCCCATGGCTGCTATGTATGTACATCTCTTCCTCTGCTCTGCCTCTCTTCCCCTTTGGCAGCAGTCGAACTGGCAGCATCTGCCCGCCAGCAGCAGCTGCTCCAAGCTGGGAACACCACTGGCGCTGCTGATTTCCAGAGGCTTCTGTGTGCCAGGGGAAGCCAAGGCAGGAGCGGGTTGAACGGTGCTGGCGCTGCTGCTGCTGTGTGCCAGAGAGCCCCGACTGGGCAGGGCACGGTGCCCACTGCGCTGCGGGCTCCTTCTCCTGCCACAGCTGGGCACACCTGGCCACAAGGCATGACAACTTGTGGGCAAGCCAAGGCGTTTCTGGGGCTGCACTGCTCTGCACACACCCAGCACACCTGCAGCACAGAATTTTAACCCGCAAACAGGTAAACCTAAGGGAAACAGCTGGAAAAGATTTCATTTCAACCATTCTTACCTGCTCAACAGAAATCTTCAAAATGAAAGTTACCAAGCAGGGCCCGATCCACACTGCCAGCTCAGTGTGAGAAAAGAGGCATTACTTTATTTCAGTGCTGGGTGTGTGAGGAATCACTGCCCTGAAACATGCACACCCATGTGTTAGTATCCATAGAACTAAGACATTGCTTTCATTGCTTTTATTCATTACTTTGCTCAAACTCGCAAGCTAAACATTTTCACAAAGTATTTGACATGTTTAAATCACTTCCCCAAAATTACTGACATTTAGAGTAGGGGTCTCTTGAGGGTCTCTGCTGGTCATGTGGTGAACATCCCATTCCTCAAATTCTCCTCCCACGGTTAGGAGCCTTCTTCTCCTTGAAGGCATTGCAGCTACCTCCTCAGTAGGTCCACTGTCTTTATTCTCAAGGCTAAGACATCCACTTGCACACATTACCCACTGCTGTGAGGGAAGGTACGACTAAGCACTGCCTGGTAAAGCTTAACAAATTCACAATTTGTTGCAGGTCAACACTTCCCCAACGTCTCTCATTCCTTCTCTGGGAACCAAACACAAGCATTTTGTGATCACTGAGCCAAGGCCGCCTCCAACCCTGCTGTCACCCAGCAGCCCTTCTCTCCTCCCAAACAGCAGGCCCAGCAGTGCCTTCCCTCACTGGCTCAGTAACCAGCTGTGTCAGGAGTTCTCTGTCACACACTCCAGGACCATCCTGGACTGTTTGCTCTCCGCTGCACTCTGTTGCCAGCAGACATCCCCACCCTGTTCCATGCCCCTTGCAGAACCCTGCACCTGCTGTCCATGGGCACCTGGCAAGGGGAGGCACTCACGGCAGAGATGCACCAGCTGCCCTGGGCAGGAACCAAAACCCTCTGGCGGCACAGCTGCTGGCCTGGGTCTGGCACAGCTCTGCACGCCCCACTCCTCACAGGCTTGGGCTGGAAATGCAATTGCACTTTCTGCCTCATAGAGAAACACCAGGGCTGCACAAACAACGGCCAGCAGGCCACATCCCAAAGGCACTGCAGCATGGAGTTGAGAAGGAAGAAGATCTTTCCCCAATTCCTAACCATACCAAAACCACCATAACTGGGACTTTTAATCTTCTGAATGTAGAGTTGATTCACAGGGTGACAAGGGAATCTTCCAATGGAGTTGAAGCTTGGTAGAGTTTTTATTCTGAGTCCTACTCAGACTGTTGATTTGAAAATTTATTTTAAAATATTTTTTAAAGGCCATGCAGTCATATGGTTTTGTTCTAATACCAAAATGACTAGATGAAATGTACTGGCATTTTAATTGCATCCAAACTGATTCGTCAGTAAAAGCTTTCCTGCAGAATAGCCAGTAAACAAGAAATTCAAATCTGTGGACTGTTGACTTTGCAAATTTCTACTAAACTTAGCAGACAATGAGGCATTTTTAGTTAGATCATAGAGCAAATTAATTCCTATGGATAACTTGATTTGGATAAACTTGTTGATTTCAAATTAAAACTGCCAGCACGTACTAAGTGGAAATCTGAATACTCACTTCTATGAGCTCTGAATTATTAGATAGTCATTGTTTGCCATTTTAACAAAAATTACCATTCTGGCTATTTTGTTTACTTACAGTCAGGTCTTCAACACTCTTTGTAACATCAGAAAGAGAGTTTGTAGCAATGTGAACCATGGGTTAGTGGAGCATTGCAGAAGGCTCCTATGCCAGCACTAAGCGTTCACATTTACCATGGCATCACTTCTTGCCTTTAATTCCAAGCTACAGCTCAGTTCCTGCAGTACAGATTCACACTTGTAGTCTGTATTTGCAGCTGGTTCTTACTTCCCTGTCCAGAAAAAAATCATGCTGAGATCTCAAATCAAAATAAAATGAGGAGAGAGCCAGGTTCTGGATAAGTATAGCAAGAACTAAGAGATTTTTTTGCAAATATGTTGAAAAGCAGTTTATAAATGCTGCAAAAACGGCAGATTAAAGACTTGCACTCTAACTTGCAAGCTGAGGTTTGCCTGTTCTTTCTGGACTGATTTCTTGGGGCCAGACACTGAACCTAATCAGTAAGAAAATCAAAACCACAGGAGTAGTTTGGAGAATATTGTAAATTATTCTGTCATGATGCTTTTTGCCTAAAAGTTCTGGCCATCATCCGATTGGAGTAATTAGAGGAGATCGAAGCCATCACACTGTGCCTGTGCACACAATTCTTTCCCAGAAGTAATCCATGAAGTAACGCTGACAAACCCACACCAGCAGCGGCTGCCACACAGCCATGAAGCAGAGAATATGTATTTCTGCTAGACTTGGACAGCTGAAGATGCCTCTGCTGAGCTAATTTTAGTGACTGCCCACCACAGATGAGACCTTGTGGTCAGTCTCCAGCAAGTCAGGACAGTTAATATTCTGCCTAAATGAAGTAAGTCTAGCAATACATAGACCATGGAGCCTGAGGAAAGCCAGCAGCTGTGGGAGATTTAATTTGTTTCCATATCTTTCTTTTTACTAATTTATTGCAGTCTATTATTTAAAGAATGGAAACTTTTGGCACACCATTGGCTGGAAGGTTGGTCAGTATTCCATTCATGACTCCTCTGAAAGCATCACCCCAGTGTTTTTATCAGTAGCTCTTCCATCATCATGGCTCACACAGCATTTCCTGCAGCCCTTCCTGGAGTCAGGGAAAGGCACCAGGAGAAGGGGGAGAAAGCTGTGTGCAGACACTGTGTCAGCTGAAGAGACATTTGTTTCCTCTGATTTGGCTGAATGGCTGCAGGAACCTTGCTGGCACTGCTGGCGGGGTGGCCTTTTGCAGGGCTGGGCAGAGTTTGGGGCCCAGGATCCCTCCTCTCGGTGGGACACCAGGGTGAGCAGCCCCTGTCCCAGGCAGGAGCAGAGGTTCTGTGGCTCTGCCCTGGGCACAGGGACCTGCCACTGCCATGAGCTCCTGCCGCGGCTCCTCTGGGGCAGCTCCTGCTCTGCAGTGATGATGGGCGCAGGTGGGGGTGGCTGCAATGGAGGGTGGCTTCCAGTGGGCTCTGCTGGTCTGCCACACTGGAGCCAGCAGAGCTGCTGGAAGGAGTCCCCTCTTGTGAGCTGCTGGAGCTGGAGCTGGCACTGGCCACAGAGCCACTGTGTTCATCCCTGACAGGACCAGAGTATTACAGTGATCTGATGAGGTCTCCAGGGTGAGAGAAGGACGAAAATCTTTTTTCATGATCAGAAGGCTGGATTTATTGATATAAGATATATAATACATTATAAATATACTAAAAAGAATAAGGAGAGAAGTTGCAGAGGCTGCTAAGCTAAGAATAGCATAGAAAAGAATCTAAAAACAAGAGAGTTCTCTGTCACTGTGTTCCAGAGAGCTTGCCCTTTGATTGGCCCTTAATTGTACACATGGAGCATGAACCAATCACAGGTGCACCCTATGGTATTCCACAGCAGCTGATAATCATTGTTAACATTCTCTTTCTGGGGCCTTAGCTTCCCAAAAGATGAACAAGTCCCAAAGAAAGGATTTCTATGAAAAAATGTCTGCGATATCTCACCTTTCTAAATTTTATAAATTAAAAAGAAAAAGTGCTGATGTGAAATGAACAGGAAATTTCTTCACCTGTAAAATATACAATACTAACAAATCACTAAAACAATCCTACAATCTAAGAAAATGCAAAAAACAATGCAAAGAAAATTCAAGTCCAAGCAGCTGAGTTTCAGGAACAATCCATGAGCTAAAGTTGTTTCTCTTGGAATATCTGAGAATCCTTTTTGGTCCTGAAACAGACTTCTGCAAAAGTCCCATCAATAGTTATCACAAACCATTGACAGTCTTACAACAATTTCAAACAATTTCAAACAATTTGAACAATTTTGGAATGTCCTTTTCTGGCCCTTCAATGCTTCAGTGCTTCAGAGCTGCTGCTCGCTATTTTCAATCTTTTTTATTTAATTTTAAATTTTTTTTTTTTGATTGAAAAGGAAAAGAGCAGCAGCCAAGCAGAGCAGTGCTAGAGAAGGAAAAGCCCTGGGGTTCCATGATGGACCAGGAACCCCAAAACTTGCCCACACAGGGGGACCAGGACCGGTAGGAGAAACCACAACTCCCAGAAACATCAGGAGGCCACGCAGTTGCCCTGGCCCAGAAACTTCCTGAGCCCAACAGGCCAGGCCAAACCCATGAAACAGGCTCTGCATTCCCACAGGCCTGCACCCTGCTGCCAGTACAATGTCAGCACAGGTGGTGACACGCTTCCTTTTCCCAAAACAACTGAGGCATGCCACCATCAGGGAAATAGAAGCCTTCCCCAGAAATCCCATCTGGGGTCTGGAGATGTTTGTTTCCCACAGCAAACCAGCTATGGTCTCCTCTATCTGTGGCCTCTTCCCCTGCAATGCAAATGCATCAGGTTTGTCTTCCATCTGCTTCATGGCATCATCCCCACCCCCTCCGGGCTGGGGACCAAAGGCAGAGCTCTTGGGACGTACCTGCCCCCCGCCACTAGGGCGCAAGAGAGGCGGCAGAGATGGCAGCCTCCACGGGACAATGCCCGAAAAAACACCCCCCATTCCACCGAGAATGCTGATCTTGAAAGCAGGCAGACGCACTGCCCCCACAGTCAGTTGGCAGGCACCCCCCGCTCCACGGAAGGAGAGACCAGCCACCAGGGCCGCTGCAGGGGCAGTCCTGGGACAACCCGAAACACTTGGAGGGCGGGTCACGCTGGGTGTAGGAGCGGCCGCGGGCTGTTCCGAGGGTCCCGCGGGTTCGGCGCCGTCTCCAGCACCATCCCGAACAGGGACCATCTCGGCTTGAGCCGGTGAGGAGGCCGGTGGAAGCGGCGGAGGGGCCGAAGGGGCTGGAGCGAACTCCTCCTCCGCTGAGCCGGAAGCTGGAGACGCATTGTCATCGCCTAGCAACTCAGCAGGCATAGGAAGTGCTGTTTCTGCATTCTCAGACGCAGGCGGGGAAGCCACGGGCGGGACCGCCTGGAGAGGTGGAGATGGGATCGCGCGGAGAGACGGCCGTGGGGCTGGCAGTGGCGGGGGGTCCTTTGGGACTGGTACCAGCCCCATCTCTGAGCGGGGCAGGGTCCAAGAGACCGGCTGTGGCAGGCCCGTCCGCTCCCATCCCCCCTGCGGGGGAGAAGGGGCAGAAGGAGAGCAGTCCATCTGCGCAGGCTCCGGAGAAAGAGTAAAAAAAACTTCTTCGCGCGGCGAAGTTTCACCCCCCCGCCCGCCACGAAGCAGGGGGGGCTGGGAAGCCCCAACTCATCCCCCACCGGGTCTTCTCCTGCTGGGGACAAGGGGCTGGGAAGCCCCAACTCGTCCCCCACCGGGTCTTCTCCCACTGGGACGGTGGAAACGGAGCCTGCCCATAGCAGTTAGAAATCCATGGAAAAACAGCTGCTCTCCGTTTCAAAACTGGGAAGAGCTTTCTAAATGCTGGGTATACAGGAGGCTAAAGGCGTCCCTGGCCCCAGACGAACTGGAAAATGGAGTCCAGGCACTCCCACACGAAAACATCCAAAGCGTACAGGACATCAGTAAAGAACCCAAAAAGCTTTGCCCATCGAAAGAACTCATAGAGATCTGTTTCTGAAAGAAGAAATCCGTCCTCTTCAGCCCATCTCTGCCAGAGGGCAGTAAGTTTCTCCTCTGAAGGAGAGAAACGAACCACGTTCTCCAAGGGGTGTGTCCCCCATATAAACAGCCATAATTTTCTCATGGCTGAACCCTCAGGGATAGAAAAGTGAACAGTACCTTTTGAAAGAGTCCAGCTTGCTCTGGCCAGCTCCGCGGGTATGCTGCTCTTGTCTACCTTCTTTCCTGAAGGTTTTCCAGAAGAAGGTTCACTTGTGGTCAGCCTTGGCTGTGAACTCTGTCCAAATCAGGATCTTCAGTGTTTCAGCTCCTGGCTTGAATCCACTTCTGTGGTCACTTCAAAGCAACCATCACATGCTACACATACAGGATTTTACCCAGTGCAGCAGTTTGACCCTCTGGTCTTATCAAATTAATTTTTGCTCTGACACGAGGGGTCACCAAATATTACAGCGACCTGATGAGGTCTTCCAGGGTGAGAGAAGTGGACGAGAATCTTGTTTGATGATCAGAAGGCTAGATTTATTGATATATGATATATAATACATTATGACTATACTAAAAAGAATAAGGAGAGAAGTTGCAGAGGCTGCTAAGCTAAGAATAGCATAGAAAAGAATGAATAACAAAGTTCTGTGTCCAGCAGAAAGCAAGGACAAACTCTTCTGTGAGTGGTCAGCAAATCCAAGCACTCACAGAAGACCAAACACCATTGCACCTGTTGCATTCCACACCAGCCGATAACAATTGTTTACATTCTTCTTCTGGGGCCCCAGCTTCCCAGAAGATGAACAAATCCCAAAGAAAGGATTTCTATGAAAAAATGTCTGCGACAAAACATCATCGGGGTCAGAGGGAAAGAGACACCCCCAAACCCCCAGAAGGGCTGAACCTGGGATTTGGTTTGGGGCTGAGGATTTAGGAAGGGGCTGGAATTGGGGCTGGGATTGGAGTTGGGGCTGAGGTTTGGATTAGAGCTGGGATTGGGGTTAAGGCTGGACATGGGATTGGCTTTAGGGCTGGGGTTGGGATTGGGTCTGGGGCTAGACAAGTCTGGCACTGGGATGTGATTAAATACAGAACTGTGAGTGTGTCTCAACACGGAGTGAGATTGAGACCAGGATCAGGGTCAGGTTTGGGATTGAGCTCACCCAGAGTGGGACAGGGGGGATGTTACAGTGGGAAGGTTTGGGGAAAATCCTGATTTGGGGAATATCAAGGTGTGAATGCCTTGGGTTGGGGATTCCTCCCACCCACGTCCATTTCTAGAAGTCACCTGATGTCCAAAAATCAAGAGTGAATGAAAAAAAGCCACCAGGAGTTTCCCATTTCCAGTCTCATCCCTCTTGGGTTATGGTAGGTCCTCCATCTCAGGGCTGCTGGGGATCCCATGGGTCCTGGGGTTCCCCCCTATCCAGGGTCCTGCTTTTGGATTCTGGGAGGTTCTGGGGTCCAAAGGTCCCCCTCTCCAGCCTCCCCTTTGTCCAGCTACTTGGGGTTCCCCCTTCTTTCCACCACCGTGTTCTGGTTTAGGGCAAATTTGGTTGAAAACCTCCAAAAGGAGTTTCCTCTAGAATGCAGATTCAGCAGCCCCACCCTCATCCAGTTTGGGAAAATATTTCCTTAGAGAAAAGTGGAAAAATCCAGTTATTTTACAGGCAACGCATTTTGTTGCTTTCCCTGTTAAAAAAAAAAAAACAAAAAAAACCAAACAATATTAAGCAATAAAACCTCTTGCTGCTCCAAAATAGATGACAAACTTCGAAAGTCCCTCCTTGGGTTGTAGCTCCGTGCGCTCACTGTCTTATCAGTGTCCTATCAGTCTCTTTTCAGTCTCTTTTCAGTCTATTATCAGTCCCTCCAGCGCTTAAAATGCTGCAGCCAAGGCCAAGCCAGGTGGGCCACAGGTGCGAGTTGCCGGTGGTGTTCTGGCTGCTCAGTGCAGAGCAGATTTAAACAGCTCCAAAGAAAAAGAAAAACCACAGTCCAGGGAACTTCTCTGCCTCAGCGAGCTAAAAACTAACTAAAAGCAAAGGAGAGCTCTGTCCTGCTCTCTGTCCATCCAGCAGCTGGAATGTAGAGGAGTGAGTGCAGTTTCTGAAAACAAACTGCAGCTTCTTCCTCCTCCCCTCCGCTCTCAGAACCAGCCTTAAAAGTGCAGAACTCATTTCTGGGCTAAACAGACCGATGGGGGTACGAGCATCATGAAGTCACCCCAGGACACCCCTGTCAGGGTCAGGGGGTCCCGTCCTCGCCTCATCTCCGGGCTGCTGGGGGTCCCCCAGCTCCGGTATCGCCCCTTCCCCTCACCCCGCCCCGGGGGTCACCCGTTCCACAGCCCCGGCTCTCACGGGGATCCCCAAAACCAATGTCCCGCCCCGTCGGTACCGGGCCATCCCCACGTGGACCCCCGGGACCCTCCCGAGGGGCGATCGCGGCTGCTCTCCCCCCGTAAAAGCTCCTCTTAGGGAGCCCGGAGATATCCCGGGCTCGGGTCCCGGATCTGCCTTTTCCGAACACTCTTCAAAAAATCCTCCTGGAGACCCCTGGCTGGAGCCGGGGCGAGCTCGGCCTCCGCCCTCACCTGCGGCTCGGGGCTGGGGGCGATGCTCCCGGGTAGGGGGCGCTGCAGGCTCGGCGTGCGGGCGCTGCGAGCGCCGCGATTCTCCCGCTCCCGCTCCTGCTCCTCCTCTCCCTCCTCTTCCTCCCGCATTTCCTCCGCTCCCAGCCCGGACCCCCCTTTCCCACCGCTCTGTCCCGCGGCCCCGCAGCACCGGCTGCTGGGTGGGGGAGCCCCCGATCGGTCCCAGGGCTGGGCAGGGGGCTCGGGGACCCCCCCGGGGCGGATCCGTCCCCCCGGCCCGAGCCCCAAATTCCGCTCCGGGGCCGCTGGGCTCTGCGGGCCCGCCTGGCAACCGGCGAGTCATCGTCGAGAAAAGCTCTGGTTGGCTGGAAATTGTTTACCGCGTCCTCTGATTGGCTGGAATTGTCAAAGGCGCTACGCCCTGCGGGTGTTCCTGGGCGCTGTGGAGTCCAGGCGGGAGCCTTTCCCCATTTCTCTGTGTTCTCTGAGACCTCTTTCGGATTTCTTTCTCTCCCTTTCTCCTCCTCATTTCTTGTTCCGTTCAGTCCACGTTCAATAATCGTCGGTTGCGTTCCCACGCTCTCATTCGCTCCTTCACTGGGGCAGAGGCGTCTCTCCCTCGCGGGGTCGTAACCCATGGACAGGGTCCCTTCCCACCCCAGTCCCTGGAAAATGTCCATCAAAGCCACCTTTGCTGTGTGCTCTGGGAGCCCACAGAGCTGCTGGATCTTCTCCCCTTGGGAGAGAAGCTCCTTGGGAGGCACGGCAGGAGCAGCACCCTGGGAGCCTCGGGAATGCCCCTCTGGGATCCACGGCACACACTGCCGGGGTCTGGAATTCCAGTTCTCAGCTATGAAAAGATGTTCCTGCCCTTGAGGGCAAAGCTGTCAAGAAGGAGCCAAAAGCCAAGTGGAGCAAGATCTTACAGTGGCATTTCACTGCCAGTCTTCATAACTTCCCCCATGGTTGTTGAAGCTCCTGAATTGGGAATTAAATCCGAGCACGGTCTTTGGTGTGAGCATCCCTGGGTCAAGGGAGACACTGAGAGAGAAACAGAGCAGACAAAGAGAGGCAGGAGAGAAAGGAGGGCACAAACACAATCAGCTGAGAAGGTGGCACTCTGAAAACAGACCAGAACTGACTGAAAAGGAATATTAACAGAAAGGAATAATTTTGCACCTTTTATTTACTATCAAAATACAATTTCTTCCCCTTCTCAAAAACCTCTTGCCAGTGTCATTCAGCGGGGCTGTCAGAAAGTCCTTCATTCTGGGTGGATGTTCCAGGCTGCAGCCACAAGGAAAGAGGGAATGGGGATTTTCCTGTTCCTGGGGAGTTTGACATCCTCAGCTGAGGAGAGGAGGAGGCACCAGAAGAAAAGGGCAGCTGGGCTTCACCCTTCCACAGGAAAAACAGGGCGGGGGAATCTCTCATCCTGTCTGCTGCTGCTCCCACAGGGATGTGAGGGCTGATCCCAGAGCCCCAGTGGTCACAGTCAGGGCTGCCCTCAGGGAATGCTCGCCTGGTATTGAGGGGCAGCGTGGGAGCACCTGGATCTTGGGGCACCCAGCTGCTCCCCATGTTTGGAGGTGCCTGAGGAGGGCTGGAACAATGCCAGGGACATCCTGCAGTGACATCCCCCCTGTCCTGCCCTGGGTGAGCTCAGTCCCAAACCTGACCCTGATCCTGGTCTCAATCTCACTCCATGTTTAGACACACTCACAGTTCTGTATTTAATCTCATCCCAGTGCCAGACTTTTCTAGCCCCAGACCCAATCCCAGCACCAGCCCTAAAGTCAATCCCATGTCTAGCCTTAACCCCAATCCCAGCTCTAACCCAAATCTCAGCCCAAAATCCAACACCAACCCCAATTCCAGCCCCTTCCTAAATCCTCAGCCCCAAACCAAATCCCAGGTTCAGCCCTTCTGGGGGTTTGGGGGTGTCTCTGTCCCTCTGACCCCGATGATGTTTGGGTGGGGTCACAGCAGGGCTGAGAGGGACAGAGACCCCCCCGGCCTCCCCAGGGGTGAGAAGGTCAGAGAGCCCCCCCAGCCCCGAGCACCCTCAGCGGTGAGAGGGACACAGAGCCCCTGGTCCCCAGTCCTGCACAGGCATTGCCTGAGGCCAGAGGGATGGAGACCCCCCGAGCATACCCCAGGGTGAGGGGACAGAGAGCCCCGAGCATCCCCTGGGCTGAGAGGGACAGAGACTGCCCTGAGTACCTGAGGGAGACCCTCCAGGCATTCCCTGCGTGAAAATGATGGAGACCCCCGGGGGAATGGCCTGGGGTGACAGGGACAGGGACACTCCCTGGGCAATGGCCTGGGGTGACAGGGACAGGGGCAACCCCCCCAAACCCCTGCCAAGCATCCCCCAGGGCAAGAGGCACAGAGACCCCTCGAGCATCCCCTGGGCACTGGACAAAAGAATTTGGCAGAAATCAAACTTGACTCTGCATAAATCACTTTGATGAATATTTGATTTTCCCACAAGTCAGATGTGATGAAAATGCAAACAAATCCCAAACATTAATAAACTGGCAGTACAAGCAATTTTGTGGCAATTCCAAGTTCCACTGGTTCCTGCACAGCTCCAGCTCAGCTGCTAGCACATTCTGATAAAAGTGTAAATTCAGCCCAATACAGATATCATTAAAAAGAAAGTAACTCTTTGTAGCTGTCACAAGGTGACAGGGATGAAGAGAAAAATTATTCTCACATTTCGCAAAACACTCAAGCCTGGGAATTCAGGAGTTATTTGGGAATTTAGCTACTTGAGCTGAGCTTCTTGTAGGACTTTTAGCAGCCTTGTGTTCCTCACCATGGGGTGAATGAACCTTGTCAGTCTCGCTGGTATCATTTGCTCCCTTTCCTCCTGTGATTTTAAAAAACATTTCAAGGAAGGACGTCGCAGACATTTTTTCATAAAATCCTCTCTTTTAGGATTTGACCTTTCTGGGAAGCTGGGGCCCCAGAAGAAAAATGCAAACAATAATTATCTGCTGATGTGGAATGTAACAGGAGCATCTGTGATTGGTCTTCTGTGAGTATTTGGATTTGCTGACCACTCACGGGAGAGTTGGTCCTTGCTTTCTGCTGGACACAGAACTTTGTTATTCATTCTTTTCTTTCTATTCTTAGCTTAGCAAGCCTCTGCATCGTTTCTCTTGATTCCTTTTAGTATAGTTTTAATGTATTATATATCATATATCAATAAATCCAGCCTTCTGATCATGAACCAAGATTCTCGTCCACTTCTCTCACCCTGAAGACCTTGATCAGGTGGCTGTAATAGAAGGACAACAAAATATTTTCTTTACACTCCGGGCCCACAAAGGCGATTTACATCATCGGTTTTGCCATAACTCGCTCAGAGGAAGCTGCAGCCCAGTTTCAAAGAGTTCCTCCAGAGAGAACCACAACCTCCTCAGAGGAGGGAACCATGCTGTTGTCAAAGGCACTTGGGGTCAGAGAACAGTGCCTAAACTCACTGTGCCAACAGAATTTCACCATCTGGTGAGTCTGGTTAAGAAAAGTGTTAGAGAGATTCCTCTGCCCCAATTAAGGTGATAATGAGACCAAACCCAAAATGAATTTTATTGAACAGTAAATGGGATAGAAAAGGGGGGACGGGAAGGGAATGACAGGAAAAAGAGCCCTCCCCTGGGGCAGGGTAAGTGTGACATTGTCCCCTGTGTGTGTGTGCCCTTCCCAGGGTGGGGGTTTTACACCTGAGCCAGTTTGGGTAAGGGGGGTGGTGTTCACCCCCTGAGCAGGGATTACCCCACTGTTTCAGGTTGCCATGCAAGATGTAACCAAATTCATGTTTTCAATCCCCACCTTCAGCAACTGCTATAAACAGGTGGGGCATTGTTCTTTATCTCTTCCATGACTCAGCCCTGATAACGGCCTCCAGGGGAGATATCTCCTGTGAATGGGCCATTGAGTGTCACTGCAGGACTGATAAAATTCCATCCTCCCATTGTGGGATGCTCCGCCCAGGGGGAGGATCCAAGCATTCCTACCTGGATATAAGCTGACACTTTGCTACGCCAGGAGCAGCTTACCTACTGGATTCCCAGAGGACAAGAGCTCCATAACCACCACTGGACCTCCAGAGGAAGACCAGACCCTTCTACAGGATCACTGCTTCAACAGAATCACGTTGATCACTCAAACAGGACTGCAGCCACCATTTACTGGGACTGCTGCCACCACCCTGAACAACAGGGTGTCAGGTTATATCCTGACTCTGTAAGTTTAAGGCAGTGTTTCTGTATCATTGCCTTGATCTTAGTTTTCTTTTAAATTGTAATTCTGATTTAGACCCTCCCCAGGTTTTCCTTAAAACCAGTACAAAAGACAATGTGCGCACCCTTTGTTTTCTTCCCAGAACAGGATTTCCCATTCCCAAACCTTGATTGGATGGAGAAGGAGGCTGTGAGGAAGAGGAAGGAGCCCTGGGACACCCAGATAAGTGAGGAGGAAGTCAGTTCCTATTTCCCCCTCTCTCCTGCTCTATCTTCCAGCCCAGCACAGCCCCCGGCTGCAGGACAACCCTGCTGCCAACGCCATCCTGCCAGGGATGCACTGGGGGAATCTCCTTCCCCTTCCCTCTGGCATGGAGGCAAATCCCATCCTGTCCTTGTCCTTCCTTCCCCAGGGAAGGTACTAAGGAGGGAGACCAGGGAGGAAAAATCTGCATGGCAGAACCTCGTGAAAGAGGCCGTTTTGAGTGATTCTAGCGCACAGGAATCCAACAGGGAAGAAAATCCTCAGACATCCCCCATGAGAAGGGGCTCCAAACCCAGCGCAGGGTGCTCTGAAGAAGCAAGAGCCACCCTGAGCCAGGAAGGTGGACAGAGCTTCAGCCAGAGTTCAGAGCTGGTGGTCCATGAGCAGCTTCATGATGGGCAGAAGCCTCACAAGTGCTTGCAGTGTGGGAAGAGCTTCAGGCGGAGCTCCCACCTGATCAGCCACCAGATGATCCACACCGGGGAATGGCCCTATGAGTGTGGGGAGTGTGGGAAGGGCTTCAGCTACAGATCCAACGTTGTGACCCACCTACGCATCCACACTGGGGAGAGGTCCTATGAGTGTCCCCAGTGTCAGAAGAGGTTTCAGACCAGCTCAAATCTCCTCCAGCACCAGCAGATTCACACTGAGGAGAGGCCCTTCCTCTGCCCTGAGTGCGGGAAGGGCTTCAAGCACAACTCCAACCTCATCACCCACCGGCGCATCCACACTGGGGAGAGGCCCTACCAGTGCGCCACATGTGGGAAGAGGTTTCAGACCAGCTCCAGTCTCCTCCAGCATCAGCGGATTCACACAGATGAGAGGCCCTTCCTCTGCCCTGAGTGCGGGAAGGACTTCAAGCACAACTTCACCCTCATCATCCACCGGCGCATCCACACAGGGGAGAGGCCCTACGAGTGTCCCCAGTGTGGGAAAAGCTTCACCACCAGCTCTCACTTGACCAGACACCAACGGAGCCACCAGTAAGGGAAGCCCTGCAAATGCCACAAATGCAGGAACAGCTTCATCCACCACTCCAGCTTCATCCCCCATGGGAGAACCCACATTGGGAAGAACCCTGGTGATCCATGTTCCCCATGATCCATGCTGGGAAGACACCTGTCCCTTTTCCTGCCCCTACCAGTGTCATGATGTGGCATTGAAAAACATGAGGGTCTTGCCATGACTGTGTCATTACATTCACTCCCACCTCAGAGAATTTCCAGGTGCAGAAAAGGGACACTCTCTCTCTCTCTCTCGCTGAGAAGAAGGGTGTCCTTTCCAAACAGGGGAAATTGTGGCCAGGAAGACCCAGTGAGTTGTGTTTTAGTTTTCCCAGTAAACTGTTTCATTTATCCCTTCTGTTATCAATATTGTTTCTGTTCTGTTTGTCCCTTATCTTGTTCCTGTTCCTAATAAATTGTTCTTATCCCAGCCCGGGATCTTTGCCTTTTGTGCTTTCCAGGGGAGGCGGGAGGACAGCGAGGGCAGCACGGTTTTAGCGGGGGCAGGAAATTGGGGAATCCCATTCCTGAACCTCAGCCCGTGGAAACCGAGCATCCCAGCTGGTCCCAGCCATGGTGGCCATGGCAACAGCCTTGGGAGCAGGTCCCTGGCTGGGGCTTTGGGAACCTCTTCCCTCTGGTGCCCAGGGACAGGAGTGGAGGGAACGGCTGCAGCTGAGTCGGGGCAGGCTCAGGTTGGATGTCAGGAAAAGGTTTTTGCCCAGAGGCTGCTGGGGCCCTGCCTGGGCTCCCCAGGGAAGGGTCCCAGCTCCAGGGCTCTCTGAGCTGCAGCAGCGTTTGGACAGCGCTGCCAGGCCCCGGCTGGCATTGTTGGGGTGTCCTGTGCAGGGCCAGCAGTTGGACTGGAGGATCCTGATGGGTCCCTCCCAGCTCAGCCAATTCTGTGGTTCTGGGATCCCATGAGCCTGGGGATGGGGCTGCCAATGGTTGCCATGGCAACGGGCTGTGGCTGCAGGCCTGAGCTGGTGTCCATGGCAACCACCCCTGGCATGGGGTCTTCATGGAGCTGCCAAGGGACTGAGCATAGCAACAGGGGGCTGGTGATGGTTGCCATGGAAACTGACCAAAGCAACAGGGGGCTGGTGATGGTTGCCATGGAAACTGACCATAGCAACAGGGGGCTGGTGATTGTTGCCATGGAAACTGACCATAGCAACAGGGGCTGGTGATGGTTACCATGGAGACTGACTATAGCAACAGGGGGCTGGGGATGGTTGCCATGGAAACTGACCATAGCAACAGGGGGCTGGTGATGGTTGCCTGCTAAGGATCAGATTTGTCACAGGCGCTCAGAGGGGTTACTTGGGGACTTTCCAAGAGTCTCCAGGCTGTTCCAGATCTGGAATGTCACAGGCATAGACAGGGGCCCCATGGAGACCTCCCAGGGGTTTCTGGGGATGGTAAGGAGCCCTGTGGTCAGAGGCAGTCACAGCCATTCCATGGTGACATCCCAGGGGACCTTGTGCTGCAAAGGCACCGATCTGTCACAGGCACTCACGGGGGCTCCACGGTGAAATTCCAGGAGTCCCCAGGCTGCCAAAGAGCCAGGATGTCCCAGACACTCACAGGGGTTCCTGTCATGGGCAGATATATTTATATAAATATGTATTCTCTATGATGGTAATGACTAGACAAAATTGCCTTAATCAGAAATATTTAGGCCAGGATGTAAGAGACGTAAAATATATTATACAGAGCACTAGGAAATTATTTCAAAGCAACTGTATTAAGCAAAACCTGTAATTAAGCAGAGATGGATGTCACTCCCCCAGACCAATGACCATGGGCAATTCCCTTTGGCTCAGCCTGGAGCAGTGACCTTGAGGGTGTCCCCACCGCAGGGAGGAATCCCACACCCCTCAAGCAGCAAAATGTCAGGAGATGCTGCCATTAAAATTTGGGATGGGGCTTTTCTCATCTGAGGTGCTGCCCTGTCAGTCAGATGTGCCCAGGCTGGGCCAGCTCAGCAGCTCTGCAGAAGCTCTCAGTAGTGTCACTTGGTTGTTCCTTTCTCTGGGGATTTTTCCAGCTGTGCCAAAGCTTCAGCTCCCTCTGAGGATGTTGAACTTTGGGATGGAGGAGTCAGGCTGGTTTCAGCATTATTCACCCCCAAAACAGTGTGACTCCCCTCCTTCATTTCCCACTGGGGGCTTTGCAAACAGGATCTTGCTGGAGTTGCTGGAGCCCATTGCAGGCAGAGCCTCCTGCTCCAGCAGGAACTGCCTTTCCTGTGCCATGAGCAGGGCAGGTCCCACTGCAGGAAAAGCCCCAGGCCAGCCCCATCAGAGGGAAGGGCTTGGGCACAAGGGCAGAATGCCGTGCTGGGAGCTGTGCCAGGGAGAGCCTGAGGCACCAAAGGCATCTTGGCAGCAGCAGCTGCTTGCAGGCCATGGTCAGAAGCCTCCCTTGGCAGCCCGGCCTGGTGGCCACCACTGCAGAGCTGCTGCCTCAGGGCTCATTCCTGGCTGGGCTCTGAAAAGCCACTTCTGCTCCAGGAGCCTGACTGGGAAGTCATTGGACCCAGCAGCTCGGGGACAAGATATTAATGACAAAACTTTTCATGCCCGCAGAGCCAAGGCATGGGCAGAGGAAAGGGCAGAGCCAGGCCCAGGGGACAGGGCTGCCATGGTGATGGCTGTGAGGTCACTGCCCCTGCAGCAGCCTGGCTGCCCTCAGCAGACATTCTGGCCAGAAGCGTTGTGAGGGCACCCAGCACATCAGAGAACCCAGAATGCAGGAATTCTGTCACTGGGGATGAGAGGGTTTCACTGGGTCAGGCTGCACAAAGCTCCCGCTCTTGGACAATTCCTGGGATGGGGAATGCACTTCTCTGGAAAAACAGCTGCAGTTTCCTGCCACTTTCTTAATTGTAGAATATTTCCTCCTTCTAACAAATGTTAATTTGTCTCCATTCAGTTTAAAGATACTGACCTGTTTTCTGTCACTGTAGGATTTAGGAGAAAATAACTTCAAATGCTATTTTTCCCTTTTCACCGACCTTGGAGAGGACTCAAAAATCTCCCAGAATGGGGTTTGGAGGCCTCATCACAAAACCAGCAGGGATAGTCTGCGGCCTCTGTGGTCAGTGTTGTAGAGACTGAGGACTGAAAGGGAATAGCCTGGGAGGGATGGAAGGGTTTCAGAGAGGCTGGAGCTTTTCTTCATAGTAGGAATAAGCCTGAAGAAGACCTAATAGCACCAAGTGCAGCTTGGGAGGTCCAGACTGAACACCAGGAGAAAGGAATTTCCCTGTGAGGGCAGGGCTGTGGTGCAGCACGTCCCCAGCAGGAGCCTGGAGCAGCCCAAGGCCCTGTGTGGGCAGGCAGGGGCAGGCAGGAGGCAGAGATGTCAGCAAAGGAAGGGCCCAGCCAGGTGGGGCAGCCGGGGGATGCCGACAGCCTGCAGGGACAGAGGCACAGGTTTGCTCAGCACCAGAGACACCTTTCCCTTGCTTGTCCCCAGCTGTCATCACTGCCACCAATGTTCTGCTCTACCTGGAACCTGGGGACATTTTCTCAGTCCTGTCCCTCAGAAGGATCTATTTAAACTATGAGAAACTTCAGTGTTTCACGCTCTTTCTGAGTCCCTGAGAAGGTTTTTTGAGCACACTCTGAGGGACTGAGTCTGATACAAAGAGCAGCAAAGCCCCAGAAGCTCATTAAAGTCCCTGTGCTGTGTCTGTGCTGCTGAGCTGGGCTGGGCTCCTGGCCCAGAGGCAGCTGCTGGCAAGGGCAGCACTGCAGAGAGACAGCTCTGGCCAGGAGCAGCTCCTGTGCACAGCCCAGCAGGGCTGGGGCACTGCCAGGGCCCCTCAGGGACACCAGCAGGGCGCAGACAGAGCTCACAGGGGCTCAGCACTGGCAGGGGCTGTGGGATGGCCCAGAGGGGGCTGTGTCACAGCAGCACCTCTGGGGCTGTGTCACAGAGGCACAGAGCAGCTGGGATGTCAGCAAGGGTCTGTGTGACAGCACAGAGTGGGCTGTGTGAGGTCACAGATTGGGCTGCGACATCACAGAGTTTGTTGTGTGAGGTCACTAAGCAGCTACAGCGTCATAGAGGGGACTGTGTGACATCACAGAACAGGCTGTGAGATCATGGCATGGCTGCATGACATCATAGAGGTGGCAGTGAGGTCAAAGTATGTGCTGTGACCTTACAGAGTGTCAGTGTGACATCACAGAGAGGGTTTTGTGACATCACTTAGTGGGGTTGTTACATCACAGACCTGACTGGGACATCATAGAGTAGGGTGTGAGGCCATGGAGCAGATCCTGCCATCATAGAAGGTGGCTCTGTGACATCAGGGAGTGGGCTGTGACAACACTGGGTGGCTGTGTAACATCATAGAGCAGGCTGTGACATCACAGTAGAGATTGTGAAATCATAGAGTGACTTTCTGACATCACAGAGACTTCTGTGACATCACAGAGCAGCTGTATCACATCATAGCATGGCGTCTCAGAGTTGGCTCTGGGACATCACAGGGGCAGTGTGATATCACAGGGGCTGTGTGACATCACAGGGATCTGTGTGACATCACAGGGGCAGTGTGACATCACAGGGGCTGTGTGACATCACGGGGGCTGTGTGCTATCACAGGTATCTGTGTGACATCACAGGGGCTGTGTGACATCACGGGGGCTGTGTGACATCACAGGTATCTGTGTGACATCACAGGGGCAGTGTGACATCACAGGGGCTGTGTGAGGTCACTGGGGAGGTCACTCTGCCCTGGCCCCCCTCACAGCTCCCCCCAGAGCAGTCCAACCCTGCTCGTGCACAGCGGGGTCCCCTGTCCCCCTGGGTCTCCCCGCCCCCGGCCCCGCAGCCTCCCCCAGAGGATGTTCCACGAGATCGACCCCAGAGCCTGACACGGGGGCGGGGGGCCGGGGCCCTGGGGGTGGCACAGGGGGACAGGGACCCCCCGGCAGCGTCCCCGTGTCCCCCAGGGCCAGAGCCTGGGCCAGGGCTCCTTCACCCTGCTACCAACGAGGCCTTGAGAGCGCTGAAAAAATCCCCAGCAAGGGAGCAGCAAAAACCAGACTGAATATTAAGGGACAGCAGCACAACGTTCCTTGGAAAGAGTCACTCTGCTCCTGACTGGACACTTCAGGCACAACAAGGAAACAAAGCAACAACAAAACCAAACAGAATCCAAACAATCAAACCAGAAATTTACTGAGAACTGGGGCTTTCATTCCTAAGGAAAAGAACTGTCCTTCTTATCTAGGTGCCCATGGCCAGAATTGGGATTTCACCTCCAGTATTCCCTATTGTGACAGAGTGGAGGAGTTTCTTGGCTCAAGACATTTCATGTGTGGGGAGTGTTGCAGTGTGTTGCAATTTCCTGTTTTAAACTTCCCAGCCCCTTCCCAGGTGTGGCAATATCTCTCTTCCCCTTCCCATTCCACTGAGCCCCCTGCTGGGCTGTCAATCAGTCTTAACATTCCAGCAAGGCCATTGTGTGGTTGGTCAGGTTCAAAAGATGCCCCTGTGCCCAGAGGTCATTGGTCTGTCTGGGTGTCATCGTTCCCTGAGACCCTGCCCCTCCCATCTGGTTGGTGGCTCACCTGTCCCTTCCCTCCCCCTCCCCCCAGAGCTTAAAAAGTCACTCAGGCCATGCGGTCGGGATTCTGTTGGAGCTGTTACCTAAGATTCAGACGTCTGTGACCATGGAATAAACTCTTGAC
Organism: Melozone crissalis; assembly: GCF_028551555.1. Classification (NCBI taxonomy): domain Eukaryota; kingdom Metazoa; phylum Chordata; class Aves; order Passeriformes; family Passerellidae; genus Melozone; species Melozone crissalis. The sequence continues at coordinate 78,055 of NW_026535812.1, forward strand.
ATTAACCCTCCGGCAGAATCTGTCTCCTTTTCCTCCTCACCTTAGCCTGAAGCCTTCCCACCTGAGGCAAACTGAGTTTCCAGAAGCCTGGACTTGTTTGGGCGCTCAGCTGCACCATCCAGCCAGCCAAAAGTGTCTCTGAGGTGAAACACCACAGTTGCCGCCTTTGGCCCAGGAGCAGGGGTCAGACGAGCCCAGGCACAATCTACCTGGTAATATTGGGATCTTATTCCAATAGGGGAGGAAGGGGCAGGTCCAGCCCTGCCCTGCCCTGGAACCCCAGCCCTGCTCTGCCCTGGAACCCCAATGCCCCCAGAGCCTCTATGCCAGCCCAGCAGTGGCTGCCAGTCCCTGGCACAGCACAGGCAATGCTCCACAGCCGCCTCTGCAGCCCCAGCCCAGCTCCTGAGGGACCAAATGACCCACAGTCCCACCTGGGGGAAGGGCCCAGGATGACCAAGGGGTATTGAAGGCTGACCATAAGGCAAGCACACATCTTGACCCTACCTCCTCTTGGAATTTCCATCTAAACACTTCTGGAATCCAGGAGTTGGTACCTCTGTGTATGCTCCTCTGTGTCCTTTTTGCCTCTCTCTCTTTCTGTCCTTTTCTTCTATTTTGGACCTTTTGCAAATCTGAGTAATGTAAAATTCAAAAACCTTAGAGTTTGTGAAGTTGAATGGGCCAAGTCAGTACTTTAAGAAGTGTTCTGTGTTGATTGAATGTCAAATTAAATCTTTTGCCAAAAATTCTCTGATTTTCTAAAGTTCCCAGTAAAGACTGTTTTGTTGTTTTAAGCTCCTGAGGATCTCTTGTTGGTATTTCTCCAGGAAGTCCAATTCAGAATACAGAAACAATTGTAATTCCTTTTAAATATCTCCTTGACAGAGTTTTCTACTGGATGGAAGTCAGGGCTTGTGTGTCCTGCTTGGCCCAGCCCAGGCAGGGCTTTCCCAGCCACATTCCACACTCCATTGCCCAGCTGGAGCCACTGGCGCCTCTGAGTTGTGCTGCCCCAGCCCCAGGGACGCTCTCCTTGTCTGCCCATTCCCCCACGGTCTCAGGGCAGGGATGGCCTCAGTGGGGGCTGCTGACATCCTCAGCACCTTGGAGGCTGCTGCTGAATTTTCCTGCTCCAGAGGCTTGTTCAGCCTTCAGCTCTTCAGTGCAGGAATTCAGTGTCCCAGGGCTCATTAACATTCAGAACAGCTAAACAAGCCAAGCCTCTGGGAATAATTTGATTTTAATTTTCAAATAATTTGTGGTTAATTAGACAGATCTCAGTAGTATATCCAAAGTGAATGCAATATATTTAAAAAGACAGTGACAAAACATGATTTTTAAGTCCTGTGTAGGTTTTTCCCCTGTTAATTCATTGATATGTGCAATCTCCAATTGACACTGAATCCAAGTACTGCTTGAAAGGCTTGTTCAGCCTTCAGCTCTTCAGTGCAGGAATTCAGTGTCCCTGGACTCATTAACATTCAGAACACCTTAACAAGCCAAATCTCTGGGGATAATTTGATTTCAGTTTCCAAATCTTGTGTGGTTAATAAGAGAGATTTCAGAATTGCATTCAACTGAATGTGTTCTATTTAAAAAGACAGTGAGAAAACATTTTTTAGGTCCTGTTTAATTTTTTTTCCCCTGTTCATAAATTGATATATGCAATTTCCATTTGACACTGAATCCAAGTACCTCCTCCTGCAGTTTGACTGGGTATGAAAATCAAGACCTTTCATGGCTGACAATCAATCAGACTCTGTCCCTACCCCCACCCCACCATTTTCCCCATCCAAGGCTGGCACTCAGAGCAGCCTTGTGCAAATCTGAGCTCCCTCCAGCCCACACTGGACCTAGCCAACAGACCACAGTTGAGCAGGATATAACTTCATAAAAATTACACCATTAAAATAACAATCACACAATTCCAAACTCTTCCCTGAGCTATGTGCAATGTCCCAGCATATCTGATGAGTCCACTGTTCACAACAGATTTGCATACTAAAATTAATTTTTGACTAATATGGTTCTGTGATAGATATAAACACAATTAAGTTCTTGTATCAGGATTCTTGTCCGGGACTGAGGACAGAACAGCTCAAATAATTCCTGATTTGCAAATCTATCAGTGGTGGATGGAGAAGGGAGGTCAGGCGGCTCTTGGTGTTGAGGAAATGCTGAAAGCAGCCTTACTCATTTCATCTGCTCATGCCCTGGCTGATCTCCCCTCTTTCCCCTTCCACCCATCGGCTTTTGTCTCCCCCCAGCCCCCTGGTGAAGAGCCTGGCTCTGTGTTCTCCATCCCCTCCTGGCTGGCACTGCCAGGCTGGCATGAGGAGCCCCTCAGCCTTCCCTGCTCCAGGCTGGACCAGCCCAGCTCCCTCAGCCTCTGCTCACAGCCCAGGGGCTCCAGCCACACCTTGGAGGCCCTTCCCAGACCCTGCTCCAGCTGCCAGACATCTTTCCTGCCCTGGGCAACCCAACCCAGGCCACAGTGACCTGGATAATCCCAGTCCTTTCTGTCCTGGTCACACAGCCCTGGCCCCTTGTCCCCATGTCAGGCTCTGGGGTGGATCCTGTGGAACATCCTTTGGTGGAGGCTGTGGCTCCAGGTGGGCCAAGGGGGTTCCTGGGTGACAGGGACCCTGCTGGGCATGGACAGCATTGGAGTTGTTGGGAGAAACTGTGAGGGGGAGCTGGGGCAGAGTGACCAACCCAGTGACCTGACACAGCCCCTCTGGGATGTCACACAGCCCCTCTGGGATGTCACAGCCTGCTCTGTGATGTCACAGCCCATTCTCTAATGTCACACAGCTGGTCTCTGATGTCACACCAGAGTCTGTGATGCCATAGTCTGCATTGTGATGTCAGACCTCTGCCCTGTGATGTCAAAGCTGGATCTCTGATGTCACGGAGACAGACTATGATGCCATGGATGCTCAATGACCTCACCTAACCCACTCTGTGATGTCATAGCCCACTCTGTGACCACATGGTACCAGATGATAAATTGTCTTCACCAGGTGCACTCACACCTGGAGCTTGTTCTCCACAACCCCAGGCCTGTGGAAACCACACAGTGCCCATTGTGTGAGAAGGGGAACTGGAAGTTCAGCAGCCTCAGTGTCCTGCCAGCTCAGCCAGGCCCACGGGAACATTGGGGTCCACGAGCACCAGGGACCACCAGGGAGACCCCCAGGACAGGAGAATGCATGGGTAAAGGGGAGGGGAAATATATTAATGATTTTGGGGAAATGATTATCATATGTATTTTTAGTCCAGGACAATCAATGAATATGTATGCAAAATACAGAATATAAACAGAAACTTTCCTGTACTCAGCATGCACAGCTTTGGGAGGAGCTCTCCCCCGTGCATCCAGCTGAATAAAGAATGCTGCTTCTTAATGCTACATTGGGGTTAAGGAATTTTCTGTTTTACTAAATTTTTGGTAACTCTCCACTGCCAAGGAAAGCTCTGTCTGCTGCTGTTCACAAACAGAGAAGGGCTGGGGGCAGATGTGGGGCTCAGAGGCTGCCTGGGGCACAGTGACCATGAAATAATGAAGTGTTCAATGTTCTGTGAAAGAGGGAGGGGCAGCAACAAAACTTCTGCACTGGAAATAGGAAGGGCAGACTTTGGCCTGTTTAGGCTCCAGTTTTGGGGAATACCTAATCAGGTACTGATTGCTTTAAGGGAAACAGCCCTTAAAAACAAAGGGGTCCTGGAAGGACGGACACATTTCAAGAAAGTAATCATAAGGGGGAAGAAGCAGCCTGTCCCAGTGCGGCAGAAGATGAGCTAGTGAGGAAAATGACTGGCCTGGCTGCCCATGGAGCTTTTCTGGAGACTCAGGGGTGGAAAAAGGACCAGCAACTCAGGAAGTCTTTAAGGGGTCATACAGAAAGAAAAGCTGAGAGTTGAAAACTCTATTAAAACTTAACCTGGAGGGTTCTGCAAAAAGAATAAAAATGCTTTTATAAAAAAAAAATAGCAAAAAGGAGGAGTAGGAGAACCTCTACTCTTTATTGGATGCAGTGGAGAATATAGTAACTAAAGATAAGGAAAAGGCTGAGCTACTTTACCCCTAGTTTGTTTCAATTTTCAATATTAGGAGAGGATATCCTCAGGACAAGTGTTGTCCTGAGCTGGTAGATGGGCACAGGGAGCAGAACAGCCCCTGGAATCCAGGAGGAAGCAGTGGGTGACCTGCTGAGCCACTCAGATGCTCACAGGTGAATGGGATCAGACAGGATCCATCCTAGGGCAATGAGGGAGCTGTGGATGAGCTCCCCAGGCTGCTCTCCATCATTCACCATCAGTGCTGGCTCAGCAGGGAGCTCCCAGAGGACTGGAGGTGCCAGTGTGAGCCCATCCCCAAGAAGGGCTGGAAGGAGGATCTGGGGACCTCCAGGCCTGTCAGCCTGACCTGGGTGCCCGGCAAGGTTATGGAACAGATCACCTTGAGTGCCATCACAGGGCACCCACAGGATGGCTGAGGGGTCAGAGCCAACCAGCGTGGATTTCAATATCTGCACTGATGATCAGCATAAGGGGATTGAGTACAGCATCAGCAAATTTGCAGATGACACCAAGCTGAGTGTGAGTGTGGATCTGCTGGAGGGTAGGAGGGCTCTGCACAGGGCCCTGGACAGAGTGGATCCTGAGAACAAATCCAGCAAGGTGTGGTTTAACAAGTCCAAGTGCCGGGTCCTGCACTTTGGCCACAACAACTCCTGCAGCATGACAGGCTGGGGACAGAGGGGCTGGACAGCAGCCAGGCACAAAGGGACCCGGGGGCACTGATGGACAGCAGGCTGGACATGAGCCAGCAGTATGCCCAGGTGGGCAAGAAGGCCAATGGCTCCTGGCCTGGCTCAGGAATGGTGTGGCCAGCAGGAGCAGGGCAGGGATTCTTTCCCTGTGCTCAGCACTGCTTGGGCAGCACCTTGAGTGCTGTGTCCAGTTCTGGGGCCCCCAGGAAGGACATGGAGGAGCTGGAGCGTGTCCAGAGAAGGGCAACAAGGCTGGGGAGGGGTCTGGAGCACAAGTCCTGTGAGGAGTGGCTGAGAGAGCTGGGGTTGTTTATCCTGGAGATGAGGAGGCTCAGGGGAGACAAGGGAGTGTCAGGGCACAGGTTGGACTTGATGATCTCCATGGCCTGTTCCACCCTTGCTGATTCTGTGACTCTCTGAAGCCACCCTTGGAGCAGTTGCAGGATGAGCCCTGGGCCTCCTCTTGAGAAGCTCCAGCAGCCCAGGCCCCTCAGCTTCTCCTGCCAGCCCCAAAGCCCATCCTGTCAGTCCTGCAGAGCCTCTGCAGCTCCTCCTCACTGCCCAGAACAGGGAACCCCAGAGCCAGACACAGCAGCCCAGATGTGCCCCCCTGGCCTGGGGTGCCTCTGGCAAGGGAGCAGCACCAGGCACTGCAGGAGCCTGCAGACAATTCCTGCAGCACTTGTAGGATGATCCTGTTGCCCAAGGGACGTTCCCATGGGGCCAAGTCAGGAACTGCAGTGGGGAGTGGGGCCAGAGAGGGAAGGGCAAAACGGGGTTGGACTGTTTGCAGGGCAGGGAACAGGGGTGGGCAACAGGAAGAAATTTGTACCAGTGAAGAGTAAAGAAATCAAAGGTGAAGCCAAGGAAATGCTCAGGGCAGTTTGGGGGTGGCTGCCAGGCAGCCCTGGCTCTGAGCAACAGCGTCTGCAGTGGGACAGGAAACTCCCAGCTGATGGGAACAAACTTTCTGGCTGACTGCAGAGGCCAGGACAAAGCCGAGTGGTTTCCCTGCTGTCCCCCAGCCCTTGCTGGCCCCAGGGGCTGATGGCATTTGTGCTCCCTCAGGTTCATGTCCCCACAACAACAGCATGGGGGTGCTCCTCCTGCCTGCTCTGTGCAATGCAAATAGGGGCTGCTGAGCCAGTGCTGCCGTGTCTGTGCCTGCAAGGATGGGGCACCTGTGTGAGCTGGGGGAGAGGGCAGGGCTGCAGAGGGGAGGATGTTGTTGGCAGTTCCATGAGGACGCTCTGGGACGCTGCCCTGGGCTGTGCAGCGCACTGGGGATGGATCAGTCCCTGCTCTGCTGCTCCTTCCCCTCTGTCCCAGGGCCCTTGCAGAGCCCCAGCCATGCTGTTTGCCCCCAGCCTGCCCACGGCCAACCTGGGGCTGCTCACAGGGCTTTTCTGTGCTGGGCATTGGCCTGGGCGTGTTCTTGAGAGAGCCTGGGCAAGGAGCCTGGAGCCCCCAGGCCCTGGCCTGAGGCGTCAGCGCTGCCCCAGCAGTACCCATGGCCTGTCCCTGCTGCAGCCCCGGCACTGCCACCCCCAGGGCTGTGCCCGGCCCCGAGAGCACTCAGGCCCTGCAGCAACACCAGGGCCAGCAGGGCAGCGGGGCAGGGCCAAGGCAGCAGCACTGGCAACACCAAGTGCTGCTGCTGCTGCTGGGCACAGCTGCTGGGCCAGCCCTGATCTGCCCCCAGCTCTGCACACAGACATTACTGCTGCGGCTCCAGAGAAGGCAACAAAACGGCATCTCTGCAGAAAACCTTGTTGGGAGAAATCATCATTTCATTACAGGCACCAACAGCACAGCCCCTCATTGCCACAGTCTGTGGCCACAGGGATGGTGGAGAGGAACAAAATGACCAATGCAACAAACAATGACATTTCTTTTTGGACAATAAGAAAAAAGTAAAACAAAGGTAAAGAAACTCTAAAATGAAGTCAACAAGAAGTAGCAAAGATGACTTTGATTGCAAGTTATTTGCAGATATTGCCCAGCAGTTTAATGTTTTTGAAAGCATGCAGTCACCAGTCTCCACACCGCAGCCTTGAGCTCCTGGTTCCTCAGGCTGTAGATGAGGGGGTTCAGGGCTGGAGGCACCACTGAGTACAGAACTGACAGGGCCACGTCCAGGGATGGGGAGGACATGGAGGGGGGCTTCAGGTAGGCAAATGTGCAAGTGCTGATGAACAGGGAGACCACAGCCAGGTGAGGGAGGCAGGTGGAAAAGGCTTTGTGCCGTCCCTGCTCAGAGGGGATCCTCAGCACGACCCTGAAGATCTGCACATAGGAGAAAACAATGAACACAAACCAGTCAAGTGCTAAACAGGCACTGACAGCAATGAGTCCAACTTCCCTGAGGAGGGATTTGGAGCAGGAGAGCTTGAGGATCTGTGGGATTTCACAGAAGAACTGGCCCAGGGCATTGCCATGGCACAGGGGCAGGGAATATGTATTGGCTGTGTGCAGCAGAGCATTGAGAAAGGCACTGGCCCAGGCAGCTGCTGCCATGTGGGCACAAGCTCTGCTGCCCAGGAGGGTCCCGTAGTGGAGGGGCTTGCAGATGGACACGTAGCGGTTGTTGCACATGATGGTCAGGAGATAAAACTCTGTTGAAATGAAGAACAGAAAGAAAAAGAGCTGAGCAGCACATCCTGAGTAGGAGATGTTCCTGCCATCCCAGAGGGAATTGTGCATGGCTTTGGGGACAGTGGTGCGGATCATGCCCAGGTCACTGAGGGCCAGGTTGAGCAGGAAGAAGAACATGGGCGTGTGCAGGTGGTGGCCGCAGGCTACGGCGCTGATGATGAGGCCGTTGCCCAGGAGGGCAGCCAGGGAGATGCCCAGCATGAGGAAGAAGTGCAGGAGCTGCAGCTGTCCCGTGTCTGCCAATGCCTGCAGGAGGAAGTGGCTGATGGAGCTGCTGTTGGACATTTGCTGTGGCAGCACATGGGCACCTGTTCATGGAGAAAGGGACAGTGACGAGTCAGAGGAGATATCTGTAACCAAAATCAAAGCCATTTCCCATACACCCTCCACTGTAACATACACAGACACTGTTTTGTGTTTAAGAGTTGTGAGGTTTTCTTTTTGAGCTCCTCCCTGTCTATCCTGCTCTTCAATATCAGATACACTCAGCGTTTCTGCTGCCCTCTGGTAGAACAAAGTGAGTTCCCTGCAGCCATATGGTGAGTGCAGACTGGGAGCAGATGATCTGTCACTTCATTCTGTTTTGAGTTTCTCTGGGCTTTCAATTTCTTAAATGGAGAATGTTCACACTCCCAAGTTTCTCTTACCAACCGTCAGGTACTGCTGAGAGCAGATGGATCCACCACAGCCCAGCTTCAGTTTTGTAGCCAAGGATTCACGTTGCTCATTCCACCAACCTATCAGCACTTTCAGTGTCACAACACCTCTGCCTTTCCCCATCAATCCTATAACTCAAAGTTGTTCTAGGATAGGTTTGCACCCTCGATTGAGGCTCCCAGCTCGGGCTGAAATCTCTGAGAAACTCCCAAGTGTCCTTATGCTGGCATTGGATGAAGGGAGATGCAGCTCCTTCCCTGGCTGCCCTGACAGCATTGCCCAGAGCCGGGCACTGGGGACAGCATCACCCTGAGCCAGCGGTGCCCCCTCCAGAGCCCCCAGGGCCGGGCAGCTGCTCCCAGCCCTGTGCTCTGCAGAGGGAACTGGGCCCGGGGCTGCAGAGCTGCCCCATGGCTCTGCTGCAGCTCTGCCTGCACAGGAGGGGCTGCACGCCTTGGAGCCTCGGCTCTGAGGGCAGAGGCTGGGCTGGGGCACAGGAGGGAGGGGGCTTGTTCAGAGGGAGGGGCTGCACTGGAGGGGATCCTGTGGGCATCTCTAAACTCTCCCTGCCACAGCATTGCTGGGTTTTGTTTCCTCTCATTGCCTGATCTTCTCTCTGCTTCCTGGAGATTTTCCTCCTGCAGGTGTTTCCCAGTGCCTGATCTCTCTGTGCCAGCACTCACAGACCCCAAATCTCTGTGCCCTCTCCTTGGCCCTACAGAACCCTGCCTGTTTGCAGGGCACTGGCTGGGGCAGGTTCTGTTTGGAGGTGGGAGAAAGGACAGCTCAGACTGAGCCTGATGGCTCCAGCAAAGGGGATGCTGGTGCTGTGCTTGGGCAGAGTGGCTGAAAGCACATTAGGGATCTCCTGTGAATCTACAGAACACAAAAATAACAGTTCCAATGTCTTGAGAACTTTTAAAATTTCATAATTAATAATTCATAATCAATCTTTAATATTAATCCCCCGCTCCCTGCCATTCTCCGATATTAGGAAACTGAATACAAAGTCCTTGGAAATGTCCTAATTTTCAATGAAATTTTTGTATTGGAAATATTTTATGACTGACAAGCATTCCTCAGCATGTCAAAGCTTCATAAGCATTTCACTCCCCTGCACCAGACATACTCAGAGTTTTACTCACAGAGTCTGCAGGCATTGGGATGTTCCAGCTTTAGGAGATCACTCCAGAAGCTGCAGCTGCATTGTCCTGCAGCCAGAGGTTCCTGTGCCAAGGGCTGGCAGTGATTGTGCCCTAGGCACTTCTCAGCACCTTCCCAGCCCTGAATGATTGAAGCTCTCTGTGCCTCTGTGCTGTGCCCGGGGTGGCTGCAGGCAGTGCCCCAGCCCTGCTGGGCTGGGAGAGGAGCTGCTCCTCAGGAGAAATGTCTTTTTGAAGCTCTTCTTGGTTTGCAAGGAGCTGCCTCTGGGCCAGGAGCCGAGCCCAGCTCAGCAGCACAGACACAGCACAAGGACTTTAATGGCCCTCTCGGGGCTTTGGTGCTGTTTACATCAGACTCAGTCCCTGAGAGAGTGTTCAAAAAACTTCTCAAGCACTCAAAGTTCAATTTAGACTCCAAAGTTTCTTGAAGTTTTTATGGGTCCCACTGAGGAACACAACTCACAAAGTGTCCCCAGGTTCCAGTTAGAGCAGAACACTGGAGGCAGTGATGACAGCTGGGGACAAGCAAGAGAAAGCTGTCTCTGGTGCTGAGCAAAGCTGGATGTGTTTCAGGAATGCCAAGGGCCAAAGCCTGAGCCCCAGCCCCTGGCCAGGCAGATCCTGTCCCTCCCTCCTTGCTCAGTGCTCTTCCCAGGATGGGCACTGGCATGTGGGGATGTGCAATGGCAAGGGCAGGAGCATGGGGCGGCCCCTGCCAGGCTGCTGAGCAGGGACAAGGAGGCAATGAGGCCCCAGCCCTGCAAGGGTCACTTGTCTCCTGCTCCTGCCTCAGGCCCAGGGCCAGCAGCCATGGACAAAGTTCTGCCCAAGGTGGCTCTGGCAGGGCTGTCTTGCAGCTGCTGCCCATCCCTGTGCCCTGTGCAGCCCAGGCTGTCCCACGGTGTCCCTGCCCTGCGCCTCTGTCCCTGCAGGCTGTCAGCATCCCCCGGCTGCCCCACCTGGCTGGGCCCTTCCTTTGCTGACAGCTCTGCTTCCTGCCTGCCTCTGCCTGCCCACACAGAGCCTGGGGCTGCTCCAGGCTCCTTCTGGGGGATGTGCTGCACCACAGCCCTGCCCTGGGAGGGAAATTCCTTTCTCTTTGGGTCCTGTCTGGCCCTCCCTATCTGTCCTTTGCATTAATTCTTGCTTTCTCTGTCTGTTCTCTACCTTGTCAAAAGGATCCACCACCTCTGAAACCACCGTTCAGTCCCTCCCAGGGCTCTCCTCTGCTGTCCTCAGTCTCCACCCCACTGAGCACAGAGCTCCACTGTCCCTGTACAGTGCTCATGTGCTTGAGGCCTCCAAACCCCATCTTGGGAGATCTCTCAGCCCTCTCCAAGGTATTGGCAAATGAAAACCTTCTGCTCATTGTCTAAGAAAATCACCTCAGGACAAGACCAGTCAGACCTGTGTGTCCTGGCTACTTTTGCCTTGGAGCAATCCTTGGATAGATAGAATTTTTTAGACCAAATTTCAGTTTTGCCCATGGGCACTTTGATGTGAACAACGATTCTCTTCCATTGGAAGGAAAACAGAGGGCCAGTGTTTCAGGGGCAGATGAGCAGAGGCCACCAAGGACCAAGGCGAGCCAGACCTTTCTGGAATTGCAGCTTGTGCCTGAGAGAAATCCTTGGATACACAGAATTTGGGAGGTGAAATACAAGTTTTGGCCACTGGTCCCTTGATGAAAAGGCCATTTCTTTTTCATCTGAAGGAGAGCAGAGAGCCCCAGGGTTTGATGGCAGAAGAGAAGCAGCCCCTGGGAGGCCAAGCCAGCCAAACTTGTCTCTCCTGGAGGCTTTTGATTGGGAGCTATCTTTGGATACATGAAATTTAGGGTCCAAATCTCAAATTTGGCCATGGCCCCTGGACGAGGAGACTGTTCTATTTCCATGGGAAGGAAGGCAGAGAGCCCCAGTGTTTCAGGGGCAGATGACAGGTGGCCATCAGAGCCCACAGTGCCAGCCAGAGCTGGCAGGTTTTGTCTGGGAGAAACCCTTCATGTAGTGAATATTTTAGGAGGAGAAGCAATTTTGGCCGTGGAGGAATAAGAAGATTCTTTTCCATAGGAAGGAAAGCACAGAACCCCAGTGCTTCAGGGGCTGATGAACTGCAGGCACCAGAGACCAAGGCCAGCCAGACCTGTCTGTAATGGAAGCTTTTGTGTAGGAGCAATATTGGATATAGGACTTTTGGTGGTGGAATCCCAATTTCAGCCATGGGCACCTGGAGAAGAAGGATGGTTCTTTTCCCTTAGGATGGAAAGGGCAGAGCCCCAGTGTTTCAGGGCAGAATTCAGGCAACCACCAGAAGCCAAGGCCAGCCAGACCTGTCTGTACTGGGAGATCTTGTCTGAGAGAAAAAACCCTTGAATGAAGGAATTTTGGAGGACAAGTACCAGCTTTGGCCATGGGTGCCTGTGCAGGAGGGACAGCTCTTTTCCATAGGAAGGAAAGCACAGAACCTCAGTGTTTGAGGGCAGGTGAGACCCAGCTCTCAGGAAGACTAGGTCAGCCAGACTTGTTGGTAATGGCAGCTTTTGTCTGGGAACAATCCCTGGATATTGGGAAATTTGGAGGGGAAATCCCCTTTTGGTCATGGATGCTTGAATGAGAAGAGCCGTTCTTTTCCAATTGAAGGAAAGCCCAGAGCCCCAGGGTTTCAGGGGTACATGAGAAGAGACCCCCGACATGCCAAGGGCAGTTGGACCAGTCAGGCCAAGCCAACCAGACCAGTTCCCTGCCCCCTTGTTTCCATGGGGCCCTGCAGTGTCAAAGTGAGGCGTCATATTGGATCTTTGGTTCCATGAGGCCCAGATGCGTCACACTGGCCTTTTGTTTCCATGGGGCTCCCGAGTGTCACAATGGTCCCTTGCTTCCATGAGGCCTTGCAGTGTCACAGAGGTCTCCTCGGTGCCACAGTGTCACAATGGCCTCCTTGGTTCCATGGTGCCACACAGTGTGCCAACTGCTCCTTGGCCTGCCAAGAACCCACAGTGTCACAATGGTTCCTTGCTTGCATGAGGTCTGTAGTGTCAGAATGGTCTCCATGCTCCCGTAAGGCCTTGCCATGCCACAACAGACCATTGGCTTTATGCAGCCCCACAGTGTCACCGTGGTCCCCTTGGCTCCACAAGGCTCTGAAGTGCCACAATGGCCCTTTGGTTCCACTAGGCTTCCAAGTGTAAAAATGGCCTCCATGGTTCCATGAGGCCCTGCTGTGTCACAATGGCTCATGGTTCCATGAGGCCACACAGTTTTACAAGAGACCCTTGGTTCCATCAGGCCTTGCTGTGTCACAATGGATCTCTGGTTCCATGAGCTCTCACTCCATGAGCTCTCTGCCAGCAGCAGTCTCCTTGGTTCTGCAGTGTCACAATGGACCCTTAGTTCCACGAGGCTCTGCAGTAGAACATGGCCACCTTGGTTCCGTGAGGTTCTGCAGTGTCACCATGTGACATGGACCCATGGTTCCACCAGGCCTTGCTGTGTCACAATGACCCCTTGGTTCCAAGAGATTCCTCAGGGTCCCAATGGTCTCCTTGGATCCGCAGTATCACAATGGACCATTGGTTCAATGTGGCCCCAATGTGCCAAAATGGATTTTGGTTCCATGGGGCTCTGCTGTGTCACAATGGACCCTTTGTTCCATGGGGTTCCACAGTGTCACAGCTGACTCCTTGGGTCTGTGAGGAACCACGGTCAGCAAATCTCTGAAATACCAGAACAAGACTCCATAACACTAATTTGCTATTTCAGAGAGTGTCATTTATTCAGGCCTGAGGTCTGGTGAGGGATAACTCCCAACCCTACATGGACATGTAATTCTACGAGTGTGTTGCTTATACACAGTCACTAAATGTGAATTACAATTTACCCATTTCCATAAAACCCACCCCAAGTTCCCGGATTCACTCCTTGATTTCTCTATCCCTGCACCCTTGAACCAGATGTCTTCTTCTTCTCTTCCACTCATCCTTGCTGGGAAAGCAGCCCCTGCATGCCTTGTTCCTGTGCTGAAAGTTCACAGGCAGGGTAAAAATGGAATGAACCCATTTGGTATCAGCCCCAGGCTTTGTGTGGGCAGGCAGAGGCAGGCAGGAAGCAGAGCTGTCAGCAAAGGAAGGGCCCAGCCAGGTGGGGCAGCCGGGGGATGCCGACAGCCTGCAGGGACAGAGGCACAGGGCAGGGACACCGTGGGACAGCCTGGGCTGCACAGGGCACAGGGATGGGCAGCAGCTGCAAGACAGCCCTGCCAGAGCCACCTTGGGCAGCACTTTGGCCATGGCTGCTGGGCCTTGCAGGGCTGGGGCCTCATTGCCTCCTTGTCCCTGCTCAGCAGCCTGGCAGGGGCCGCCCCATGCTCCTGCCCTTGCCATTGCACATCCCCACATGCCAGTGCCCATCCCGGGAAGAGCCCTGAGCAAGGAGGGAGGGACAGGATCTGCCTGGCCAGGGGCTGGGGCTCAGGCTTTGGCCCTTGGCATTCCTGAAACACATCCAACTTTGCTCAGCACCAGAGACAGCTTTCTCTTGCTTGTCCCCAGCTGTCATCACTGCCTCCAGTGTTCTGCTCTAACTGGAACCTGGGGACACTTTCCCAGCCATGTCCCTCAGTGGGACCCATAACAACTTCAAGAAACTTTGGAGTCTAAATTGAACTTTGAGTGCTTGAGAAGTTTTGTGAAGACACTTTCAAGGACTGAGTCTGATGTAAACAACACCAAAGCCCTGAGAGGTTCATGAAAATTTTCCAAGTCCTGTTATGGAGAAAGATTTCAAACACCTTGGAAAAAAATACACATTCCTGTTTTAAAGGATGTATTTTATTTTATTTCTCTTTAGAGCAGAGTTGATTGCTGCATTCTGTGATTGATATTGACCCAGGGTCTCTCCTCAGCAGCTCTGGCCTGCTCACAGAAGCTGTGCCTGCTGCTCTGACCCAGTGTGGACAACCTTGCTCCGCATTGCCCAGCCCCATCCTGTCTGTCCTCACTCCCCTGGGACCTGCTCTGCTTGGAGAGCTGGCTGCACCCAGCCTAAGAGGGGTTTTCCCTTTTTGGGGTTTTTTGAAGCAATCTGAAACTCCTGAGTTTCCCCACTGCAAACAGACACACTGCTAAGGTGTGTGCCAGCCCCAGGTGCCACCAAAGCCACTGCAGAGCTGCCCTGGGCCAGCTGTGAGGGTGGATCATCAGCCCAAGCTGCACTGGGGCACCGCAAGGGGCTGTGGCCATGGGCACTGCACTGACCCCACTGCTGGGTTTGGCTGCCACGGCCACCCTGAGAAATTAAACTGTCCTTGGAAACACTGGGGACGACTGGTGTTATGAATGAGAAGCTTGACTAGGCCAATATTCAAGCAGCAATCAATTTATTGATTAATATGGTAAAGTATGAGCTATACAGCGCTGGGTACAGTGGGGGAAGTTTTCCCTCCAACTGCACACCTATAATTGATGGTTACAGGTATTTATAGGGGTACTCATCAGCTTTTTTTTCAGCAGTTTCTATTTCCAATCTTTTACTCATCAGCAATTTTTATTCCAAATTATTACATCACAACTCTATACACTATTGTGATTTTAATTTCTCAGGATGTATCTCAAAGGAGTATCCCCAGATGGTGACAGTCCAGTTTCCGAAAGAAGAAAGACGAATCCCATCTGGTGGGGTCCGGCTCCCCAGATGTGTGTCCACCTTTTAATTGCAAAGACTATAAATTTCATAACAGTGATATCTAGCTTCCCTTTGGTCAAAACCATAAACCCTTGAGGTGATGTTCATCCTCCTTTCTCAAGCTGTTTTCCTCTGCTTTAATAAGGCATGAGATAAGCATATTTCCTTTATATATATTCCAAAGCTATAATTTCAAGGATACAAGTAATATTCTAAAATTATACTTCAAAAGGTTATTATTGCAGAGCTTGTTATGGATTAAATGCAAGCAAAGAGCAACATCTTTAACACCTTAATTCCAATGCTCCTAAATCAACCAGGGTTAATTGCAAACAAAAGATAGGTTCAAAGGCATTTTTCCATGCTTTATTCTCCTCAGTTGTTATTAGAATTCACAGCTCTCCCATTGTTGGGGTCCACACATTTCACATTCCCAACTACACACATCACCTGTTTGTACCTGTCACGAAACTCAACTTTGTATTTCACACCACCTGTATGGTCTCAGACACTCCCAGTATATCCCAGTTGCCCTGAACATTCTCGTAGTCATTGCCAGTCACTCCCAGTTACCTCAGTGTGGTTCACTTGCCCCCTGTTTTATCGCAGTTGCTCCCAGTTCCTCTGATTATGTCCCCAGTTGGCTCCCAGCATGGGCCTGGTAGCTCCCAGGAACCCCCAGTCAGGGTCCAATCACACCCACTCTGCTCCCAGTATGATTGTAGCCACTCCCAGTATGATCCCGTCATTCCCAGTCTGATACCAGTGCCCCAGTGTGATCCCAGTTGCTCCCTGTAAATGCCAGCCTGATCCCAGTAGCCTCCAGTGTGATCCCAGTGACTCCCTGTCTCTCCCAGTATATCCCAGTCACCCCCCCTCTGCATGCTCCCAGTCACTCCCACTTTCTCCCAGTTGCTTTCAGCACAATTCCAGTTGCTCACAGTCACTCCCAGTCAATCCCAGCATGATTCCAATCACCCTCAGTGTGATCCCAGTCTAACCCAGCATGGACCCACCTGCTCTCGCTGTGATCCCAACATGATCCCAGCATGATCCCAGTTGTCCCTAGAATAGTCCCAGTCCCTCCCAGCATGGTCCCAGTCACTCCCAGTTGTCCCCAGCATGGTCTCAGCTGTTCCCAGTGTGGTTCCAGTCCCCCCACTGTGGTTACAAACACTCCCAGTTTATTCCAGTTGCCCCAGTAAGGCTTTAGTTACCTGAGAATGATCCCGGTCTTTCCCAATTACTCCCAGTTGCCTCCAGCATGATCCCAGTTTCTGTCAGTTGCCCAAAGTGTAGTCCCAGTTGCTCCCAGTATGATCCCAGTTGTAGTCTCAGTCTCCTCTGCATGGTTCCAGTTCCTTCCAGCTGATCCCAGTTGTTCCCAACGTTTCCACATTTTCCTCCCACATGGGCCCAGTAGGTCCCAGTAACCCCCAGTCAGGATCCATTCACACCCATTGCAATCCCAGTGGCTCCAAGAATGATCCCAGCAACTCCTGCTACAATCCCAGTCACTTTCACTATGATCCCAGTTGCTCCCAGTCACCCCCAGTATGACCCCAGTCACTCCCAGCTCCTCCCAGTGTTATTCCAGTCATGGCCAGAGTGACTCCCTGTCACTCCCAGTGTGGGCCCAGTTGCTCCCATTCACCTCCAGTATGGTTTCAGTCATGGCCAGCACCTTTCCAGTCACTCCCAGTCTGGTTCCAGTAGGATCCCAGTCACTCTCAGGTACTCCCAGTACTCTTCCAGACACACCCTGTGTGATCCCAGTCAGTGCCATTGTGATCCCAGTATGACCCCAGCATGGACACAGCTGCTCCCATTATCTCTCAGCACGGTTCCAGTTGCTCCCATTTATCCCCACTACGGTTTCAGTCTATCCCAGTAAAACCCAGCTGCCCCAGTATGTTCCCAGTCACTCCCAGTTGGCTGGAGTGGCTTCCAGCCTGATCCCAGTTGCTCACAGCCACTCCCAGTCACCCTCAGTGCAGTCCCAGTTGCTGAAAATGTGATCCAGTATGATCCCATTCTCCCCCAGCGTGGGCCCAGCTGCTTCCACTGTGATCCCAGTAGGATCCCAATTGCCCCTAGCATGGTTCCAGTTGCTCCCTGTTCCTCCCAGTGTGATGCCAGTAGTACCCAGTTGTCCCTCATATAGTCCCAGTCACTCCCCATGTGATCCCAGTCCCACCCAGCATGGTCTCACTCACTCCCAATTGCCCCCAGTGTGGTCCCAGTTCTCCCCAGCATGGTCCCAGTTGTTCCCAGTGTGGTTCCAGTCATTCCAGTATGGTTCCAGACACTCCCAGTATATCCCAGTTGCCCCCAGCATGTCTATAGTAATTTCCAGGCACTGCCAGTGGCCCCAGTAAGGTGTCAGTTCTCCCAGTATGATCCCCCAGTCATGCCCAGTATATCCCAGTTGCTTCCAGCATGCATCCAGTCCTTCCCAGTTCCTCCAGTTTGCTTGCAGCATCGTCCCAGTTTCTCTCAGTTGCTCCCAGTAGCCCAAAGTGTGATCCCAGTCTTTCCCTTTCAGCCCCAGTATGATCCAGTAAGCTGCAGTTTGATCCCAGTCACATGCCAGCCCTCCCAGTGTTGTGCCAGTATAATCCCAGTCGCTTCCAGTCTCTCGCAGTATGGTCCCAGCTGCCTCCAGCATGGTTCCAGTTGCTTCCTAGATCAACCCAGTCAGTCCCAGTATGATGCCATTTGCTCCCAGCGTGCTCCCGGTCTGCCCAGTATGGGGGATGATGTGCAGGGTGTGTTCCCAGTCACTCTCAGATACTCCCAGTATTAGTCCAGGCCCTCCCAGTATGATGCAAATATGGCCCCAGTGTTCTCCCAGTCCCTGCCAGAATAAACCAGTTTTGTTCTACATGGTTCACGTTGCTCTCCCCCTCACTTTCATTCCAGTCACTCCCAGCATGTCCCAGTGTACCTCAGTTCCCTCCAGCATCTTTCCAGTTCCTTCCAGTATGATCCCATTTGCTCCCAAGCACTCCCAGTCAACCTCAGTGTAGTGGCACTAACTGCCAGTATGATCCCAGTTCATCCCAGTATAAGCCCAGCAGTTTCCAATCTCCCCAGCATGCACCCAGGCACTCCCAGTTCCTCCCAGTTGCTCCTAGCGTGTTCCCAGTTGCTCACAGCTGCTCCCAGTCACCCTCAGCATAATCCCAGTCACTCCCAGTATATCCCATTTGCCCCTAACATGGTCTCAATTGCTCACCGCCGGCTTCTACTCACTCCCAGTATGATCCCAGCATGATCCCAGCCTCCACCAGTGTGATCACAATCTGCCCTGGTATGGCAGTATGATCCCAGTATGATGTCCATACAAACCCAGTACCATCCCAGTCACTCCCAGTACGATCCCAGTATGATGTCAGTACAAAGCCAGTACAGCCCCAGTCACTCCCAGTACGATCCCAGTGCAGCCCAGTCCCTGGCAGTGCTGCCAGTATGCAGCTGGGATCTCCCTGCCCTGTGTGCGTTCCCCCCCGGCGGATGTGCCGAGAGGCGCCCCAAGGGCTGGCAGTGGCCAGGCAGGGTCCCCAGCAAGGCCCAGTTGGGATGTGCAGCCCCCAGTTTGCCCAGTTTGCCTCTCCTTTGGCCCGGGCCGGGCTCCCCCCGCCCGCAGCGGCTGGGAGCAGCCGAGAGCCCCGTGCTGCCCATCCCGACCTGTCCCGGCTCCATCCCCGCTCCTGCAACGGGCTGCGAGGGCTGCGGGAACGGGGCAGCGAGGGTGTGGCTGCTGCTGGGGGAGGAGGAGGAGGGAGGGAAGGGCAGGGATGGAGGGGGAGGAGGAGGCGGGGTAAGGGAGGAGGATGACGGGGAAAGGAAGGGGATGGAAGGGGCAGGACGGAAGAGGAGAAGGAGGTGGAGATAACAGAGAGGAGGGGGAGGGGGGATGGAAGAGGAGGAGCGGGAGGAAGAGGAGGGGCAAAGGCGGATCAAGGCTGAGCTGAGGGAAGCACGCGGTCACTCCGAGCTGGGCCTGAATTCGCAGCCCCCACCTGTGGGATCATCGCCCCCCCATCGCGCAGGTGAGCGGGGGCAGGGGGAGTTCAGCCCAGATATCCCGGGGGGCCCCTGGGTTGGGTTTTTGGGGGGATGTTTGGAGAATGAAGCAGTCCAAGGCTAAGAAGAAAAGGCCCCTCGGGGGGACATCGGGGGGTGCCGGTGGCGGCTGCCGGCAGAGGCAGCCTGGAGGAGCAGAGCCCTGTGTCCCCCAGGAGCCCAAAGTGGGGAGCCCAGAGAGGGGGAGCGCTGCCATGGGCGGGAGCCTCAAGAGCCTGGAGAGGGGCAGGGGGGACTCCTTGGAGCCGCTGCAGCCCAGAGCAGAGAATGAGGGGAGAAGGGAGCCCGGGGGTCCAAACAGGCCTGGCATCCCGAAATAGGGAGAGCGAATCGGGGGGAGCTTTTGGCATTGCTGGGACTGCCAGCAGCCTGGGCGGGGCGGGCACCGAGGAGAAGGGGGACCCCGACTCCAAGCGTGACCCCAGCAGCTGGGACGGGGGGAACCCCCGAACACCCGAGGGGAGGGACCAGGGATGGGGAACTCCTGGGAGGCTTTTTCAGTGCTTAATCTTGGTGTTTGGGAGGTTTTATGCAGCTCACCTCTCCGGTGCCTTGTAGAGATGGATTCGGGCAGAGGGACCTTGAAACTCAACGTGTGTTGGGGAAGAAGAAACAGGAAAGCCTTATAAATATGATTGTCTGGCAAATGATTTTGAGAATATAGAAAATTAAAAGCAAGATAAAATGAAAGCAAGCTTTGAGATACCTTATTTACTGAACAACTGGAAAACAATGGTGTGACCTGACTGAAGGTAATCTCCTTTTGATGAAACAATTCCCTCTGCTTGCAGACAGGTCCCAGGATCAGAGCAGACCCTACTAGCTCAGCAGAAGGGATCCAAAGAGTAGTATTCAGGGTTTAAAATGTAACACTATATGGTGATGTAATGATTCTTTCAGGCTGCATGTAAATGCTGTAGGATTTGTATCTTGTACTAGATTGGTTAGTGAGAAATAGAATATTCAACTCAGAAGAAGATTTATTGTATTGTAACAGGAACCTTACTCTCTTACGCTCTTACCCTCTTACTCTCTCACCCTCTCATCCTCTCTGCCCCTCTCCTCTCTGGGGCCGGCTCTGAGCTGTGGCTGGCAGCTCCAAGCAGGGCCCTGCACCCAGGCCGTTTGCAATAAACCGCAACTTCCACGACCTGGCTTTAGATATCTCTCGTCTCTGTCAGTCGCCACCATCCTACCCCCGACACTCTTACAAACGTGCTCATCCCTTGTTTTCCCCAAACCAGGATTTCCCATTGTGAGGAAGGCTGCGAGGAAGAGGAAGATGCCCCGGGACACTGATGCAGGTGAGGAGGAAGTCAGTGCCCCTTTCCCCTCTGTGCTGCTCCATCTCCCAGCCCAGCACGGCCCTGGCTGCAGCACAGCCCTGGGGGATCTCCTTGCCCTTGCCTGTGACACGGAAGCAAATCCCATCCTGTCCTTGTCCTTCCTCCCCCAGAGCAGGAGCTGAGCATGGAGAGCAGGGACGAAAAATGCCCATGGTAGGACCTGGTGGAAGAGGCCGTTTTGAGCAGCTCCACGGTGCAGGAAGCCAATGGGGAGGAAAAGCCCCGGAGATGCCGCACGAGGAGGGGCTGCAAACGCAGCTGGCAGGGATCTGAGGGGGAAAGAGCCAGCCTGGGCCGGGAAGGCGGCCGGAGATCGGGCCAGAGCTCGGAGCTGGTGCTCTATGAGCAGCTCCATGATGGGGAGAAGCCCCACACGTGTGGGGAGTGTGGGAAGAGCATCAGGTGGAGCTCCAACCTGATCAAGCACCAGAGGACCCACACTGGGGAGAGGCCCTATGAGTGTTCCAAGTGTGGGAAGGGGTTTCCAACCAGCTCCCGTCTCCTCCAGCACTATCAGAGTCACAGAGAGGAGAGGCCCTTCCAATGCCCCGACTGTGGGAAGGGATTCAAGGACAACTCCACCCTCTTCACCCACCGGCGCATCCACACAGGAGAGAGGCTCTACAAGTGTGATAAATGCAGGAAGAAGTTTCTGACCAGCTCTGATCTCCTCAAGCACTATTGGATTCACACGGATGAGAGGCCCTTCCGCTGCCTCGACTGCGGGAAGGGATTCAAGCGCAACTCAGACCTCGTCACCCACCGGTGCATCCACACTGGGGAGAGGCCCTACGAGTGTCCCCAGTGTGGGAAGAGCTTCTCCAGAAGCTCTACCTTGGCCAAACACCAACGGAGGCACCAGTAAGGGAAGCCCTGCGAGTGCCCTGAGTGCGGGAAGAGCTTCGTGCGCTGCTCCAGCTCCATCCCCCACTGGAGGAGGCACTTTGGGCACAGCCCTGGTCACTCACATTCCCTGTGATCCATGTTGGGAACACACCTGGCTGCTTCTCCTTTTGGTTTGGCCCCAGTTTGGAGCAGTGGGAGGGGGATTGTGTGGGGCTGGGTGTGTGGGATGTGTTTGACTGCAAATAAAACTTTCAGAGTTACTGATTCTGTCCTATTTTCTGTAAGTTCTGTTTGCAGAGTGCCGCCTTCTCAGATGATTTAATTACTATTAAAATCCTTTTTTTAAAGTCTAACCCAAACAATCCAAAAAACAATACCCAGATAAAGCCACTCACCCACAATTAAATTTTTTAAAAGTAATTTTATTTGTTTTAGAGTACTTAAGGGAATTATTAAAGTTTAATTGTTGGTTAAAATTTCTGAGAAATCACAGTGGTGTTTGGTTTTGTGTTTAGTATATTTGTAATAGGAATTTTTTTTACTTAGGTGTGTTAGATTCTATGTTAGTTTTTTAGATATTTTTTATCTAAAGTATATTGGTTACTGAGTTAAAACTTACAAAAGGTATTTCTTTGTATGTAATTTGTTTTTTTTCTTTGGTAATGTTATATTAATAGTTTACTGTTGTTTTGGCTTGAATCATTATTGGAGTATTGTAAGGAAGAGTTGAAATTATATTTCATTTTTGTATTTCATTTTTATTCTAGTGTATTTCATTTTAATTTTAATTTATTGATTTTTAATTTATTATAATTTGTTGAGAGGATAGGAAGGAAGTTCAAGGGCAGGAACATTTTTTCCTGGCTTGGAACTGGAATTCCAGACCCTGGGAGTGTGTGCAGGACCACAGACTGGGATCAAGTATGGGCTGGGATCAAATATGGACTGGGATCAAATATGGACTGGGATCCTATGGGTTTGGGCTGCACAGAGTGGGACCATATGGATCAGGACCACACAGACTGGGATCAAATGGACTGGGATCACATGGCCAAGGATCACGTGCACTGGGATCCTGTGGATCAGAAACCTCCAGACTGGGATAGGCTGGAGTGGGATCAGGTATGGACTGGGACTGTATGGACTGAGATCCAGTGGACTGGGACCACACAAACTGATCAAGTGGTCTGGGATCAAATATGGGCTGAGACCATATGGAATGGGACCATGCAGATCAGGACTGGGATAAACTGGGTTGAGATTTTATGGACTGGGATTGCACAGACTGGGGTCACACGGACTGGGAAAAAGCTTTGGCTGCCTTTGGCTGCCATGCACGTCTGAAGGCAGCCACATTAAGTTGGCTTGATCCTGTTTGGGAGTCCCATCTCCCTCTTCCCTCCGCTCTCCCGCCCCTTCCCCATCGTTCCCCCAGCCCCCTATCCCCTCCGCCGTGCTTGGTTTTGGGGGTTCCAGGCCCCTTGGGTTTAATTTGGGGCCCCCACGCTCTGATTGGCCAGGATCTGTTTTGGGGTGGGGATGGGACAAACTGGGCACCCCCAGGAGCCCCTCAGGTTTGGGGCTTTCGATCCCCCCTCGGCCCTTGGGGCAGCCCTGGGGCCGCCCCAACACCCCCAAAATGGGGAGGGTCCGCGGGGCGCCTTGGAACCCCCAGAAATGGACGGGGAGCAGTAGGAGCCACCCCAAAAAGGGGTTGAAGGGTCTGGGCCGGGAATGGGGGAGGCTCTGGGGATGGCTCCGGTCCGGATCGGGGTGGGCTGGGATTGAGGGAGGGTCCGTTCAGCGGCTGGGGAGGGGCTGGCACTGGAGAGGGGTCCGGGATTGTGGGGATGGGTCCATTCCGGGACTGGGGCGGGGCCTCTACCTGGGATTGGGGTCCGGGATTGTGTCAGGGGTCTTCCCCCGATCCCGTTCCCAATCCCAATCCCAATGCTGATCCCAATCCTAATCCCAATCTCATTCCCAATCCCGTTCCCAATCCCGATCCCGATGCTGATCCCAATCCTAATCCCAATCTCATTCCCGATCTTGTTACCAATCCCAATCCCGATGCTGATCCCAATCCTAATCCCAATCTCATTCCCGATCCCGTTCCCAATCCCGATCCCGATGCTGATCCCAATCTCCTTCCCGATCCCGTTACCAATCCCGATCCCGCCGCTGTTTCCAGGGAATGGCTCTGATCTCAACCCTGACGCCAAACCCAGGGAATCAAACATTGGGATCAAGCACCCCAAATCCTGGGGTCAACTCCCTGCGACCCCAAATCCTGGGGGTTGAAACACTGGGGGAATCAAACACCTCCAAACCCAGACTCTGGGATTTCAACACTCGTCCCCCAGCCCGAACCCCAAATTTTAGGATCAAATCCCCCAAATCTCAGATCCTGGGGTGTCAAACACTCCCGAATTCCCAAACGTTGGGGTTAAATCCCCCCGAAGCCAGCTCCTGGGGGTTTGAAACATTTGGGCTGTCCAACACCCCCCCATTCCCAAAGTCTGGGGTCAAACATCCCCTAAATCCCAAATCTTGAAGTGTCAAACACCCCCAACCCCCAAAGTTTAGGGTTAAAACCCCCAATCCCCAAGTCCTGGGGTTTGAAATATCTGGGGTGTCCAACCCTCCTCACCCCCAAAGTCTGGAGTCAAACCCCGCAATCCCAAAACTTTGGGGTCAAAGGCCCTCGATCCCAAACTCTGGGGTGTCAAATCCCCCTGATCCCCCAACTTTGGGGTTAAATCCCCCCAAAAACTGGGGTGAATCCCCCCAATTACCAAACTTTGGCATGAAAACCCCCTGACCCCATATCCTGGGGTTTGAAACATCTGGGGTGTCCAACTGCCCTTATCCCAAAATTTGGAGGTCAAACCCCCTGACTGACAAATGCTAGGGTCAAAAACTGCCACATCCCAAATTCTGGGGCCAAACATCCCCAAACCCCAAGTCTGGGGTCAAAAACCTCCAAATCCTAAACCCCAAGGTGTCAAACCCCCTCAACCCCCAAATTTTAGGATCAAAACCCCAACCCCCAAAATTTGGGGTCATGAGCCCCCCAGTCTCCATATCCCCCCAAACCCATTGCAACCCTGGGGGGCACAGTGGGGTTTGTTTGGAGCAGCTCCAGCTGCAATATCTGCAGGTAGACCCTGGGTAAAATGTTGGGAAAAACCCCAAAAACTCCTCAGGAACCCCAAAATCCCTGGGGGCTGGGAAAGGGGATTTGCAGTGGGGATCTGGGGTGGCAGAAGGGGATTTGGGGTGAAAGAAGAAGGATTTGGAGTGAGGAAATTTGGGGTGGAAAAAGAAGGATCAAGGATGGAAAAAGGAGATTTTTGGTGTGAAAGAAGGAGGATTTGGGGTGGGAAAAGGGATCTGGAGTGGGAAAAGAGGGTTTGGGGTGAAAGAAGAAGGATTTGGGATGTACAAAGAAGGATTTGGGGTGGAAAAAGGAGATTTCAGTGGGAAAAGGGGATTTGGATGGGAACATAGGTTGAGGGTGGGGATTGCGGGACCAGAGGAGACCTTCAGATGGGTCCCTTTGGTGCTGCCTCCCTGGCTGCTCCCAGCACCTCCAGAAGCAGCACCTGGCTGGCTCTTGGCCCTGCCCATGCCCATTCCAGCAGGGCTGGCCAGAGGGGAGCAGCCCCAGGCTGTGCCTGTGCCCCCAGCCCCTGTGGGCAGTGTGTGGCTGCTGGGCTGGGCTCCAGAGGGGAATGGCCTTGCAGCACAAAGTGCCCAGAGAGCCCAGAGCCAAAGAGTCTCTCCCCTGCAGGCACTGCTGCTCCGGTGCATGGAAACATTTCCAGTGCTGGAGTGGGCTGACGGCTGTTCCTCATCCCACCCAAAAGAAGCTGATGGTTGGATATTATTGGAGAATTTCTCTCAAGTTGAGCCTGGCAGGGGGTTCTTGACAGGGAGAAGCTGCTACAAGAAATACCCTGATGCCTCCCCCAGGCTCTGTGTGTTGCAACGCTCTTGGCCTTTCTTGATGCTTCTCAAATGAAAAGAAATTCCTGGGCAGCAGCAGCAGGATTTGCCTCTCACCATAAAATACTGTTACATCAGTTGGTTTTCCAGTCCATCCAGCTCTTACAGTGGCTATCCTGGCATATGTCCAAACCCTAAAGATGTTCATATCCCCAAAGGGTGATGCAGGGTTTTTTCCTGTTGTTCAGACCTGGAAGACTTTGAGGTTTACAAATAGAAGGGGGAGTAATTGCAAGGTGCTGTACTGTATTTATAGTGGTCTTCTAATAAGCAATAAAATTACAGATGGACCATGATAGGAAAATAACTTGCTGCAAGAAAAATTCCTCAGGATACCTGGTTATTCTCAAGATCTACTGCTGCCATTGAGTAGGGAAAGATGAACAACAAGCCATGTCTGAATAACAACAGATTAATGTTTTGCTCTCTTCCTAAGTCTGCTCCCAAAAGATCGGGGATTGACAAAGATAAAGGAATTTTAAGAGCTGGTTTTGGTTATTTCAGAGAAAGTTTAAAAGGGAGAAGGGATTGGGGTGATGAAGAGGCTGTCATTACCTATCCTTTTCAGTGCTGTCTATTGGAGCAAAAATGAGCAATGTGCCCTGCTGGTGTTTAGATGTTCTGAGTCCCTCAGCTGTGAGTTGGTTGCCGTGCTGTCCTGCCTGGTGCTTGCTGGATGTGCTGGCACAAAGAGCTTGGGCCCTTGATGAAAATGACCACAAATGAGTTCCTTGGGATTTACTGGGCTCAGAGTAAAAGGGATCAAATTCAGGTTTGATCTAGAAAATGCTTCTTCCCTGTCAGGATGGTGAAGTCTTGGCTTCACAGATTGCTCAGAGAAGCCGAGTAAATAAAGTTTCAGAATTCTTCCTTTCTGTCCCATTCCTGTTCCATAAGTTCAGGTTTGCTTTTCAGAGTGCCACCTTCTCAGCTGGTTGCCGTTTGTGTCCTGCTTTCTCTCCTGCCTTCCTTGGTCTGCTCCTTTTCCCTTCCACAGGGTCTCTCTTTACCTGTGGCAGCTCCCAGCCAAAGACCCTCCCCTGATTGTATTTTTTTTTTCTTCCCCATCCAGGTGCTCAAACAGCCCTGGATGAAGTTTTGGAGGCTGGCAGTGAAATGTCTGTGGAAGATCTTGCTGCACTTGTGTCTTGGCCCCTTCAGAATTTGGCCTTGAAGGGCAGGACCCTCTTTTCCTTGCTGGCAGCTGGAATTGCAGCCCATGGCAGTGTGTGCCAGAGATGTCAGAGGGCGATTGCTGAGGCTGCCGGGGCGCTGCTCCTGCCGTGCCTGCCAGGGGAGCTGTGCAGGGCAGGGTCAGGCTGCAGCAGCTGGCTGGGCTCCCTGAGCAGACAGCAAAGGCGGCTTTGCTGCACATTCTGCAGCTGGGAGCAGAGGGAAGAAGGGCAGGGAGTCCCTGACAGAATGCTGGAATGCTTGTGGCTGGAAGGAACCTGTCCCCGGACCCCAATCGGGCCCAGCCCTGGATGTCCCCTGAGACCCCCCCCCAGACCCTCTCCCCAAACCCTTCCAGAGCCCCTGCCCAAAACCTCCAAAACCCTCCCAGGACACCCTCAGCACCGCCCAGAGCCCTCCCCAAACTTCCCCCAGGACCATCCCAACACCCTCAGACCCTCCCAAGACCTTTCCACGACCCCTCCCCAAAACCCCCCCAGACCCTCCCACGACCCCTCCGCCCCCCCGCGAGACCCCGCTTATGAGCCATCTGCACCCCCCAGGTCCCCCCACAATGCCCCAGGACCCCTCCCCAGACCCCCCCAAACCCCCGGACCCCTCCCCAGACCCCCCCCAGACCCTCCCCCGCCCCCTCCCCCCGATCCCCTCGCAGGCCCCTCCCGTTCCTGTCCCGAGCCCGGCGGGTCCCGGCGGCGGCGGGGAAGGGGGCGCCGCTTCCAGCTCTCCTCTGATTGGCTAGGGCGGCACAGGGGAGGCGGGCATTGCTGAGGGGAGCCGTGCTGTGATTGGTTGTTTTAGGGACGTGCAGAACTGTGATTGGTTGGTTCGGGGCGGGGCGCGCCGCCATTCTTGAGAGTCCGCGTGCAGGGCAGAGGCGGGAGATTGTGAGGGGAGAGTGGAGCTGAGGTGCGGATGGGGGGAAACTGGGGTGGTTTGGGGCGGATCTGAGGGGAAATTGGGAATTTTGGGGGGCATCGACGGGAAACACAGGGGTGGGCGATGGGTTTGGAGTAAATGAGGGAGTCTGAGGGGGCTTTGGTTGGTCAGAGGGAGCTTTAGGGAGCTTGGGGGGGAGCTTGAGGGGGTTTGAAGCATTCTCAGGTGGGTTTAGGGGGATCTCAGGACAATTGGGCGGGTCTGAGGGGATTTGGGGGGATTGTGAAAGGAACTGGGGTGTTGTGAGGGCATCTGGGGGGGTCTGAGGTGGCTCTAGGGGTAATTTTGGGGTGTCTGCAGGGGATTTCATAGGGTTTGGGGGGGATTGAGTGGTCTGAGGGGGATGTGGGGCATCCTGATGGATTTGGGGGGGGGGTCTCAGGTGGGTCTGGGGTGAATTTTGGGGGGAAATGGGGGGGATCTGAGAGTCCTGGGGAGGTTTTTGGGGTCCAGGGTGGTTCTGGGCCAGCACTGGGGGAGCTCTGGGGTGTTTGGGGTTCCTGGAGGGGTCCCGGGGGAAGATTTAGGGGTTCTGGGGGGTCCCAGGCCCACCCTGAACTGGGGTCTGGGGGTTTCGAGGGGAGGGGGCACAGCAGGGGTTCCCCCCCCCCTCCCCAGTTTTTGGGGGGTCTCCCATGGTGCCCCCTCTCCAAAAAGCTCCGAGGGCCCCCTGAAGTGGCTCCTGTTCCACCGGCCGGTGCCCCCTGATCCAGGACGGCCCCACTGAGTCTGGGGGGCTTCTGGGGGATTTTTGGGTTTTGAGTGGGTTTTTGGGGATTTCAGAGTTGCTTTTTTGGGCTTGGTGGGATTTTTTGGGGAGTTTGGGGAAAATTATTGGGTTTTTGAGGAGAATTATTGGGTTTTGGGATGACTAGAGGATTTTGGGGGATTTTGGATTTTGGGTGTTTTGTTGAGGTTGTGGGGGTTTTTTGGATGGAGAGGGGATTTATTGAAATTTTTGGGAGTTTTTTATAATTTTGGTGAGTTCCATTGGGATTTTCGGAGATTCTCTGGGGGTTTTGAGGGTTTTCTTGTAACTTTTGGGGAATTTGTGAGGTATTAGTGGAATTTTAGGGGGGCTTTGTGGCATTCCCTGGGTGTGGGGAAGGGCTGAGAGGCACCAAAATCTCCTTGAAACCCCTGAAAGTCCCAATAAAACCCATTAAATCCCAATTAAATCTCTCAAAATCTCATTAAAACACCCTAGAATCCCAATAACAGCCCACAAAATCCTTTGAAATCCCAATAACCCAAAAAAATCCTAATTAAACTCCACAAATCCCCCCAAAATCTCAAAACCATAAAAAGTCCCAGAAAATCTGCCCCAAATCCAAAGAAATCCTGGCAACACCCAAAACATCCCACAAAACCCACCAAAAATCTAAAAACTCTCAAATCCCCAAGGAATCCCGCTAAATGGCACCACAATTCCAATAAAATCCCCACAAAATCTCCTAAAACTCCCTATAAAACCCCCAGAATTTCTGAGAATGCCAAAAATCCCAACAAAATTTCAGTAAAACCCCCAAAATTCAAAAAAAGCCACAAAAAATTCAATAAACCCCCAAACACCCCCAGAAAAACTCCCCCTCAAACTGCCAATAGAATCCCCCAAAATCTAAACCCCCCAAAATCCGCAAAACCAGCCACTCCCAGTCCATCCCAGTATGATTCCA
The DNA here is from genome assembly GCF_028551555.1 of Melozone crissalis. NCBI lineage: Eukaryota > Metazoa > Chordata > Aves > Passeriformes > Passerellidae > Melozone > Melozone crissalis. The sequence continues at coordinate 107,081 of NW_026535812.1, forward strand.
GTCGCTCTCAATGTGATCCCAGTGTAACCCAGTATGGACTCAGCTGCTCTCACTGTGATCCCAGTGTGATCCCAGTTGCTCCCAGAATAATTCCAGTTGTTCCCAGTTCCTCCCATTATGATCCCAGTTTCCCAAAGAATACTCCCAGTCCCTCCCAGCAGGGTCCCAGTTGTGCCCAGTTGCCTCCAGGGTAGATTCAGTTTCCCCCAGCATCGTCCCAGTTGCTCCCAGCATGATCCCAACTGTTCCCAGCGTGGTTCCAGTGCCCCCAGTATGGTTAGAGACACTCCCAGTTTGTTTTAGTTACCTCAGAATGATCCCAGTCTTGCCCAGTTACTCCCAGTTTCCTCTAGCATAATCCCAGTTTCCATCTGTTGCTCAAAGGGTGGCCCCAGTTGCTCCCAGTATGATCCCAGTTGCCCCAGTTATAGTTTCAGTCCTCTCAGCACAGTTCCAGTTCCTTCCAGCTGTTCCCAGTTGCTCCCAGTGTGTCACATTTTCCTCCCAACATGGCCCAGTAGCTCCCAGCAAGCCCCAGTCAGGTTTCATGTCACACCCAGTATAATCCCAGTATGAGTGTAGCCACTCCAGTATGATCCCAGTCACCTGCAGTCTAATCCCAGTGTCTCCCAGTCACTCCCAGTCTGATGCCAGTGCCCCCAGTGTGATCCCAGTTGCTCCCAGCATGGGCCCAGCTGTTCCCAGTGTGGTGCCATCACTCCCCTATGGTTACAGACACTCCCAGTATGGTTCCAGTTGGACCCAGTTGCCCCTGCTCTAGTCCCAGTCACTCCCCAGATGATCCCAGTCCCCCCAGTATGGTCCCACTCACTCCCAGTTGCCCCCAGTGTGGTCCCAGTTCTCCCCAGCATGGTCCCAGTTGTTCCCAGTGTGGTTCCAGTCATTCCAGTATGGTTCCAGACACTCCCAGTATATCCCAGTTGCCCCCAGCATGTCTATAGTGATTTCCAGGCACTGCCAGTGGCCCCAGTAAGGTGTCAGTTCTCCCAGTATGATCCCCCAGTCATGCCCAGTATATCCCAGTTGCTTCCAGCATGCATCCAGTCCTTCCCAGTTCCTCCAGTTTGCTTGCAGCATCATCCTAGTTTCTCTCAGCTGCTCCCAGTAGCCCAAAGTGTGATCCCAGTCTTTCCCTTTCAGCCCCAGTATGATCCCAGTATGCTCCAGTTTGATCCCAGTCACATGCCAGCCCTCCCAGTGTGGTTCCAGTATAATCCCAGTTGCTTCCAATCTTTCCCAGTATGGTCCCAGCTGCCTCCAGCATGGTTCCAGTTGCTTCCTAGATCAGCCCAGTCAGTCCCAGTATGATGCCATTTGCTCCCAGTTGCTCCCGGTCTGCCCAGTATGGGGGATGATGTGCAGGGTGTGTTCCCAGTCGCTCTCAGATACTCCCAGTATTAGTCCAGTCCCTCCCAGTATGATCCAAAGGTGTGCCCAGTGTGCTCCCAGTCCCTGCCAGAATAAACCAGTTGTGCTCCACATGGTTCCAGTTGCTCTCTTTCACCTTCACTTTTGTTCCTGTCCCTCCCAGTATCTCCCAGTGTATGCCAGTTCCCTCCAGCATGTTCCCAATCACTCCCAGTATCTCCCAGTTGGCTTTCTGGGGGCATGTTTGGAGAATGAAGCAGTCCAAGGCTGAGCGGAAAAGGCCCCTTGGGGGGACATCGGGGGGTGCCGGTGGCGGCTGCCGGCTCCACGGTGCAGGAAGCCAACGGGGAGGAAAAGGCCCAGAGATGCCGCACGAGGAGGGGCTGCAAACGCAGCTGGCGGGGATCTGAGGGAGAAAGAGCCAGCCTGGGCCGGGAAAGCGGCCGGAGATGGAGCCAGAGCTCGGAGCTGGTGCTCCACGAGCAGCTCCATGATGGGGAGAAGCCCCACACCTGCTTGGAGTGTGGGAAGAGCTTCAGGAGGAACTGCAACCTGATCAGGCACCAGAGGACCCACACTGGGGAACGGCCCTATGAGTGTGATCAATGTTGGAAGAGGTTTAAGACCAGCTCCAATCTCCTCGATCACCAGCACACGCACACAAAGGAGAGGCCCTTCCGCTGCCCCGACTGCGGGCAGGGCTTCAGGTACAGCTCCTGTCTTGTTGTGCACCGACAAACCCACACTGGGGAGAGGCCCCACGCGTGTGAGGAATGTGGGAAGAGCTTCAGCCAGAGCTCCCAACTGATCCGCCACCAAAAGATCCACACGGGGGAGAGGCCCTACGAGTGTGGGGAGTGTGGGAAGGGGTTTTGGATCAAGTCAGATCTCCTCCGGCACAATTGGATTCACACAGAGCAGAGGCCTTTCCAATGCCCCGATTGTGGGAAGGGATTCCAGCACAACTACACAACTACACCCTCATCAAGCACCGGCGCATCCACACTGGGGAGAGGCCCTACGAGTGTCCCCAGTGTGGGAAGAGCTTCTCCAGCAGCTCTAACTTGACCCAACACAAACGGAGGCACCGGTAAGGGAAGCCCTGTGAGTGCCCCGAGTGTGGGAAGAGCTTCGTGCGCTGCTCCAGCTCCATCCCCCACTGGAGGAGGCACTTTGGGCACAGCCCTGGTCACTCACATTCCCTGTGATCCATGTTGGGAACACACCTGGCTGCTTCTCCTTTTGGTTTGGCTTAAATTTTTTTCTCTTCTCCATGTCTTTGCACTCCAAAAGCCAAGAGGGATCAATCTGTCACCTCAACACCACTCAAATCCCAATGAAAACAACTGCATTTTAACCCATCAGGGCTCAATCTCACCTCAAATTGCTTGTTCCTGCCTCACAAAAGCTCAGTCCTGTGCCAGACTCGCTCCATTCCACAGCCACCAGGGTGAGTTGGGGTTGGGAGGTGATTGGTAGAAGTGGGATCCCAATTTGGAGCAGTGGGATGGGGATTGTGTGGGGTGGCTGGGTGGGATGTATTTGACAGCAAATAAAATTTTCAGAGTTACTGATTTCTGTCCCATTCATTTTCAGTCAGTTCTGTGTGCAGAGTACTGCCTTCTCAGCTGTTTCAATTCCTATAAAAATCTCATTTTTTAAATCATCTAACCCAAACAATTCAAAAACCAATATCCAAATAAAACCACGCACCTGAAATTAGAATTTAAAAAAAAATAAATTTTTTTAGAGTACTTAAGGATGTTAATAAAGTTTAATTGTTTGGTTCAAATGTGTGAGAAATTACAGTGGTGTTTGGTTTTGTGTTTAGTATATTTGTAACAGGAATTTTTTACTAAGGTGTGTTAGATTCTATGTTAGTTTTTGAGATATTTTTTATCTAAAGTGTATTGGTTACTGAGTTAAAACTTACAAAAGGTATTTCTTTGTATGTATTTTTTTTTTCTTTGGTAATGTTATATTAATAGTTTACTGTTGTTTTGGCTTGAGTCATTATTGGAGTATTGAAATTTACAAAAGGTATTTCTTTGTATGTAATTTTTTTTTTCTTTGGTAATGTTATATTAATAGTTTACTGTTGTTTTGGCTTGAGTCATTATTGGAGTATTGTAAGGAAGAGTTGAAATTATATTTCATTTCTATATTTCATTTTTATTCCAATGTGTTTCATTTTAATTTTAATTTATTGATTTTTAATTTATTATAATTTGTTGAGAGGATAGGAAGGAAGTTCAAGGGCAGGAACATTTTTTCCTGGCTGGGAACTGGAATTCCAGACCCTGGGAGTGTGTGCCGGACCACATACACTGCAATCAAATATGGACTGGGATCAAATATGGACTGGGATCCTATGGGTCAGGACGGCACAGAATGGGACCATAGGGATCAGGACCACACAGCTTGGGATAAACTGGACTGGGATCAAATATGGGCTGGGACCATATGGAATGGGACCATAGAGATCAGGATGAGACAGACTGGGATAAACTGGGTTGAGATTATACGGACTGGGCCATATGGACTGGGATTGCACAGACTGGAATCACACGGACTGGGAAAAAGCTTTGGCTACCATAGGCTACCTTTGGCTGCCATGCACATCTGAAGGCAGCCACATCAAGTTGGGCATATCCTGTTTGGGGGTCCCATCCCCCTCTTCCCTCCGCTCTCCCGCCCCTTCCCCATCGTTCTCCCAGTCCCCAATCCCCTCCCCCGTGCTTGGTTTTGCGGGTTCCAGGCGCCTCCTGCTCCCTTTGGGGGTCCCGACCCCACTTTGGGTTAATTTGGGGCCCTGCCCCCTTCTCACCGCGCCCTCCCCTCCCCCCGCAGCCGGGGGGGCTCCGAGTACCCCCAGTGCCACCAGCGTGGCCCCGGCTACCCCCGCACGCCCCATCCCCATCCCCGGGGTCACCTCCCCCCGCCCCAAATTCCGCTCCTGGCAACTGATGAGTCATCAGCGACAAACGCTCTGATTGGCTGGAAACGGCCCCTGGAGCAGCGGGACAGGCACCTTTGCAGCCTGAGCTGCCCTTGTTCCTCTCTGTCCGTGCCCGGAACACAGCGCGGAGGAGAAGGGCAGCAGGGCCCTGCGTGTCCCCGGGCTCAGGTTTTGCACCGCTTCAGCTCCACGGAGACGCGGGTCAAGTGAAAAACACAAACAGTTTATTAAGGGAAAGCGAAGGTAAGGGGTGAGCTGGGAGGCAGAAAAGGGGATGGGCAGGGCCTGAGGGCTGCAGGGAGGGAGCTGCCAACAGGGAGAGAGATGGCAGGAGCTGCTGGAGCTTCGCACAGGCTCAGCTGTGAGCAGCCAGAGCCGTGCGTGGAGCTCCAGCTGGTCACTTCTGCTCTGCAGGTGCTCCCATCTTCAATGGGCACTGGAAATCGCCGATGGACGCTGGTACATCTCATCCAGCAGATGAACAAAGTCGTGCACATCTTCTTTCAAAGGTCATCTAAAGCACTTTGCTCATGCATGATGGATTCTTATCTTCCTTCAGCGCTTGAGGAGCTGGAAGAGTGGAACAGAGCCAAGGTCAGAGGCCAGATTGAGGGAATCCAAGGAAAGCCTCCTGCCAGGGCCATCCCAGCCAGCTCTTGCCATGGCCAGGAGGGAGCGGGAGACAAGGGCTTCGGCCGGAAGGTGCTGGCCACGGATCCCCCACGTGTCCCTGAAAGCTCTCCGAGCTGTGCCCCCACCACCCCTGGTCTGCACAGGCAGCAGAGCCCTCCGCAGCCCGGGCACGGATTGTAGCTGCGGAGCCGGGATTTGCAGCTGCCCCCACACCCCCGGCAGTGCTCGCTGCCACGCGGCTGCCCTGACTCACCCTCAGTGAGGACCTGGAGCTCCTCCTGCTGCCCCATCACGAGCACTCCGGCCAGCCCTGGCAAGACAGAGCATGTGGCGGCGCCAGGCGGCACAGCTGCCCGACACGGGCTCTGCCAGCCCTGCGGCCGCACGCCCTCCTGGCGGGCAGGGCTGCTGCCGGGCCCTGCCGCCCGCTGCCGCCCCAGGGCACGGCTGCGGGAGGGCGGCGGCAGCAATGCCCAGGGCGGGCGGGGCTGCAGCGGCCGGGGCGCGGCTCCCGCTGTAGCCGGGGCAGCAGCCGGGCCGGGGGCAGGGAGGGGTGCGGGGCTGCCGGCTCACCCATGAGCCTGACGGCAGCCTCTCGTAGGGGCCTCTGTGGGCTCTGCAGGTGCGGCAGGGCCCAGCGCAGGTGCTCGGCCGCTCGGCTCTCGTCCTGCAGCAGCTGCGGGGAGCGCCAGCAGGGAAGGCTCGGCGCGGGCTCTGCCCCTGGGCAGAGTACTATACAGTAAACAGTACTATAATGTTAGAAATGAGAAGTTTGACTAGGTCATTATTCAAGCAGCAATCAATTTATTAATTATTTTGGTAAAGTATGAGCAATACAGCTCTGAGTACAGTGGGGGAAATTTTCCCTCCAACTGCACACAGATAGTTGAGGCTTACCAGTATTTATAGGGGCACTCCTAAGTTTTCTCAGAAGTTTCTAGTCCAAATTTTTACTCATCAGTAGTTTCTTTTCCCATTTTTTACATCACAATTCTATACAGTATTGTGATTATTTTTTCTCAGGATGTATCCCAGAAAAGGAATATCCCAGGTGGTGGGGGGTTCAACTTCTGAACGAAGAAAGAAGTCTCCCAGCTGGTGGGGTCCAGATTCCAGACATGGCTTCACCTTCTGATTGCAAGGACTATAAATCTCACAACAGTGATGTCCAGCTTCCCTTGGTCAAAATTGTTAGTCCTTGCGTTGATATTCATATTCATTTCTCAAGCTGCTTTTCACTGTTTTGTCAAGGCATGAGATAGGCATATTTCCTTTTTACATATTCTGAAGCTATAGTTTCAGAGATCCTTACTACAAGCAATATTCTGAAATTATACTTCAAAAGGTTATTATTGCAAAACTCTTGAAGGCTTAGCTACAAGCAGAAAGTTCCTGTCAAAAAGCAACATCCTCAAAGCTTTAATTCAAATGCTTCTAAATCAACTTAAGACTTATAAAAGCTAATTAGGAACAAAGGATAGGTTCAAAGGCCTTCTTCCATGCTTTGCTTTCCTCAGTTATATTAGAATTCGTCTTTATAAGTGTCCCATGGTTGGTTTCCACACATATCAAAATCACAAATACACACGTTGCCTGTATGTACCTGACACAAAATACAGCTTTGTATTTGAAAAAAGGAGAGAAAGGAGAGCGATTTAGAAAGATGCATCAGCAATTGCCTAAATTGTTTCTCATCTTGCAGATCTGCACTTGCTGGGGAGCCTGATTTTACACCAAGGACCTGGGGAACCATTCCCAGCAATTGGGAAAATCCGAGGTCGTCCACCCACTCATAGATGAGGTCTCCAAATGTGCCCCGAAATTTGGTCCGGCTCTTAGAGGCCTAAAAGAGCAAGTCCAAGTGACTCGATGATATTTTTCGGCCCAGGAAGCCCTGCAGCTGATGGCACACTTCACAATCAGCAGGGGACACAGCTCGGCCAAAGCCCAGACCTCTGCTGGGAGCCTTTCTCCTCAAATACCCTTCAGACAAACCTCCATGCAAGTCAGCTGGGAAAGCTTCTTCAAATGATCCATTTCTGGCACATGACTACACAGGGTTATGGGAAAGATTCTAAAACAGCTGCTGTGGAGTCAAAGAGCCAGCACTGAGAGCCCTTGTCATCTCTTTGTAGCTAAATCCCACTTTGGGGGATTTGAGGGAGTTTGGAACAAGCTAGAGAGCAGACCTCTGAGTGTTTTAGATGATGCCATTGCTTTTTCTTCTCTGCTACATAGACAAGAAGGGTGAGTTTGGCTCACATCTCCACCGCATGGCTCACAAGGCCAAAACACTTGTAGTTACAAGAGCTTTGAAGGATTTCTTGGCCAAGAAGACACTGCCAACAAGGATATTTATGTTTTGCAGCCAATCCTTCAATGTTTCGTCTTAGGGGCTCTTGCTACAGTATAAGCTTCCTTAGCCAATCATGTTATGACACACAAACCTACAGCACTGCATCCTAAGCTTCTTGTTCAACATTGTAACTACTTTTATTTTTTCTAGATCTTCAGCCCTAAAACTCTAAACTTTCCTCCACTTCAACCTTCCTCCCCGTCTCTCTGCTATAATAAACTAGAAATCCACATTCTCGCTTCTAGCACCTAAGTTTGGAAGCCCTTTCCAAGGTCTCCGATCAAATCCTGTGTTTAATTCTAAGCTTTGCTGACAAGACCAAAGATCTGAGATTTCCCTGCATTTGGGTTTCCAACAACACTGATGCTGTTAGTTCCAGAGTGCCCGGGATCCCTCTTGCAAGTCAACTCTGGCAGGAACAAGGCGGGCAGCTGCCGGGGGGCTGCTTGTGGCCTCTGCCAGCCAATTGCTCAGGGCTTGCCAGCGCCCCAGCCCCTCAGGGGCTGCCCCAGCCCGGCCAAGCTGCCCGGCAGCAGCGCCGCAGCCCCACAGCAGCGGCAGAGCAGCCCCATCCAGAGGCACCTGGGAGCCCTCAGCAATCCAGCCAGCAGTACACGGGCAGGAGGATACAGAGGGTGGTTCCTTTCTGGCACAGGGCTTGTGGCCATCTCCAGGCACCGCTCTGGCAGGGATCCCTGCAGCCCCGGCCCCTGCCCAGCCACTCTGTTACCAGCACAAAGGCTTCAGCAGAGCCCGGACAGGGGGCTTCTGGCCATTTTCCCTTGCCCACTGCACGCCTGGGCAGCTGGTTGAGCCAGGGTACCCTTCTCCCCCTCTTCCCCTATGCCCTGCAGACCCTGGGTAGCAAAAGAAAGCTCCTGGGAGTCTGTGTATTATAACACACTCTGTATTCATATACTAAAGAAAAAAAACAAAAAGAAGAAAAGAACAATCTTAAAGAAATGGAAAATTCCAGCTGGCTCAGGTGGCCCCAGCAGACAGAGCCTCTGGCATCAGGTCTCTGCAGAGCTGCAGCAGGGCAGCCAGCCATGCCCCGACAGACGAGGCTGTGTCCTCCATGCCCTGCAGAGCTGATCTTGCAGCCTCTGGAAGAGGGAATATCGCTCACTCTGCAGTGCCTGGAGGACATACAGTGTTTCTAGTGCCACGTCCGACACGGCACTACTGATGTCCTCTGTCAGCGGTTCAAGGGCTGCAAGAGAGAGGGACAGAGCCATGGTCAGATCCCGGATCTGCGGGGAGCCGAGGAGAGCCCCCTACCAGGGCTATCCCAGCCGGCTCTAGTCATGGCCAGGAGGAAGCAGGGACCAAGGGCACTGGCTGGAAGCAGCTGGCCACGAATCCCCAAGGTGGCCCTGAAATCTCTGTGTGCTCTGCCCACGCCGTCCCATGTCCGCACAAGGAGCAGAGCCCTCCACAGCCGGGGCAGGGCTTGCAGCTCCCCCGGCAGCCCCCGCTGTCAGCCCACTGCCCTCACTCACTCACCAGTGCAGATCAGCTGCAGCTCTTGCTGCTGCCCCCTCAGGTGCCGCCCGGCCATGCCTGTGAACACAGAACCTGTCACGGCCCCAGCGGCACAGCTCCCTGCCAGCAGCGCTGCCGGTGCTGTGGCCACACGGGCTGCTGGCCAGGCAGAGCTCAGCCCGGGCCCTTGCCGCACGCTGCCGCCCCAGGGCACGGCTGCCAGAGGGCGGCAGCAACGCCCAGGCCAGGCGGGGCTCCACGGCGCCGGACCGGGCTGGCGCTGCCGGGGCAGCAGGCCGGGCCGGGGCCGAGCTGCGGCGGGCCGGGGAAGAGCCCAGGTTCGGGACTCACCCATGAACCTCACGGCCTCCTCTTGCAGGGACTCCTGTGGGCTCTGCAGGTAGTGCAGTGCCCTGCGCACGTGCTCGGCCGCTCGGCTCCTGTCCTCTGCCAGCTACAAAGAGCGGCAGGAGGGAAGGGTTGGCGCGGGCTCAGCTCCTGGGCTGGGCGCTGCCGGCGCCCATCGCCGGCCTCGCCTGCCCGCACAGCCCTGAGGCGCAGCCAGCAGCCGCTGGCCAAGGGCTCCCGAGGGGAGGGGCAGAGCGCCGGCTGCTGCCCGGGGAGCCGTGGTGCCGCCCCGCAGCCCCGCTGGGCCGGGGCTCCATGGGCACCCGACTCAGGCTCACGGGAGCCTGGAGAAGAGCCCGCGCAGCCTCTGGCTGCAGCAGCGGGCACAGCTGTTAGCCCTGCACACTGAGCACCGCCCTCAGGGACCTTGGCCACGCTGAGGCTGGGGGGTCTCTGCTGTTCTTACCAGGCACTCCCCAAGGCTCTGATCCACGTGTAGCATTTGTTCTATATCCCTCCTCTTCAGGAATCTGGCTGAGGAATGCAGTGTTTCCCGGGAGGCCTGGAGAGGGACAGAGATGCACAGATGGCCCTACAGTCCAGGGCACAGGAGCATCCCAGTGGCACAGGCTGGAGGAGGCTGCAGCCCACAAGGTGCCTGGGCAGGAGGCAGCCCAAGCCCCTGCCAGGGGGACAGCAGCTGTGCACAAGTGCTCACCTCAGCAACCATCTGATTCTCATCATGGCAGTGGAAGTAGAGAGGGAGCAGGCTCTGGCGCACGTGGGACTTGAGGGCCTTTCTTCCCTCTTCTGTTAATAAGTCCAGCATCTCTTGAAAGAGAGCCATGGAGCTCAGCTGCACCTGGATGTCATCCTGGATGAAAGGAAAGGGCAAAAGACCTGAGCATCAGCTGCTTCAGGCCCCCCAGGGCACAGGCGTGCATCTGCAGAGGGCAACAAGGGTCCGGGCAGCAGCCAGTGGCTGTGGCTGTGGGCACAGAGCCTTACGCTGTCAAAGAGTGGCAGGAGCGCCTCAGCAAGCTGCAGGGCAATGGGGGTGGCTATTGGAGCACCATTATCCAGGAGCAAATATCTGAGTAGAAGAATGCTCATCCTGATCATGTCGCTGTCATTTTCCTCCAGGAGCTCCACAAGACTTTCAGTCAGGCTCTGCATTTTTTCAGCCTGTGCGGAAGACGACTTTGTGAAAGGCCGCCCTGCTGCCGCAGGGCCCAGAGGCCAAAGGCCTATCCCGAAGCACTGGGGGAGGGAAGCAGGAGAGATGGGAAGAGCTGCCCCAGCGGCCGAAGCCCAGGCAAGGCCAAGCGACTGCGTTGCCCAGCCCCACGCTGCCTGCACGGCTTCGGCCACTGCCCTCTTCTCACCATCAAGGGATTCTTGCCCAGCACTACGAGGCCTCAGAGTGCCAAGTAACGCCTGGCCATGTGCTCGCTCTGCAGGTTCTGTGCCAGGATCTCCAGGACACTGTCACTGCATTCCCTCAAGTCCAGGCACTCGAGGACCTGAAAGGCACAGGGCAGTGACAGGGGAGCCGGCCGGCAGGAGCCCAGAAGCGCACAGGGCCGGGCCCAGGCAGCAGCACAGGGCACGGGCACTGTCCTGGCAGCTGTGGCTGCCAGAGGCCAGAGGGCTGGGAGGCCGCTCAGCCAGGCAGCGCTGGCCTTGAGGCTCACCTCCACAAGGAATGCCAGGGCAGGGAAATCCCAGTATGGCATCTCTTTGCCGAGCAGGGCGAGCAGGTAGAATGCCACCGCGGAACAAAAGTGGATGGCTAAGCGGCGAATTTCTCTGAAGAGGGGAAAAAGGAAACAAGAGCCTGATGCAGTGGGGCAAACCTCTCCCAGGCGTGACTCACCCAGTTCTCATCTTTCCCCAGCACCTATCCAGCAAGGGGACGTGGGCCGTTTGGGAGTTGGTTGCTGATGGGCAGCCTCCTCTGCCAGCCTTTTCCAGCCTGCTTGGCCGTCCCTCAGTGCCAAGGCCCTCTGCCCCATGGCCACCACGGACACTTTGTGGGGCACCTGGGCACAGGGCAGCAATGTCAGAGGCAGTGGGGAGAAGGGGGTCTCACCTGGCAAGCAGAGCCATGGCAAAGTGGTGAGTGTCAAGAGAGAGCAGTGTGTCCCAGGCACACCTGCGCTCCATTGCCACCACCACATCCTCACAGCAGAGAAGGCAGAGCAGGAACTTCAGGGTGCGCACAGCAAACCTGTGTGCACAGCAAAGCCCAGGTCACACTGGCAGCACTGGCTCCTTGGCAGGCCACGTGGCAGGGACAGGAGGAGTGGCATGGAGCACCTGTTGGGGCTGGTGGCAAGGCCGTGCTCTTCCTGGCATCCCTTCCAGAAGGTGTCGACCTCCTCTGGCATATCCAGAGTGCTGAAGAACACTTGGAAGAGCAGATGCACAAATAGGTGGGGGAAATACACCTTCAAGATCCGTGGGAGACAGGGCACCTGGAGGATCTTCCACGTCACCACAGTTGCCTGCAAAGGACAAAGCCCCCTGAGACAGCGCTCAGTGCCGAGGTGTGTGTGTGGCAGGGCCCGAGCGTGGCAGGGAGAGGCCAGGAGAGAGCATGGCAGGGGGAGCACGGGGCCTGGTGGGCCTGAAGCTGCCCCTGGGCCAGGTTTCAGGCCAGCGCCTGAGGCAGGGAGATGCAGTGGGGGAAGGAGGATGGAGAGCTGCTGGAGAGGCAGCCTTGGGGCCTGCAAAGGCCAGTTGCAGAAACTCACCGTCAGGGCAAAGACAGCCGTTTTGTCCCCATTGGAGGTGCGGGTGCTGTACTCTGGCCAGCTGCCCAGCACATCCAGGAGGATCAGCTGCGCCAGCTCCGCAGTCCTGGCTGAGCCCATGATGGTCTTCCACATGGCCATGGCAGCTCTGTGGGGTTAGAGCTGTGTCTCAGGAGGGTCTCAGAGGAAGCACCAGGGGCAGCTGAGCCGGCTGCCATTTCTGCCTCTGCCCACTGCCCCCCTGCCAGCAGGAGGCAGACAGCCCAGCCCTGTGGGGACAGAGCCCTGAGAGGCGGCAAGGGAGCACGGCAGCAGGCTCAGGGGCTGGCCTGGCAGGGCTGGGAAAGGCAGCATCCAGAGGGCCCTGGAAGTCTCTGTTGCTCCAACACCTGGGGCAGGCTGTGCAGGGTGATGGGCTGGGGAGGCCTGAGCCCTGTGGGCAGGTGGGCCCCATACCTGTCACAGGACGGGGCCACACGCAGGAGCGTCACCACTGCGTCATTTGGCTGTGCTTGGGTGAGATCCAGCAGGGTCTTGTCCAGCCTGTGCTCAGCAGAATCATTGGCCATGAGCCACTGGTGGATGTAGCTGACCATGGCAGGCACCTGGAGAAGGCACGGGGAGACTTGGAAAGCTGCCAGAGGGAGCAATGTTCCCAGCTTCCCCAGAGGAGTGCTTCCCTTCCCACCCCACTGCCATGTGGCCTGAAAGGCTCACAGCAAGCAGCATGCGTGGATTGGGAGGCCAAGCAATTGCTGGGAGGATCAAAGCCTGGCCCAGGCTGCTTACTTGCTTTGGAGTGTAAAAATCTTCCTCTACAAGCATATGCAGCAGGGCACCACCGGTCTTGCTGAGGAAGATGGGCGAGTATGGTCTGAGGCCTACGCCCGTGGCGATGGTCTCTTCCTCTTTAATTCTCTTGAGGAAGTTGCAAACAAACTGTAGGAGAAGGGCAAGAAGCCGAGGATGTTGCATGAAGTGCTGCACACACGGTGCTGAGCAGGGACGGCAGGCCCAGCCCAGGTGGGGGTGGCTGCAGGTACCTGCGCTGTTCTGCGGAAGCGGCCACGGCTGGACTCCTGCTCTTGTGTGCGCTCCGGGGCTGCATCTGTCAAAGAGCGAGCGCAGCCAGAGATGAAGGGCTGCGGGAGAGGCCGGACAACACGGCCCAGCCCTGCGATCCCCAGGCAGAGAGAGCCCCGGGATGCCCCAGGGGATGGAGCACGGCCACTGCGGGGTGTCTGCCCGCGCCCTCTTCCGTCCTCTCTGTGGGCATCTCCCCAGGGCATAGCATGGCACGGCACGGCACGGCGTGGGGTCCAAGCTGGCAGCAGGCACCAGTCCTGTGGCCCAGCTCTGCCACTCACCCTCCTGCGGTGGCTGGAACGGCACCACCTCTTCAGTCTGCTGTGCCGGGGCAGCTCCAGGGCCACCTTCCTCCTCCTCCACCCAGGCCAGCTCAGGCACTGCCGGGTGTCTCTGCTCCATGTCTCTGCCTGGATTTGTGGCTATTTGCAGGAGAGTTGCCTTGGAAAAGCTCCAAGTCACCAAGTCCTGCAGTGGTGCCTGCAAGGCACCTTCAAGTAAGAAGCCTCAGGAAGGCTACAGGTCAGCAAGTCCTGCACTTGGTCTCAAGGGCTCCTGCCACAAGGACAGGGGACTCCTGACAAGGACTATGATATGGCCTCAAGGGCACCTGCAGAAGAGAAGCCTCAGGGAGACCAAGGGTCAGCAAGTCCTGTGGTCTGGCCTCGAGCTCAGCTGCAGGAACAAGGCTTCAGAAAAGCTCCGGGCGGGACGCGAACGAGCGCGCTGTGCGGGGGCTCCTCACGGCACCGCTCTGTCCCGTCCTGTCCCGTTGCGTGCTCTGAGCACTGTGGCGTGCCCTTGTCACCTCCAGCTCCTATGTCACCCCGTGTCACAAAGGGCCCTTGGACACTCGTTCCATGTGTCCTGGGGTGACGTTATGATGCTTGTATCCCCATTCATCTGTTCTGTGCCTTTGGGACCTTCTCTGAAGATTGGCAGTTTTGTTTTGGTTTCTTGTGTTAGATAGGGACAAGTGTTCGGAAAATCTCGCGATGTCACGGAAAGCGGCAGGATTCCTCTCCCCCTAACGCCTAGTAATAGGGGATCACCCAGGAATGTAGACCCCCCTAACACTAGTAACTTTCTACTCCTTATTAACCAATTATAGTAAGGTAAGACACCCTGACGTAGAGAAAAAACCTCCCCGAGTATAAAACCCGACGAGATGGGACAATAATGGCCTTTGGACCGTCCACCACGTTGGTGTCTGCGTGTGTTCTTGGCCCGAGCGACCCTGGAGAGTTTGGGTCGCCGTGCCGTTTCCTCAGAACCAGGTCGCCTTGCCTTGCATCAGAAGGCAACATTTCTCTTATCAGGGACACAGAGACGAGCAGTACATAGGACTGTTTTTCACGTCTTGCTTTCAGCTTGCTGCTTTACTTGCTCCCTTTTCTGCTCTTGCTTCTGCTCTGCTTTGGCCTCTGCTTATTAGCTAGTTCTAACTAAACAGTCCACATTCCTTCCTGGACTGTTTCTCCTCTCCTGTTTCTGGTTTTGTGACCATTTCGAATCTGCTCCAAACTGGGACCTGGGAACACTGTTCGCCTGCAGCAGCTGCCCCAGCGCTGGAGGGACTGAGAACAGAGCAACCACCCCCGAAAGAGACTTTCTGATCTTGTCATCTTTCTCAGAGCAGTGTCATCGGGTATTGTTCTTTTTTGTGCTGGGGGGTGCTGTGCCTGAAATAAACAGGTTTTTTCCACCTCTCTCCAAGGAATTTTTTCCCGAACCGGTTGGGGGGAGGCGCCATGTGGGTTTTGCTTTCTGGAGGGGCCCTCCTTTGCAGATTCTTTAACAAATTTGCCCTAAACCAGTACAAAATATTGGCGCCCAAACGTGGCGAGAGAGAGAGTGGAAAAACTCTGTTTTGACTGCATTTTAGTTGCTATTGCTCTGTGTTTGTTTAAATCAGCTAATAGCCATGCTTTTTGAATTCATAATGTCTATTGGGGTGAAGGTTTGCATGCATTTCTGGTCCCTAGGGTTTTTTGAGATTTTAATACCTCTCTGGTCCCTAGATTTATTTACTTATCCAGAAATAGCTTTAGTATTTCCCCTAATACGTAGTTTTTACATCAGAGGGGCAGTGACCAGAGTAGGTATCCTGCTGGGCTTGGTGGTAATAATGTGCAAGAAGTTTATAAACATGCTAGGGTCTGCTCCAGGTATGAATGGTTCATGGCTATGGTTATGCATCCACTTTGTTGCAGGAGGAGCAGGAAGGAATGAGGTTTTTCAGCCTCTGCTTTCCTCCTTCTCCTATGAATCAGTTGCATCACTAGTGAAGGATGTTCAGTTTCCCCTCAATGTTAAAGAAACCATCTTCCTGGTATTCAATCTGGTAACCTTCCTCTATACAGCCTGCTGCTTCTCTAGAATGAGGGCTGAGATTTCTAGACGGGCTGATGAGACCCCTGACTCAGGAGTAAACCCTGGTGTGGAAAATCCTCAGTGGTGTGGGAAATGGGAGGATATGGGCCAAATCCTGAAGGAATTCTCTGAGCCTATAGTCTGGGATTTTCCCCATGAACAAATTCAGAACCCAGCTGAGGTGGGGAAATATCTGAAAGAGAAGTACCAGGATGAGCCTAAGGAGAGGAAGGTCATTGCAGTGAGCTGGGCCCTGGCGTATGCTTATCGCACGCTACTAGATACTGTCGGGCAGCAGACAGAGGCAGGGGGGCAGGGAGATCAATCAGCAACTGTCCCGGTGACTCAGGCTGCAGCTAACACTCCAGGCTCAAAGCCAGCATCTAAACCCATGGCTGTTGCTACCAGCACTAGGAGTGGGAAATGCATGGACAAGACCAATCAACCAACCAATCAACCAGTGGACGATGATGATGATGATGATGATGAAGGAGAAGGAACCTCAATGCCTCCTGACATAAAATCAGGAGTCAAAGCAGCAGGTGCAAGATCAGATGCGAGTATTGAGTCCTTTTCCCTGAAGGACCTTCGTGGCCTACGGAAGGACTACACTCGAAGGTCTGATGAATCCGTAATTAGTTGGCTGGTTCGTCTCTGGGATGCTGCAGGCGAGGCTACAATTCTGGATGGCACTGAAGCCAGGCATTTGGGATCCCTGTCACAGGATCCTGTCATCGACCAAGGAATGATGAGGGGGGCTAACTCTCACAGCCTCTGGGAACGGGTCCTAAGAAGTGTAGCAGAAAGATACCTGTGTGCAGACGATCTCTATATGCAACAAACTCAGTGGAAGACAATAGAGCATGGGATCCAATGCCTGAGAGAAAGTGGCAGAGATTATCTTCTCAGATGATGTAACAACTAGGAACCCAGACTTAGTACCATGCACGTCTGTGATGTGGCGAAAACTCGTACGACTTGGGCCACATGAATATGCTTCTGCCTTAGCCATCATGAAGAGGGATGAGAGGGGTGAGACTGTGCTTGACATGGCAAGGAAGCTCCAAGCATATGCAGATGCTGTACATGGCCCGACACATGCTAGAGTCACAGTGGTAGAAACACGTCTGCAGAACGTAGAGGATAAGATAGAGAAGAGCCATAAGAAGCTTAGAGAGGAGATTAAAGAAGACCTTCTCGAAATTTCAGCAGCACAGATCCGAGGTTCCGGTATCCAAGGCAGACGTTTCCCAGATGGTGAGAGAAGGTACACCCCACATGCTGAGCTGTGGTTTTACCTGCGTGATTGTGGGGAAAACATGAGAAGGTGGGATAGGAAACCTACTGCTTTTCTGGCACGATGGGTGCGTGAACTGAAGGAAGCCAACAGAAGGAAAGCAGCTCCAGTTGCCTGTAGCCGAATGGCCAGGTATGATGATGATGACATGTCTGATCCCCTCGAAGGAACATCCAAAACATATGCCCAGGGAAAGAAGGATAACCAGGCTTAGAGGGGCCCTGCCTCTAGCCAGGTAGAGGCCAGGGAAAATTGTGTTTTCTGGTCTGTGTGGATTCGTTGGCCTGGCACATCGGAACCACAAGAGTACAAAGCTTTGGTCGATACTGGTGCGCAATGCACATTAATCCCATCAAGACATGTGGGGACAGAGTCTGTTTCTATTGCGGGTGTGACAGAGGGATCCCAGGATTTCACTTTGGTGGAAGCTGATGTGAGCCTAACGGGAAATGAGTGGAAGAAGCATCCTATTGTGACTGGCCCAGAGGCCCCGTGTATTTTGGGCATCGACTACCTTCGAAGTGGGTACTTCAAAGACCCAAAAGGACTCAGATGGGCATTTGGAATAGCTGCTGTAGAGACAGAGGGCATCCAGCAATTGAACACCTTGTCTGAGTTGTCTGAGAATCCATCTGCAGTAGGATGCCTGACGGGAGAAGAGCAACGAGTGCCAATTGCCACTTCCATAGTGCATCGACGACAGTATAGGACCACTTGAGATGCTGTGATCCCCATCCATAAGATGATCCCTGAGCTGGAGAGCCAAGGGGTGGTCAGCAAGACCCACTCACCCTTCAACAGCCCCATTTGGCCTGTGCGAAAATCTGAAGGAGAATGGAGATTGACTGTGGACTACCGTGCACTGAATGAAGTGACTCCACCACTGAGTGCTGCCGTGCCAGACATATTAGAGCTCCAATATGAGCTAGAGTCCAAGGCAGCAAAGTGGTATGCCACTATAGACATTGCCAATGCATTTTTCTCCATTCCTCTGGCAGCAGAATGCAGGCCTCAGTTTGCCTTCACATGGAGGGGAGTGCAGTACACCTGGAACCGACTGCCCCAGGGGTGGAAGCACAGTCCCACCATCTGCCATGGACTGATCCAAACTGCACTAGAAAGGGGTGAGGCTCCAGAACATCTGCAGTATATTGATGACATCATTGTGTGGGGGAACACAGCTGCGGAAGTGTTTGAGAAAGGGAAGGAAATCATCCAGATCCTCCTGGGAGCTGGTTTCACCATTAAAAAGAGCAAAGTGAAGGGACCAGGTCATGAGATTCAGTTCCTGGGAGTAAAGTGGCAAGATGCACGGCGTCAGATTCCTACAGATGTCATCAATAAGATCACAGCAATGTCTCCACTCACCAATAAGAAAGAGACACAAACTTTCCTGGGTGCAATAGGTTTTTGGAGGATGCATATTCCTGAGTACAGTCAGATTGTGAGCCCTCTTTACCTGGTCATCTGCAAGAAGAACAATTTCCAGTGGGGCCCTGAGCAGCAACAAGCCTTTGTCCAGATCAAGCAGGAGATTGCCCATGCAGTAGCCCTTGGCCCAGTGAGGACCGGACCAGAGGTAAAGAACATGCTCTACTCAGCAGCTGGGAACCATGGCTTGTCCTGGAGCCTTTGGCAGAAGGTGCCTGGGGAGACTCAGGGTCGACCACTGGGATTTTGGAGTCGAAGCTACAGAGGGTCTGAAGCCAACTACACTCCAACAGAGAAAGAAATCTTGGCTGCCTATGAAGGAGTCCAGGCTGCCTCGGAGGTAATAGGCACTGAAGCACAACTCCTCCTGGCACCCCGACTACCGGTGCTGGGGTAGATGTTCAAAGGCAAGGTTCCTTCCACTCACCATGCCACCAGTGCTACATGGAGCAAGTGGATTGCTCTTGTCACTCAGTGCGCCCGTATAGGTAAACTGAATTGCCCTGGGATTTTGGACGTAATTACAAACTGGCCCGAAGGTGAGAATTTTGGTGTCACAGATGAAGAGGAACAAGAACCAGTGACACATGCTGAAGAGGCTCCTCCCTATAACCAACTGCCCCCAGAGGAAACACGCTACGCTCTTTTCACTGACGATTCCTGTTGCATCCTTGGGATGAACCGGAAGTGGAAAACAGCTGTATGGAGCCCCACACGACAGGTTGCACAAGCTACCGAAGGAGAAGGTGGATCAAGCCAACTTGCTGAACTCAAAGCTGTTCAACTGGCCCTAGACATTGCTGAGAGAGAGAAGTGGCCAAAGCTCTGCCTCTACACTGATTCATGGATGGTAGCCAATGCTCTGTGGGGATGGCTGGAGAGGTGGAAAAAGGCTAACTGGCAACGTAGAGGGAAACCAATTTGGGCTGCTGATGAGTGGAAAGACATTGCTACCAGGGTAGAGAGGCTACCTGTGAAAGTCCCCCATGTAGATGCCCATGTACCCAAGAATAGGGCCAAAGAGGAGCACCAAAACAATGAGCAGGTAGACCAAGCTGCAAAGATAGGGGTGTCCAAAATAGACCTAGATTTGGAACATAAGGGAGAGTTATTCCTAGCTCGATGGGCCCATGATGCCTCAGGCCACCAGGGCAGAGATGCCACCTATAAGTGGGCACGAGACCGAGGGGTGGATCTAACCATGGACAGTATTTCTCAGGTTATCCATGACTGTGAGACGTGTGCTGCCATCAAGCAGGCCAAGCGAGTGAAGCCCCTCTGGTAGGGTGGGCGGTGGTCCAAGTACAAGTATGGGGAGGCCTGGCAGATTGACTCCATCACACTGCCCCAGACACGCCAGGGCAAGCACTACGTGCTGACCATGGTGGAAGCACCACTGGATGGCTGGAAACCTACCCTGTGTCTCATGCTACAGCCCGGAACACCATCCTGGGCCTGGAAAAGCAAGTTCTGTGGAGACATGGTACCCCTGAGAGGATCAAGTCAGACAACGGGACTCATTTCAAGAACATCCTTATCAACACCTGGGCTAGGGAACATGGCATTGAGTGGGTGTATCATATCCCCTACCATGCACCAGCTGCAGGAAAAGTGGAGAGGTACAATGGACTGCTAAAAACCCAGTTGAAAGCTTTGGGTGGGGGATCTTTCAAGAATTGGGAGCAACATTTAGCAAAGGCCACCTGCTTAGTTAACACCCGAGGTTCCACCAACCCAGCAGGCGCTGCCCAGTCTGAGTCCCTGAATGTAATAGAAGGAGACAAAGTCCCAGTGGTACATATCAGAGGTTTGTTAGGGAAGACTGTGTGGATCAATTCTGCCTCGAGTACAGACAAACCCATTCATGGGGTTGTCTTTGCTCAGGGACCAGGTTGCACGTGGTGGGTAATGCAAAGAGATGGAACAACACAATGTGTACCTCAGGGAGATCTGATTGTGGGGTAAGAATGATATGCAGTATCACTGTTCATTGGATGTTACTGCCATTGTCTGTACATTAAACCATACAGACGTGAGATAGAAGGAAATGTGTAAGTGTTGAAGGTCTGGGCAAGTGGAAGATGGAAAAGGAAATGTGTAAGTGTCGAAGGTCTGAGAAAGTGATAGATGGAGCTTTAAGTGACTAAAGTGAAAAGGGGGAATCCTGCACCTCTGTAATATAGGGCCTGGATTCAGTGGTCCAGTGTGGGGATGTGATGACGGCATGATGGGTATTGCTTGTAAATTTTGGGGGGACAGATGGAAATTTTGTATGAATAATGCATGATGTGTTGTAGTATGTTGATGATATGGGGATGAGGGGTGGAATATCCTGGGGTGACGTTATGATGCTTCTATCCCCATTCATCTGTTCTGTGCCTTTAAGACTGGCTCTGAAGAGTGGAAGTTTTGTTTGGGTTTCTCTTATCAGGGACACAGAGACGGGCGGTACATAGGGCTGGTTTCGCTTCTTGCTTTCGGCTTGCTGCTTTGCTTGCTCTCTTTTCTGCTCTTGCTTCTGCTCTGCTTTGGCCTCTGCTTATTAGCTAGTTCTAACTAAACAGTCCAAATTCTTTCCTGGACTTTTTCTCCTCTCCTGTTTCTGTGACCATCTCGAACCTGCTCCGGACTGGGACCTGGGAACACCGAGGGTTTGCACCGTTTTGGCCTGCAGCAGCTGCCCCAGCACCGGAGGGACTGAGAACAGAGCAACCACCCCCGAAAGAAACTTTCTGATTTTGCCATCTTTCTCAGAGCGGTATGATCTGGCATTGTTCATTTTGTGTGCTGGGGGTGCTTTGCCAGTCAAATAAACAGGTTCTTTTTACTTCTCTCTGAGGAATTCTTCCCGAACCAGTTGGGGGGGAGGGGCCGTGTGGGTTTGCTTTCTGGAGGGGCCCTCTTTTGCAGATTCTTTAACAAATTTGCCCTTAACCAGGACACCCCCCCCCTTTCCCACTTTCCCAGCAGATGTTTTTTTCAAGGACCACAGGAAATGAGCTGAAGATATAGTTGCTAAAAAGGACCAAGAACCTGCTTCGGTCCCAGAAAATGCTAAATATAAGCGATTTATTACCTTGATATGTAGATGCAGTGATACGTTAGTCTTGGCTTACATTGTACTGGCTTGGTGCGCATGTGTAACCCAAAGGTGAATTAAAGGACAATGAAGAAGACTACAGGGCCTTCATCAGTGACAACCCCCAAAGACTTATGCGACCACCAAACCGAGTGGTGGCGCATGCGTGACAGGGGTGGTAATGAGGGTGGAGATAGAGATATGACAAACTGAAAATGGGAGGAGATGGTATTGACACAAGGCATATAAGGGGTGATCTTCACTTGGCAAGCTTGTACGTGAAGTGGCAAGGGTCATTGAACCCTGCCCTCCGTACCCCGCATTATCTCTTGCTTATGCACTATTATTTGAATCAAATTATCTCTTATTTATATATTTTCTAAACTATTTGATTAAAATTGCTGCTACCTTAACATTGTTTGGTTTTTTTTGATGGGATAATTGGGCAAACATAACATATGTAAACAAACCCATAGCTGTACACAAGGACATAAGCAGATTTCTTCTTCACTAGGCTGAAGAGAGTGGTTTTATTATTCGAAAACAAAAGCCAAACTACCCCAAGTCAAATATATGTTCTCCCACTACATTTAGACATTACAACAATAAAAATGCACTATAAAACTACTGCAGTAAATTAGTCAGTTAGGAACAATAAACAGGGCACATGTTAATACTATCCAT
This sequence comes from Melozone crissalis, assembly GCF_028551555.1. Classification (NCBI taxonomy): domain Eukaryota; kingdom Metazoa; phylum Chordata; class Aves; order Passeriformes; family Passerellidae; genus Melozone; species Melozone crissalis. The sequence goes on from NW_026535812.1 coordinate 128,957, forward strand.
ATCCATCTTTGGAAAGATGAGCAATTACAATCTGCATCCCAGCTCATGCTCAGTATTTACTACAATCTCAAATAACAATAAAGTCAAACACAAAAGATGACTGATTTTCCTACCTTCTGCTTTCCAAACACTTTTAAAAGATAGTTTATTACAAAATCAGTCTCAAGTATGTTCAAGGCCTTGGGAGCTCTCTAAGATTAATTAACAACAGAAATAAAAACTATATCTTGATAACAAAGTCATACAGATCACAACTTTAACATCACACATAAAGAATACATTTTAATATTTCTGTAAAGCCAGTATTATAATATTATAATTTGTATATACCAACCTATTTTTAACATTGCCAAAAGAAGGCACACTTTTCTAAATGCCTACTGGCTTTGGTAACTGCTAAAGGTAATGTAGATTGGGCTGTACTACTGTTTAGTCATCTTTCTGTTGCACAGAAATTTTGGATACCTTAGTGCATACATCTGTAATTCTGATATTTTCTGAAATTAAAGCAAGAGGAGAAATGGGCTAAATTCAGGTACCTAAAGTTATGTATCAAGATTTGCAGACGTAAATCAAATACACAAGGAAAGCTTTTCATCTGCACTTTTCAATTATCCTAATTACATTTTCAGCTAACCCCTTGACTCACCTCAGGCACATCCCCGACTGCGTCTCTCCCAGCAGCTCACAGCTGCATTGCACAGCGCTTGCTGTGCGCCACAGAGCACAAAGCAGGCTGGCCTGGTGGGCCTGAATATTTCTGCCAAACACTCTGCATCTCACACCTTTGCTCTGGCTCAGTGCAGAACTGCAGGATTGCAGGCGCTTCCTCCCAGAGCTGCGTGAGGCGCTGGCTGCTGCAGATGTGCCCTGCCAAGCTGTCCCTGCCTCACGCTGGCCTCGCTTCCCCTGGCACAAGTGCCGGCCTGAAGGAGCTGCCCTGTGTTCCAGCCTGCCGAGCAGCGCGGCTCCCTACCCGGTGCCCAGAGTGCTGCACACACTGCTGGCCTTTGCCAGGAGTTGCAGGGCAGCTGGCAGAAGAGGAGGAATCCTCAGCCAGCCCAGCGGCCTGCGGCTGCCCTTGGCCTTTCCCTGCTCCTGGGCACACTCCAGACGGCCAATGCCTCCAGGCCAGGCTGTGCCCAGCACAGATGCGCTTCCCCTCGGCAGCAGCCAGCTGCCACCTGGGCTCTGAGAGCGGAGGATTCGCCCGCTCCCAGGAAGAGGCACCCAGGGCCCGGCTGCTGCCTCTTGCAGCTCAAAGTACCTCCTTCCAGCCTGCCTCTGCCAGGGCTCAGGCTGCTCCGGCCTCTGCCGGGGCTCTGCTGGGGCTCCAGCTTAGGCAAGGCTCGGCCCGCTCTCACCTCACAGGCGCTGAGAGCTCTGCACCACAGGAGAACCTCCCGAGCACCCTCTCTGATCTTTCTGCCTTCTCACTTGAGCAAGGCTCTCCTCCAGCCAAAGACATTGCACCTAGGGATACAAATCCAAGTGGCAGCAACCCCAATGCTCTCCAGTCACAGCTGAAGGCCTGCATCTGTGCAAGATGTTTGGGCTGCCTCATTCTTCCTTTGGTTTTGCCTTCAAATGCCATTGCCCTTTCTGAAATAAACAAAAAGGGCTAGGAGACTTCTTCTCCTTTTTAATGCCTTTATTAAAAGTGATCAGCTCAGCATTGGGCAGCTCGACAGGTCTGCAGGTCCCGTCATCTTCCCGGGCGACTCAGAGGAGGAGGATATGCGCAGCTCTGTCCGCAAGGGGCAGAGCTGGGGATCAAGTCCTCGTGGGAGCCTTTAGGGCCTGCTGATCCCGTCAGATGGTACCTTTGCCGGCTCAGTCAGCCTCGTCTCACCGCCGGGGTCGTCTCTCTTGGTCAGGGCGAGAGGCTCTGAAGGTCGTTTGCATCTCTGCAGGTTCAGCATTCGGCTCTTCACGTCTAGACATCACTCTAGTCTCTCAACTCTTAGGTGGCTCGTCGTTTTGGGGTCTTCTCTGTACACCGGGGGACCCATGCTGCATTGTGGTCTTGGAGTCACTTTGCATAGCCCCCCACCACCTTCTCAGGTCTCTTCTACTGTTCGGGAAAGTTCCCACCCTTCTGGGAAAGGTACAACTTAGCCTCGGGCGAGGCTCTGCTGATACAAAAGGAGCGATTAGCCACAACGACTCGTGATTACAATAACAAAACACGAAGAACTTCAGCAGCTACCCGTGGTCTGGCTGCTTTTTGTAACTTTTTTCTCACAAAAAAAATATTACCCGAATTTTGTTCATAACAGTCCCCCCTCTTTTTCTTTGATCGAGCTTAAATTCCAAGCTCGCATCAACTCACAATTTTTTTGTTTTGAATCTACTATAAATCTCTTGTGCACTTTGGTAATCATGGTTACTAAACCTTGTTACTTTCCTTGGTTTCTTCAGGTTGGTCTGCACGGCAAGTACTATTCTACTAAAACAGATAAATAAGCATAGTAAAAAAAGCAATCCTCCAAGTACACACACAGTGAGAAAAACTACCTTTTCCCATACATCCTTTTTGAAAATCTCCAGGTTCTCCCACCCACTGGGATCAAGTGTAGGAGTTTGATCTTGATTATTTACACATGCTAATCTTTTTATTTCATTTGAAATGTTCCTAATAATTGAATTCTTTATTTTTAATACTGCCTGGAGCCGGATTAATTTGTTTAACATAGATATTGGGATCCCAATTTGGCTTTTACAATTTTGGATTTTCTCAATTTCTATTTCACTTTCCCGGTTCTGTTTATTTTCTCCCAAATCATTATATATAGTGTTATGAACAAAATTCGGGTAATATTTTTTTTGTGAGAAAAAGTTACAAAAAGCAGCCAGACCACGGGTAGCTGCTGAAGTTCTTCGTGTTTTGTTATTGTAATCACGAGTCGTTGTGGCTAATCGCTCCTTTTGTATCAGCAGAGCCTCGCCCGAGGCTAAGTTGTACCTTTCCCAGAAGGGTGGGAACTTTCCCGAACAGTAGAAGAGACCTGAGAAGGTGGGGGGGGCTATGCAAAGTGACTCCAAGACCACAATGCAGCATGGGTCCCCCGGTGTACAGAGAAGACCCCAAAACGACGAGCCACCTAAGAGTTGAGAGACTAGAGTGATGTCTAGACGTGAAGAGCCGAATGCTGAACCTGCAGAGATGCAAACGACCTTCAGAGCCTCTCGCCCTGACCAAGAGAGACGACCCCGGCGGTGAGACCAGGCCGACTGAGTGGGTGGGGCACCATCTGACGGGATCAGCAGGCCCTAAAAGCTCCCACGAGGACGTGATCCCCAGCTCTGCCCCTAGTGGACAGAGCTGCGCATATCCTCCTCCTCTGAGTCGCCCGGGAAGATGACGGGACCTGCAGACCTGTCGAGCTGCCCAATGCTGAGCTGATCACTTTTAATAAAGGCATAAAAAAGGAGAAGAAGTCTCCTGGCCCTTTTGTTTATTTCATATAGGAACTCCCAAACTTGATCCAGTTTCTTTGGGTAATAAGAGAATTGGTTTTATCACTCTAGCAATGCAGTTGCCAGATGAGATCAAACTTAGGGATTTTGGGCTCCCCTGAAATGTGTTCCAAAAGGGGTTGATCTCCTTTCCAGTACACTTATATAAATACTTGTAACAAACAATTTTTCTTACTATTTTCACCATTTCTTTACTTTTTACTAGATCTGCTGAGCTCGTTTCAGCAGCATCACATTCAAAGCACAACCAGGCTTCCCCTACAGTACACTCTCCTAGGAGTGGCTGCCCAAAAGTGGCAGTATTGTATGCTATCCAATACACTCTCTTATTTTTCTGATAAAGGACCAATTGGGAGGGGTTAACACGATCAGGGTCAGAACTGATGTGGACTCTCGACAAGGAGCTCACTTCCTCCGCACAGAGAAGTTGGTAGCATTCACTGCACCGCTCAGCTGGGCTTCCCAGAGCACCACCAGCAATCAGAGCCATCAGTACTACCCTTCCCAAGAGTCCGGTATGGGTCATCTTGCACAGCCTGCCCACCCGGCCTTGCCTCTTGGGGAATTTTACTGAGGAAAAGCTTCCAAGCTCTTTAGAGTCCCTTCCATCCGCTTCTCTGGTTAAACCCCTCTTGGTCTGTTCCCTACCAATTTTGGTTTCCCCTCCCAGGGGAGTGCTCTGTAGAGGATTAACCTGGAGTCTTTAGAAATAAATTGGGGAACTTAACCAGAATTACTTATTTACAGTCTTAAACTTTTTACCAACATAGTTTACACAGAACAGTTTTGAAACATTTTAAGCAATATTAGAACTCCTGATACCAATTTTTTCCACACAGTTCAGTCTATTTGACTCTTCCTTCTGAGAGTCAACTTTAAATCCTTTGGTCCTTTTACCACAGTATACTCAGGTGATTTAGCTTGTGAAGCAGATGAATCTTGTCCAGCGCCGGGGGGCGAGAGTGGTGTGGACTCTGGTCCAGTGCCAGAGGGAGCTGATGTTGGGTCCGGTCCCGTACCTGGGGGTGACACTGGCCCTTTTATTCTTGTAATATGAGTCCAACCTTTTTCTTTGGTCCGCACAGCTGAATTAGTGATCAGGAGCACCTGGAAGGGGCCTTCAAATTTAGGCATTAATGTTCCTGTATTCCATGATTTTATCAAAACCCAATCTCCTGGGCTAATGTTGTGAACCTTTGTGTCGAGAGGGGAAGTTTGAGGAAGGTATCCCTTCTTTCTAAGTCCCTCCAGAGTTCTTCCAATTATTTCTAAATACTTTCTGGTAGCTTCTTCCCCTTCCAGATAGTCTCCTGCGCTATAAGGTGTTAACAAGAATGGCAGCCCAAACATCATTTCATAAGGTGAAATTCTTATGTCAGCCCGAGGTCTTGTTCTGATGCGCAATAGCGCTAGGGGCAAACACTTCAGCCAATTCATTTTTGTTTCTTCAATCAATTTAGTTAATACATTTTTGAGAGTTTTGTTCATTCGCTCCACCCTCCCAGAACTCTGGGGGTGCCATGGAGTATGCAACTTCCATTTTATTCCTAAAGCCCCAATTATATTTTGTAATGTTTGGGACACAAAATGTGGACCTCGGTCTGAATCTATGGTGTTCACCATACCATATCTGGGGATAATGTTCTCTAGGATTGCTTTTGCTACGACTTGAGCCGTTTCCCTCCTGGTCGGGAAGGCTTCTACCCAGTGTGTGAGATGATCAACTATAACCAGTAAATATCTGTACCCTTGTACTGGGGGCATCTCAGTGAAATCTATCTGTATGCTTTGGAAGGGTCTCAGGGCTAATTCCCTTCCTCCAGGTGCTATTTTTCTCATAACTTTCTGGTTCACTTTTTGACAAATGACACACCCTCTGGTAACAGCCTTGGCCAGGCTATATACACCGATGCATAGGTTATTTCTTAGGAAATGATCACATAGTCCTTGGACTCCCCAGTGAGTTAATTTATGTAGTTCTGTTAGCACTGTCCGAGCCAGTGCTTTATTCAAAAATACCCGTCCATCTGAGGTTACCCACTCCCCCTGTTGTCCTTGATGTAACTTTAAATCTTTTATTGCTTCTAATTCTTCTTCACTAAATACAGGTTCTTCTCCTTTTTCAGGCGTCATTTTTGTCTTCAAAATTTTTACTGGATCCCCTGGTTCTAAAGCTGCTTCTTTGGCTATCTGATCAGCCAGTCGGTTTCCCCTAACTTCTAAACTGTCTCCTCTTTGGTGCCCCTTTATATGGACCACTGCTATTTCTGTAGGTTTATGTAGGGCTTCTAATACTGATCGGACTAGGTTCTCATGGGCTAAGCTCTTTCCCTTTGAACTTAAATACCCACGTTCCTCCCATATTTTCCCAAATGTGTGAACTGTCCCATATGCATATTGGGAGTCCGTATAAATGGTTCCCCGGTCCCCCTCCAGTAAGTCCAGTCCCCTTTTTAGGGCATATATTTCACAACTTTGGGCTGACCAGTTTGGGGATAGTTTCCCTTTTTCCGCAATTTGTAATGTTTTTCCATCTATAATGGCATAACCTGAAGCTCTTTTTCCATTTACTACCCTCGAAGAGCCATCTATGAATAAGCTTCTTCCAGTTGCTAGAGGCTGATCTTCCAAATCTTCTCTTACTTTTGTTTGGAGATAAACCAATTCAAGACAATCATGTTCTAAATTTTCTATAGGCTCTCCCATTAAGAATTGTGCTGGATTGAGGGCATTTGATGTGATAAATTCTAAGTCCTCTGTATTCATTAGTATTATCTCATATTTTAATATTCTAGCATCGGTTAACCACTGCGGAGCTCTCTGTCTTAGTACTGCCCTAAGATCATGAGGAGTATGCACTTTAATTTTTCCTTGTAGGGTCAATTTTTGAGTCTCCTCTATCAGAACTGCGGTTGCTGCTACTGCCTGTATACAAACTGGCCAGCCTCTAGCCACTGGATCTAAAAATTTGGATATGTATGCCACAGGTTTCCTGCACCCTCCCCACTCTTGAGTTAATACTCCATAGGCTATACCTCCTTCTGCACTCACAAACAGGTCAAAGCCCTTCCTGAGGTCTGGTAAGCTTAAGACCGGGGCAGAAGACAATTTGTTTTTTAAGTTTTCCAATTGTTGATCATCTTCAGCTGTCCAAATAAGGGGTTCTGGATCCACTAGTTTATTGTACAGAAATTTCACACTCTGTGTGTATTGGTCTAACCATAACTTACAATACCCAAACAAGCCCAGGAGTTTTCTCACATCTCTTTTCGTTTTTGGGGCTGGGAGAGCTAAAATACCTGAAATTCTGTCAGGGCTTTATTTCTTATACCCTCCCCCTATTATGTGCCCCAAGTATGTTACTTCTGATTGCACAAATTGTAGTTTCCCTTGGGAAACTTTTAGTCCTTTCTCCCCTAGAAAATTCAAAAGTTTAATACTAGTTTGTCTGACCTGATCTTTTTCCTTTCCTGATACCATCAGGTCATCAACATACTGCAGGATCTGCACTTCTTGTTCAGGGACAAATTGTTCCAACAAACTCTCTAAAGCTTGTCCAAAGAGATTGGGGGATTCAGTGAATCCCTGTGGTAATCGGGTCCACCTTAGCTGTTGTCTCCTTTTCGTACTCGGGTCCTCCCATTCAAAGGCAAACCAATCCCTACTTTCTGTTGCCAGAGGACACGCCCAGAAAGCATCCTTCAAATCTATGACAGTGAACCAAGCATGTTCTCTTGGAATTCTGCTTAAGAGACTATATGGGTTGGGCACAACTGGATGTCTGGCAATGGTTCTTTTGTTGACTTCCCTCAAATCTTGCACCAGCCTATATTTCCCTTCAGCCTTTTTAACTGCCAGTATAGGGGTATTATGTGGTGACATGCAGGGTTCTAAAATTCCCTCTTGCAACAGTTGTTCAATGACTATAGCAAGCCCCTTCTTTCCTTCTAGGGAAATCGGATACTGTTTAACACTTATGGGTGAGGTATCATCCTGCATTTTTATTGTTATTGGTGGAATGTCTAATAAGCCTCTCTTCCCCCCTTCAGCCCATACCTCAGGATTTATCTCTGCAACATCTCCTTGAGACAGCTTCATCACTTGTACTACCATTCTCCCTTCCCTTGGAACAATCCCAACCCCCAAATGAACTTGCAGATCCCTTCCTAACAAACTTTTTTCTAAGTTAGGCAGATAAAGAAAATTAGCTTCACACTGCCTTGAGTTTCCAATTATTTTCACTTCTTCAATCACTGATGCTCTAAATGGTCTTCCCTCCGCACCCAATACTTCACAAAATTTTCTCCCAATTTCCATACCTTGTGGTATTTTGTTGAGACAAGACTTATCTGCCCCTGTATCAACCAAAAATTCAAATTCCTCATTTAGGGGTCCCACTTCAAAGTTTACCAAGGGCTCTTCTAGATGTTTCATCGGGTCCCCTATAGTAAAAAGCCCTTGGCACCCCTAGTCCTCCCCCTTAAGAATCCTTCCTAAATTGTCCTGTTCCTTGGCTATTGCCTCATCGAGACTGAGCTTTTTACAAAACCTCCTGGTGTGTCCTGCCTCCCCACAGTAATAACACTGTCGTCCTCTCAAAGGGACTTGAGGTCTCTCAATCCTTTGTGCACCTGTCAGTACTGGCCTACCTCTGCCTCCTCCTGATGGTGGACCTGCCCCCCCTGCACTTTCTCTAGCTACAGCAACCATGATCTTAGCCTTGGCCTTTGCTCTTTCTTCCTCCCTCCTTAAATACACCTTCAATGCCTCTTTTAACAATTCATTTATGTCCTTCTCTTGCCAATCTTCCATCTTTTCCAGTTTTCTCCTTATATCAGGCCAAGATTTGGTAACAAATTGGACTTTTAACAGCATTTGACCTTCTGGAGTGTCTGCGTCTATTTTAGAGTACAACTGGAAGTTCCGCCTTAGGCGATTTAGCCAAGCAGCAGGAGCTTCATCCTTCTCTTGTGCACCCTCAAATGCCAATTGGGTGTTAGTTCCTTTGGGAACTGACTCTTTGATCCCCCGTATTATCAAAGATCTATATTCCCTCATGGCCTTCCTCCCCTCCTCCTGGTTAGGGTTCCAGCTGGGCTCCGTTAGTGGCAATTTCTGTTCACCTGTTGGCACCTGGGGTCCTGGACTGTTATCTTTCTCCCATATTCTTATGCCAGCCGCCCTTATCATCTGGACCTCTTCTGGGGAAAATAATATACTCAGGATGCAATTCATCTCCCCCCAAGTGTAGATATTTGGACCTAGAAATTGATCCACTTGGTTGGCTATGCCCACTGGGTCCTCCACTAAATGCCCCAACTCTTTCTTGAATCCTCTCACCTCAGAAGCAGTTAGGGGAGCATTCACAAAGCCAACACCCCCCGCTATTCCTCCCATAGGAACCTCTCTGAGGGGAAAGAGTCTCTCCGCCTTGGAGGTCTTGGATCTGGTGCTACAGTATGGCCCATCTTCAGATGCTAAACTACTTTGAGGGATATCTGGGTTACCCTGAACTTCCTGCCCATCAGCAGGTGTATTTGCTGATAGCTGTTTATCAGGCAAGGAGGCATTTGTGCCCCAACTAGGAGGAGGTAAAGGGACAGCAATAGGAAGGGGAGAAGAGCCTGAGTGAATATTCAGCGGAGCTGGAGAAGGGGTGGAGAATGCAGCAGGTGGAGTAGGCGCTTGTGGTGATGCAGAAGGAACTGGAGGAGCTGAAGGGGGTGGTGAGGGAGTGGTTGGAGGAGATACTGGGTTTATCATAGCGGAAGCTGAAGAGGTAGAAGGAGGAATTTGAGCAGGTGGTAATGAGATGGCAGCCGGGGGAGGAACCGGACCTGCCATTTGAGGTGCTTGTAGAAGAGGATTATAAGGTGGAGGGGCAGAAGGAGGCAAATAATCCAGGGGGTCCCATCTTTTACTAGTTCTATCATCCCCTCCTTCATTCCCTTCTTTCTTCCTCTGTACCTTACAAATTCGCACCCCTTCATCCCCAACAGTGCTCTGTAACCAGCACGATACATACAGTAATTGCTCAGGATCAGTATCTCTTCGAGCTGTCAGATAATTATTTAATAGTTGGCACATCCACTTATCCTTTGTCCCACACCAAGGCCATCCCCCTTGCAGTTCTAATTCTGGCCAGACTTCCATACAATAATGGATCATTTTCACTTTATCTAATCCCTCCGTGGCCTCTATAGAATCCCATTTCACTAACAGTTCTCCTAAGGGACTACCAGGAGGTATGTCTCTCAGTCTCTTGCCGGTCTTTTTACTATTACAACATCCCATTTTTGCAGGTCTCTATAACAAAGTCTCAAAGGTGCCTCAACTGACCGGTAATTTCAAAAAAACCTTGTTTGAGGAGCTTCAGCCTCCTCCACTGTTATGGTTTAGGCCTGGCAAGGCCAGGGCCCCCATAAATATACCTTTTACCTGATATCTGCTGTGAGATGTGGCCAGGAAATAAGCAAAGCAGGCTCCAACTTAAACATAAAGAGAAGTTTATTAACTAAACTACACACACAATTACTAAACTACACACACAATTACTAACCTACACACACACAGGGAAAAAAACAAGGAGAATGAAAACTACACAGAAACACTTCCTTATCCTCCTCCCACCAAATTCCCAAACACATTTACATTTCCCAAAAAATTATCCACACTCGGTCTGGCACCACCCTTTGAAAAAAAAATCAAATCTTCAGCTCATAAGGGATAGACGGAGTCCTTCCTTGTGCCACGGACTTCTTGTCACAATCAGCAATCCGCCCGGTATCTTGCTATCTCGTGACATCTCCTTTCCATGCCGAGGTGCTCTCACCACCAGGCATGGGATGGGGCAGGGGCCTGCCTTCAGGGCCTTTTAAGAATGCCTCGTCTCGTTCCAAGTAGAGTACAGTCACATCCCTGGGACCTCTGTCCCCCCCCATGTCTTCTATACCCCCTGGGGCCGAGGGGTCTCAAAACCAAACTCTCTTGATGCCGAGCCTCCGCTTCCCCCTGCAATACAGCCTCTGCATCACCAGGAAACAGTCCATGGAAATACAACAAAAAAGAGTCCAGCAAAAACTGCCACTCCATCTTCCTCCATTCCTTCAACATCTCTCTTCTCCCTTTGCCAGACCCTCCCTTACTGGCCTGATTTTCTTCCTTCATCTTCCACTCCTGTACCTTTCCCAGGAAAGGCAATGTTCTGCGAAGCCTTCATTCCCCAAAGGGTTAAAAGCTCTCCCAGGCGGCCGGACTGCCCGCTGCCCCTCCCTTTCTCCTCCCAGCCGTGCTGCCTGCCGGCACATGATATCAAGTTTCAAGATATAGAGTTCGAGCACGGGCTGCATTCTCTGGGGGGGGAATAAACAGGTCGCTCAAGGGTCTGCCACCCTTCCTCCGAACCCGGGCCTACCGTAGATGGGCCACGTGGCTTTCCCCTCCCCCAGCCCAGCCAGCAACTGGGCCGGGGGAGAGACTTCTTCACGCCGGAAATCCCAAGAGGACTCCGAAGGCCAAGAGCCCTGCTTTTAACCCCTTGGGTTCGTAGTCTCAAGAGGCGGATCCAAATGTCCCACTGGTCAAACTAAGTGCCCATCTTAAATTCCAATTACCCATTGGTAACCACAGCAAAACAACATATCCCAGATGTCCCATTTCCGGTCAAACCACGACATCCACTGAACTTCAAATTTCTGCCTGATGCTCAGGACTTTATACTGAAACAACTGCCCAATCTCTTGATTGCCCAACTTTCGTCAGGTCTTATATCTATCGGGACTTGAACACACGATGCCTCGGCCAAGAATCCGGGTCGTGCCTGACTCCCTCAGTCAGGAAAAACAACTGCCTGATTTTTAGTTTGCCTAACTCGCCAATTTTTAGGCTTCACCGTATCAGGACTTAAAAGCAAACCACAGCCTCCTTCGCTGGGGTTTGTGCCTGACTCCCTTTGTCAGGACTTACTTTGCCTGCAGGGCTTGCGAAAACACCCGAATCCTTCTCGGGACTGACAAATCTTACGCGAATCCTTCTCGAGACTTACAAAAGTGCCTGACCTCCCTTTGTCAGGACTTTGGGGTGCGTGCCACTCATACACAGTAATTCACTCCGCACGCCCGGAGTGGGGGGGCCCTTTATTCCCCCTTGGGAGACGGCTTCACTCACACTGAGTCCACTCGCTTCCCCCTGTTCCTGGCCGGGTTTCTCGCGAAAAACCGAAAACGCAGTACTGAGGGGTCCCACTCGCTTCGAAGGTCCGGCTGCCAGCCCTCGTCTCACTCATACACACATGCGCACGTCTCCCACTCCCGCCACCGAGTTTCTCACCAGTCCGGTGCTCCGGTGCTCCTCTGCGTCGCTGTCCTGAGCCGATCCCTGGTCCTAGTAGCCAGCTGTCCTCTGAAGATCCAAGATGGCCAGTCCTGAGTCTTCTTGCGGCGTGGCTATTCCGGACGAGCGCCCCCAGCTGAAATAAACAAAAAGGGCTAGGAGACTTCTTCTCCTTTTTAATGCCTTTATTAAAAGTGATCAGCTCAGCATTGGGCAGCTCGACAGGTCTGCAGGTCCCGTCGTCTTCCCAGGCGACTCAGAGGAGGAGGATATGCGCAGCTCTGTCCGCAAGGGGCAGAGCTGGGGATCAAGTCCTCGTGGGAGCCTTTAGGGCCTGCTGATCCCGTCAGATGGTACCTTTGCCGGCTCAGTCAGCCTCGTCTCACCGCCGGGGTCGTCTCTCTTGGTCAGGGCGAGAGGCTCTGAAGGTCGTTTGCATCTCTGCAGGTTCAGCATTCGGCTCTTCACGTCTAGACATCACTCTAGTCTCTCAACTCTTAGGTGGCTCGTCGTTTTGGGGTCTTCTCTGTACACCGGGGGACCCATGCTGCATTGTGGTCTTGGAGTCACTTTGCATAGCCCCCCCTACCTTCTACTGTTCGGGAAGGTTCCCACCCTTCTGGGAAAGGTACAACTTAGCCTCGGGCGAGGCTCTGCTGATACAAAAGGAGCGATTAGCCACAACGACTCGTGATTACAATAACAAAACACGAAGAACTTCAGCAGCTACCCGTGGTCTGGCTGCTTTTTGTAACTTTTTTCTCACAAAAAAAATATTACCCGAATTTTGTTCATAACACTTTCTGCCTGAACTAGAAGTGTCACAGATGTACCAAAACGGGCCAGTATGCTGGCCAAAGGCAGTGTGCTCTGGAGATGATGAATGAAGAGTCTTCCCAGCTTTGAAAGCACATTGCAAAAAACAACAATCCCTTCTTTTTAACTTTGAATCGTTTAGTAGCAATAAAATGGTTATTAAGATAGTAATATAGGTTAGAATAATAAGAATTTGGACAATCAGAGTTAGAACAGTAAAGGACAATCAAAACAAAGACATACAGACAGTCCTGGTGCCTCCTGGGCAATTATGCCCTGAAAGCACACATGCTAACAAAGGATTAGCCCTTAAAAGCAATAGCCTGTTGCATATTGATTTATCTCATACATGATGCATAAATTCTTTTCAAACAAAGGGTGTTCTCTGCTTATTGTCAAGTTCTTCCCCTTAATCTTGTTGGCTCCTCAAAGTCGGGAAGGAGGTGGAAGAAAGTTGGTCTTTTCCAATAAGGATGCAATAATTCTTCCCTTGGGGCTTTTGGTGTCCTGTTGCTGTCATCTCTGGGCAAAGAATTTCTTGATTACCCCATTCCTTTCTTGAGGTAGTTAAAAAAGTATCTTACATCACATAGCTCCTGTTTTACATAATGTTATAACCTAAAACTATATTTACCACTGAAATAATTATCAATATAGCTGGATGGGATGTACATGAGCTTGTCTGGCCTTTGCTGTCTGACCAAATAGCGGCAACTGTGGAATTTTACCCCAGAGACACTTTTGGCTAGCTGGATGCTGCAGCTGGGTGCTTGGAGGCAAGTCCAGGCATGCAGGAGCTCAGGTTTACCTTTGGTGGAGAAGCTTTAAGGCAAGGTGAAGGAAAGGAGTCGGTTCTGATGGAGGGTTTCTATGCAGAGCTTTATTCCTGGCCCACAGGCCTCTGAATCCAGCAATGGCTCCAGGAGAACTCCCAACCGCATGGTTTGCTCGCCCTTTTACCCGGGGCAGAGGGGCAGGGAAGGAACACGGGGACCACCCACCAGGTACGGGGCGGGGAAGTGTCAAGGGACAGAGGACACCTGGATGGCCCAATGTCCTTCCAGGAGGGGAAGGCATCTTTTGAATTCTGCCAATCACTCGACGCCCTTCTGGAATGCCAGGATTGACAGACAGCGCTCAGCAGGGCTCAGGGTGTGGAAAGGAGGGATGATTGACACACCTGGCAGGGAATTATCAGGGACGAACCTGGGGTATCTGAGGCAAACCATGACATCACACCGCAGCATACCACACTACTTAAAAAAATACAGTACTACTAACTAAGACAACATAACACATACAGTATATTAATTTTTATATATATATAAATTTTAATATCTGTGAAGAGCCTGTCCTGTAATATGTACTTTTCACAACACCAAAGAAGCCATTGCACTTTTAGGAGACAGCTGACAACTCAGAAGGAAATGCTCAGTTTGTTCACAGGGTGAGAAAGAAAGGATTCTTCCAGATGAGTTAAAGTTTCAGAAACTTTATTTATTTACAATCCTACTCTATACTCCTGTATGGTGGTATTTACAGAAAAATGGACAGCCACTAAATGAACCAGCCTAACCTTCTGGAGCGAACAAAACTAACTAACCCTCTAGGACAAGGTCAGGGTTTTATAAAGCTGCATTCAACTTTGTGGTTAAAAAGTTGATGTTGCGAGCAGAAAGAAGGAGCAGAAGAGTTGCTGACAGACAAAGGGGTAGCAACCCAAATAAAATGACCCTTACAGCATCTACCAATTAGATTAAGGAAAAGATGCAACCAAACAATGCATGACTACAGAAAGCTATAGGATAGGAACTAATTATAAACTATGTTTAGAAGCACAATAAATGGCTTCTCCTTGATTCACACTAAATTGTGGAAAGTCTTTTTTCTTTTCTACACATAGTCCTACTCTAAATCCTACTCTAAATCCTACTCTACAGTCCTACTCTACAATCCTACTCCCTAAGATGGCTATGGAGAAAATGGTCTTGATATGACTATAGCACTGTTTGCTTCTCCATCCTCCTCTTCACTGAGATGATGAGTGGTGCCAGGGTGGATGCAGCCTCGGCTGATGTTACAAATGGATGCTGTTCACAAAAAAAATCCGAAAAACCAAAAAAGAAATACAGAAACAAAAACAAAAAAGAAAAGAAAACACAAACAAAAAACCCAAAACCAAAACAAAACAAATAAACCAAAAACAAACAACAAACCAAACAACAAAAAGACAAAGAACAGTGAACAGTGAACCATTACTTTTCAAGCTCAGTGCTTCACAGGCTCAGTTGGGATTGCTCTGGGTCCTAAAAAGACCCAGAAAGAGGAGCAGTGGGATCATCTGCTACCCAGCAGTCATGTGCAGGACCCTGCCATCACAGGCAAACCTGGCCAAGAATCCCACTCATCCATTTATTCAGGTTTCTTTATCTTGTTCGGATTTTTGCCCTGCCAGTGTTCTAGAAATGGTGCTTTCTGTCCCAGGGGTTTCTTCCTTTCAGGAAACTCCAATGGCTCACATGGGTCCCTGCCTTTGAAAGACAGGCACTGTGCTGATTCCCCCAGGGACAGAAAGCAATGTCTACCTTTCCATGCCCTGGCCCTCGTGTGCTGGATGGCTCCTTCCTTCCCAGCAGGGCCAGCCCAGTGGCACTGGGCCCTGCAGTTCCCTCTCTGCCACACAGCCTGGCAGTAACCCTGGCACAGTTGCCGTCTGCTTGAGCGTGCCAGGCAGCAGATGGGGCTGGGACAAGTCCCTCCCAGCTGTCCCTGTTTGTGTGACAGAAACCTCTAAGGGTGGGCTGGGGGGCACAAACCAGGGCCCCTCAGAGTGAGCCCCCCACAGCCCCCCCTTGCCCACAGCCAAATCTCTGACTGCTCAGCTGGGACTGGCTTCCTTGGGTTCCTCCACCACCATTTCATGTCTCTGTACCCTGCATTGCTCTACTTCAATTCTTTTGCCATTAGATAAAACTGAGCACTCCACCAAATTACAAAAGAGGGTGACAGAAACAGTCAGAGGACAGAGCACCTCTCCTCTCTGGAAATGCAGAGGGAGCTGGAGTTATTCAGTTTTGTAAAGAACAGGCCCCAGGGAGACTTTATTGCCACTTTCCAAGATTTCAGAGTGGCTTTGAAGAAAGTGGGGGACATCTTTTTTAACAGGGTCAGTTACAATAGGATATGGACAAATATTTTTAAACACACAGGGCATCTAATCAGAGTAGGTCTAAGGAAGAACTTGTTTTCTTGGAGCATGGTGCAACCCTGGCACAGCTTGCCCCAAGAGTTTGTAGGTGCCCCATCCCTCCAACCATTCTGGCTCCGGTGGCAAAGGGCTCTGAGCAACCTGATCTCTTTGAGGATGTCCCTGCTCATTGCAGGACACTTGCACCACAGGACCTTTACAGGGCCCTGCCACCCAGCCCAGTCTAGGATTCCTCACTGTTTTCATTTGAAGAGCACCAAGAATAGAGGTGAGGAGGAAGGGGGCTCATCTGCTGCCTTGGACTTGAGTGGAGGAGGAGCCCATCCCTCAGAGCCTGTTTCACCTGCAGCCCCTTCACATTTTACCTGCAGGAGCTCCTTGGCAGACCAGCGCCGCGCCTCGTCTCTCTGCAGGCAGCAGCTCAGGAAGTCACGCAGGCAAGATGAAAATAGGTTGGGCTGCTGCAGCTTTTGTCTTCCTCCTGTGGCTATCAGGAGTTGAGGCTGGGAAAAAAGGAGACACCAGGCTCCACCTGCTTCTTTCCCATCTGTCCCTGCTCTCCCAGATCGCATTGATTAAGCTCCACTCTGCAGTGGCAGTTTCTGCCCTGGCAGAGACCCAGAGACAACTTTCTTTTGCCAACCAAAAACCCAAACTCCGATGCAGCCACAGCTTTCCCACTGTCCTGCAGATCTTGCCTTGGCAGCTGATTTCATTGCCTGACCTAGTTAGTGGGAACTACATCAGCACAAGCACATTTCCTTCCCTGAGGATTCATATCAGCTTGAGAAGCGTTTTGGAAGAAGGACTTTGCTATACTAACTCTACTGTATCCAAGGGTTAGCATATGAAAAGTATCTCTGCAGTGCTTCTTGTCTCTTAAGCACAGCTGCCATAAAACAAAACAAATCAAGCTTTTTGCTTTGTTCTTGAAAACAATGGGAATTGCAAGGAATGAAAGGAAATCTACCAGGTATTCCTCAGGTAAGGAAACAAACATTTGGAATCTCATCTTCAACACAGACACATTAAGATGCATGCACAAATGTACTGCAATGAAAACGCCTGCTGGGACACACAGGAGCCACCTGCAGCTCTGTCTCTCAGCAGTCTGAAAAATTCTGCTTTCCTTACATGGAAAAGAAAAACTTTTCATGGTCAAATCAGAAAGAGAGGTTCCATCCCTACGGTCACCCTCTACTCATTTGGCTACACAAGTCAATGCATGAATGGTAGGCCCATCCCAGAAAGTGCCAGGAAACAAATGGGAAGTTTTGGTAGGCTCTCCACATCACCAGGCTCTGGCTTGGTGACGGGCAGAATGTTGCTTTGGGCTAGGAGAGAAACACGGTCACTGAGTGTTTCAGCAGCACTGCACAAGAAGCAGAAGAGACTCTGTGGCCTTTAGACCCTCATGCCCAGGTTTCAGGCATGTTTCCCAGTGAGAAGAAACTGCACAGGGGGTTAAGTTTCTCTCTAAAAATCAGTGCCTTAGCAATTTTCTTGTGTTTGGGCTTCCTTTCTTAATTTCTGGAAATGTAACACCAGTTCTGAGAGGCTTGCCTTGTGGTTTTAGGCGCATCTTCACAGACAGACAAGTGGGAACAACTTGAAAGCCAAAGCAAATGTTGCCTGAGAAGAGCTGGGGAGTGTTTGCCTGTGGTGAGGCCTGAGCTGTCAGGCAATCCCCTTCCATGATGTGCAGAAACATCCAGCTGCTCCCCAGAACTCAGTCCCTCTGGGCACGCAGGCCTCTGGAAACCCCTGGGGATTCCAGCCTTTCTCCTGCTCAAGAGCATCTAACCTAAGCTGAGCTCCAGTTTCTTCAGCAAGGCCAAGGATGCTCACTTCCATGCAGCTGACAGTGTCCATGGAGCTCAGCAGGTCTTTCTGATACTCCTCAGGCCAAGCAATTACAGTGTAGATTGGCAAGACATTGGCTGATCATTATCCAGTGTGGTTCATGTGGAACCAAGCTCTAACACGCTGACAAATCAGAGAGAGAGAGCTCATTCTGCTTTTGCAAGATGGTATTTAGAAACATAAGACACTGACTTGGAACTATTCAAACCTCAACTTGCAGAATCCATCTCAAATAGAAAAAAATAACAATTGCAAGAGGCCTTGGAGTCTCCATAAAAATGCCCACCACTGTCATGATAACTCTGTGCTCGTGGCACTGAAGTAGATGGTGACCAAAGAGACTTTGCTATTATCCTCTTTAAGCCAAAGGAGAATTTCAAAGCCGGAAATGGCAATGCACTCCCCTTGTGTACAAATAATTGATGCGGCTTTCTGTCCTTTTCCCACATCACCAGAGGTGACAAAGAGGGTTTTATCCTGACTCTCAGCTGAGCTCAGTCACTGGCCATGGTGGAGAGCTGGAGTCCTCCCTGTCATTAGAACTGTGCAGGCCAGGGATGGCCCTGCTCCTGTGGTAAAGAAACACAGCACCGGTGTCAACTGCCCACGCTGGATCCCAGCCCAGGCACCTGCCTGCAAGCTCATCAACTTGTTAAAGTAGCAAGAAACAGCCAAGGGTTTGGCAAACAATTCTAACTGCAGTCGAAGAAAAACACATCCGAAACTTATCCAGGCCACCCACATACGTGACTGAACAATGTACAGATGACTTGAAAGCCTGAAAGTTTCGAAAAGGACTTGGAAAAGATGCTACAGAATGGAAGTGAAGAGCTGTGTTTAAAAAATGAAAAAGCAAGCAGAAATGCTTGGATATTGGTTTCATAGTAGGTTTTTTTCTCTTTTTCTTTTTTGTTTACTTTTCTTTTTCCTTTTTTTCTTATGTTTTCTATAAAATTGAAACTGGGAAGGTCTAACCTCCATTGCTGAGGATGTTTATCACATGTCTACCCTCTCCACTGAAAAATTCTTGTCCTTCAGAAACAGAGTTCCAACATTGTTCAAAAAACAAGTGAGAAATGTCAGGCATGGCTGCAGGCCAAAATGGCAGGTTTCTGAACTGGTTAGGTTTCTGAACTGCCACTTCCCTTTCTGATACAACCAAAGCTACAGCAGATGCTGATGTGTTGCAGGGGCATTTTTAGAAGGAGACCTTGGTGGAAGTGGTGCCAGCAGATGGCAATGGCATTTTGTCCAATGGCACACAGAGCATGGGACAGGTGAGAAAGACAGTGGGATCAGTGAGTATTTGCACCTTACCAAGACAGGAGTTGCATTCCAGGAAGGAACTTCTCGTTCCACCATTTCGATGCCCACGATTCCCAGAGACCATATGTCCACTTTGGGGCCACATGGTTGACCTGTCAGCACTTCAGGCGCCAGCCACCCAGCAGCACCAGCCACGGAGCTCCGTCTGCCCTGCTCAGGGCTGAGCTGAGCAAAGAGGCCAAGGTCAGCTGTGGAGAAAACAACAAACCATGAAAGCCAGCTCCAATTAGGAAACCAAGCAAAAGAATTACCCACTCTCGGGCTAAGAATGTGCTGTTGAATCTCCTGGAGAACTGTCCACGCTTGATTTCCTTGGGGCTTTAGCCAAGGCAGTATGGAATGTGCCACTTCCAAAAAAACCCAGGTTTCTTAACGCTGCTCACAGCAGTGGACTTCATTCCCCTGAAGCTTGAGATTGCAGCTGCCTCTGTCTGGAAGGGACACACACAGAGCAAGGCCACTCTTGACTGCTTGTGGTTCCTTATACCTCTGTGCACGTTGCAACTGTGCCCTCAGCTCGCAGCAGGGGTCCCTGCACTGCCACCAGCACCATTTTTGGGGAGCTGGCAGTCACTCCAAGCAGCCCCACACCCACATCCCTGGAACGCTGCACCTGACCAAGAATATACTGACCCAGCTTGACAGAACCATCAGTTCTGAGAAGGATGTTTCTGCTCTTCAAATCTTGGTGGATGACGTGGTTTGAATGAAGAAATTGCAGTCCTTGCAGGCACTGAGAGAGAAAACAGAAACAGGAGGTCAAACATGAGTGATGTGATTTCATCCCATAAGAAAGAAAAAAAAGAACCTAAAAGATTCCCTCTCCAGGGGAATGGGGAGTAATGGCAGAACAGTAATGGCCACTGAGAGGAAGAGCTTGCTGCTCCACCACCTGCAGAGCAGGACCTTTCTGAGGAAAGGCACGTCAGCTTTTGGAAGAGCAGCAGCACCTGCTGTTGTAGGCTGTCCCCTGCCAACCAATCAGGATGACTCCTGCTGCAGTGGACGTGCTTTTTCCCTGCAGAGGACAAAGGAGGGGTTTGGAAAGGAAACGTCCCTCCCTTTGGTGTGAAGCGGATCACTTTTGGGTGGGAGGCTGCATGACAAAGATTTTCTTGCTGGCCTCAGCACAGGCTTGGATGTATCACACCAGTCACTTTCCAGAAGCAAAGAGCATTTTGGCTGCACTACTATCCTTTTCAGCTGAGGACTGTGAGAAATGAGTCTTTTTTCTTTGCTGATCATTTCAAATCCTGCCACCAGCACCTTTGCTTTCACAGGCAAGGAATGCAGTGAAGACAGACTCCAGGCAAACATTTAGAGAGGCAAGGTGGAGAACAGCAAATACAAATACAAGAGACAGAGCGAGAATACAACAGCAGGAGATAAGAGTACTGGCACTGAGTACAGGGAAAGCAGGGGCACTGGCAGGCCTTTGACTTGAGATGCTTTTACTTGCCCATAGAATAGCAGCAACACAGAAACAAAGCTTGACACAGGAAATCACTCCAGCTCTGAGGCCCTGTTTCCCAGACAATGCTGCCCAAGCCCCTGGAAACACAGATGGGATTGCTGACCTCCCGACTGATGGTTGCCATCTCATCTTCCGACAGGTAGGTCTGGCTGATGACATTGCTCAGAGTGCCTCCATCCATGTATTCCATAACCAGGGAGAGTTCCTCACCCACAAGGTAGCTGAAAGAAGGAAACAAGGGCATGGAGATGAATGTACATGGCTAGGTTGCTGTTTGGAAAAGACGGGTTGACTCTTCTTTTCAGATCCCTTTGAGACAAAGACAAAATAAAGGAATATACATTCCCTCTTGGCTTTGCATTGTTTGCCATCCATGCAGTGTCCAGGAGAAAGGCACAGCTGCGAAAAAGGAGAGGTCTTAGATGGGCAGCAAGCAAAATGTGCAGTTTAGTAACAGCCCAGATAAAAAGCCTGTCATGCATGGTGTTTCTGGAAAAAAGCACCTACTCTTCCTGGCATGCATAGCAGTGGAAAACAGTGGCAACAATCCAAGGGAAATCCTTGTTAGTTTACCTGGATGCAAGAAGACACTTGAAAAAAATCAAGCTCCAAAACAAAGTGGTGGCTGTGAATATAGACATCATTGATTTAGTAAGACACAACTCATCTGGGTTTTTGAACAATTTTCAAATACCATGTGCCAGCGAAGACTCATGCAGACAAAATGCAATCTCTTCCCATCCACTGGAGATGAAAAGAGCAATAATAATTAGCCAATAATTACAGCTCTATTTTCTGCCAGTGACCAAAGTGGGATTTTACCTTGCATGTTTGCAATATGTGAACAAACATTCATAGGACAAAAGCACAACTCACCTGTCCAAACAATTGACCAGGTTGGGATTCCTGTTCACCTTCATGACCATGAGTTCATTGACTTTTAGTTCCTTCTTCCTCAGTCCTTGAAGACGTATTTTCTTGATGGCCACCTAAAATGACATTGATAATCAGTAACTTGAGAGGTTGGCGGCACGAAACCACAAGGCATGTGGAGCGAGTGATTTTGCAATGGCACAGCTGAGCTGTGCCAAACTGCCTTGTGATTAGGCACTGCAGTAATTAGGAACTGACATTCCAACAGCCCATTTCTCTGCTCCCTTGGGAGCCAGTTACAGGACACGTGGGGCCACTGACATTTTGCCTTGACCACTTGGTAACAGCGCTGTCTCAGTTATCACCCACAAACCTCTGACCACACTCTCTGCTGCATCGTTTGGGATTCAGAAGAAGTAATCCTTTGCTTAATACTCTGTGGATACATCCTGGGCTATGGGCAGGGCTTAGGGCTTTCATGGGTGCCTTGCTGATCTCTCCCTATGTGCAGTTCCCAAGAGCAGAACTGCAGGTGGGTAAGGAACTACCAGTAACTTGGAGATGGATTTGCTGGCAGCCAGAAATGAGAACTCAGGACTCTGAAGCTGTAGCACCAAAGAGCAGTGAGGTGCTCACAGGCACCACCTTTGTTTTAGCAATGGAGAGCGAGTGAGTGCATCCTTCTCTGAAAGGAACCGCTGCCCTCCGTGCCTTCCTTCCGGCAGCTGAGGAGGACAAAGTCCCAAATGTGTTTTGTGGGCTGGCACCAGTCTGTGCTTCTTGTGCCTTTTCAGCACAGCTGTGCCCAAAGCTCTAGCCACAGCTCACACCAGAGGGGAAAGCCCTCGAGTGCAGCAGAGTCTGCAGGGGTTGTTCACATTTACCTCTCCTCCAGTGGCAGCGTTGACTGCTCTATAAACATCTCCAAAAGTCCTAGAAACAAAACAGAAGCAGAGAAAGGAGAAGCCATTTCGATCTTGCAGTGAAAGCCAACCCACACAGGAGATCTGTGCTGTCAATGCCTAAGACCTGCAGGACACTGGAAGCATGGAGGTGTCTTTGACAATGCCTTCTGAGCACACTTAGAAATTCTGATCAGCACTGACAATCTAAGCCCAGTGCCTGAACACAGTTGCAGCTTGTCTGACTTCACACTTGATACCTATTCCACCAGCAAAACGCCTGATGCATAGTTTTGTACAATTAACATTGCTTGGACTCACCCACTGCCAATATTTTCCAGTTCAATGTATTTTAGAATAGGAATTTCCATCTTCACCATTCTCCCTGAGGGAAACAAAATGCAAGATGTTCACTTTAAAGCAGAGATCCCACCTTCTAGGAGATACAAAAGGCAGCCCCACTGTCTGGGGCTCTGAGCCCTCTCTTGGTGGACAGCTGGCTAACAACAACAGGAACAGCAACTGGAACAACAAGAAAAGAACAGCATGCCCACAGCACAAGTGGCTGGCACAGAGACTGATTTCTAGCATCCTTTGAATTGAGAGACCTCTTGACAGCAGACACACAGGGAAGCACAGGGAGATACATTCAGAGGAGACTGAGAGCAGAAGAGAATACCTACAAAGGCAAGTAAGTTTGTCATCTAGAAACATTAAGGAGAGCTGGAACTAACAGTGCCTTTGTTTTCTTGGGAATAAACACTGTGGGATTTAGAAAAGGTTTCCTACTTGTTAAGATTAAATTCACCTGGACATCTAGAATCAATTCCTCTGAACAGAAGCCAAGTTCAGAACAGGAGGAATATTGCCAAGTGTTCCCATCTTTTCCACCTTGCAGCAGTTTGCCAGAAGAATGCCTCTGCATTTGTAAACCAGAGCAGCTCATGCTAGAACCAATCCCCACGGGGCTTTCGGCATCAGGACCCTCACCTTTTATGAGCAGGCTGAGCCCAAAGACGCCATAGCCCGTGCCCCGCGTGAAGAACCGCGCCGCTTCTCTTCACCCTGACAGCGTGGATCAGTCGCTCCCATTGCACTCGCATTCTCGGCACCGCACACGTCCCCATCTTCCCAACTCGGCACGGCGGGCACAGGCATAGAGGACAGCAGTGCTCCTCAGGCGCCCCTGTGACACAGAGAGCTGCCCAGAGGAGATGCGGACCCTCCTGTGAGTCCAGGCCTGTGCGAGGCAGAAGCCGGCCCAGAGAAGGGGCTGTGGCCTCAGGCAGCTCCGCGCTGCAGCAGCCGGGAAGCAGCGGGACCCTCCCAGCTAAGGAAGGCTCCAGCCTCTGCATTACCACAGCCCTCAGGGGCAGGGCAGCGACCACAACAAGGCTGGCAAAGCCCAAGCATGAGCACTGACAGGCACTGAGGGGAAGAACCCAGAGTCAGCCTGAGCCCCGGACAAGCTGTTGCCCCCATTCAGGACACAACAGGATGGGCTTTGAGATCAGCCACACCGAGGCGCAGATCAGTGCCCTTTTTGTCCCAACAGGTGATGGTAGACGCAGAATCCAGTGGGCTCTCTTCTCAACCCTACCAGATCTTATCTGAGAACACAGCACTGGCAGCTGTTACGGGCAAGAAGCAGATTCATTGGGTTGGGCTGCAGAATCACAAGGGGCTTGATTTGTTCTCCTAGAGACTGATCTCAGCAGGGCTTCTGCCAGTGGCTAGGACTCAAGCAGTCACAGCCTTCTGCTGATGCAGGAACAATCCCTGCTTCTGCCTTCGGCAGAGAGGGAAGTCCAGGCAAACTCCAGCCAGTCTAAGCTGCCCTCAGAGGCAGCAGGAACACCCAGAGCTCTCTCTTGCTGCCTCGGAGCACTGCCAGCACTTCTGTGACACGAAACTGAGCAGAACCCTTTGGTACAACTATGCTGACATGTGCACACAACACACTGTCCCTCAGATAAGAAAGATACCAGACGTACTCTGCTGCTCCAGGGAGTCACCCGCCATCTCCTGTTGCTGAGCAGCAGCTGGGTCAGCACGGGAGGTGAACCAAGGGCTCAGGCTCCACTTCTTCAGCTGGAGAGCAAAGGCTCCTTGGAACAGCACTGCTGCTTCTGCAGCAGCTTCAGTGTCAGAGTCGGTGTAGATCTGAGACAAGAAATGAGTTGATGTCAGGAAGGTGTGGCAGAGATTGCCCTGAAATGCCAGAGAGATTGCCATTTGAAATGCAAGCCCTTAGGAAGCTGCTGTAAGCCACATGCAGAGCTCCACAACTGGATTGCTTTGGATGTACACTTGTGAAACCAAATGGTCAAAACCAAAGGCTGCTTTTACTCCAGTTCATAGCCACTTTCTTGTTCTAAAGGATGACTGCAGCAATGACTGCTCCACTTCCTACCAAAGACTCCTTTCCCCCTCCTAGGTCTGCAGATACATTTGCAGCTCCTCATTCTAATGTTCTACCTCCTGCCATGAAATTCTCTTTTTCTGCACCTTCCTCGGGATGAGCTTATCCTGCAGAATCTCTGGATGGTTCAGATCCTGGGCCTCATGCCAGCCTTGGGGCTCTTGGTTGCCCGTCATTTGCTGGAACTCTCTGCAGGCTGCCAGGTAGGATGGAGCGTGTGGGTCCCTATGGAATGCAGTCAGACCCAGAGCATTGCCCTGGGAACTGCGCTCTTTGTGCATCTGTGCTCGGGCAAGTTCTTCTCTTGGACTCGACCACACTGATGGGGCTAAAGTGGCTGGAGTCAGAAATGCAGCCCAGCCCCTCCAGCTGCTCTAATCTCTGAGCACCAGCTGGAATGCAAGGGCATTGATTTCCTGCTCAATTCCCAAACACAACACACACTGATTCCCTGGGCTGCCAAAAGACACAGGAGCCGTTAACCTGCAAGTGATGTGTTTCTGCCAGTGCTGGAAAAGGGCAGGAAAGATTGAGAAAAAGCTCCCTTGCTCCCTGGAGAAGGAGAAATTACACAAGGCTTCTCCTTCTAGCAAACAAACAAACAAATAAACAAACAAAATATGAAAGTGTTACCTACTCCAGTGTCTAAAGCACTTGGATGCAGTGAAGGGATGTTTGGCAGGGAAACAGCCCTTGTGCTGAGCATTGGCTGTATGGGTCTAAGGCAGGGATCTATGGAAGTCTGCCTGAAGGTCCCTCAGGAGCCCCCATTGTCCAGGGTAAAGCTCCCTCAGCCCCTCCTCCCTGGTCTTGTGCTGCCCCCCCTTGCCTAGCTCCCCTGTCCTTCTGTGCACACGCTGCAGCCCCTCCATGACTTTCTGCTTCCCAGGGCCCACAGCTGCACACAGCACTCCAGCTGTGGCCGCAGCGCTGCCCAGCACAGGCCACGCTCACTGCCCTGCTCCTGCTGCCCCACTGCTGCTGGCACAGCCACCGTGCCCTTGGCCTTCTTGGCCCCTTGGCCCCACGCTACCTCATCTTCAGCTGCTCACGGCCACCAGCCCTGCGTCCTTTTGGCCCACGCAGCTCCCCAGCCACAAAGGTGCCCATTGCACTTCAGATACAGCAGGCACCATTGCAAGGTGTACACCCTGGTTTTAGCATTACAGGACAGCAGTCAAGGACTTGCAGCTTTGCTCCCATTCTAGGCTCCAATGCAGTTTTCAAAGCAAACTACACCACAGAAGGTATCAAAAGACACATGCAGTGTCTGGTTTTTGCCTCAGAAGAAAGTTTCAGAACTACTCCCTTTATTTTTTTTGCCACGCTAGGCAAGAATGGTCCCCCACAGCTTCATGGACAACACAGTCATCTCCTTGCAGCTTATCAAAGACCAAGAAACAGACTCAGAGCACCTATCTGCTCTGCTACCAGCTGCTCTGCCTGAAGGGGCAAAAGAGCAACCTGGCAACAAAGGTACCAAAATCCTTGACTTCAAGCAGCAACTCTACATCCCCAGTGTGTCTCTGAAATACTCCCAAGTAAGCACATCCAAGAAGTTTGTGGGGACAAAGCACCACCAAGAGCTTTTGTGGTCAGATCAACATTTTTTAGTGCCTGCAGCAACTTGGCCAGTCTGTGCAGGGGGACAGGTTTCTCCACACCACAGTGTCCCCTGTGTATCCAACAAGGCTGAGCACAGTGTCTTTGACATGCTCCCTGCTCTGGGAACAGGGAGCCTTCGTGCTTCAGGCTGGCCCCTATCAAAATGCCAGGAAGCTTGTGGGATCTCAGCCTCTCAGAATTGGGGTGCAGGGTGAACAAGACCACCCCTGGGGGGCTCGGGAGTCCTGGAATGTTGCCAGAGATGTCTGGTGGCTGGACTTTGATCCCACATGGGAGATGACATCAGTATGAGGATAGGAGGATTTCACCGGGGTGAACGGTGAAGGGATAAGTTAATTGGAGTGTGAGACAAAGGGTTTAAGATTTCTGTACAGGGGGGTCTAGAGAAGTAAGATGGAGGAATTGAGGCGTGCCCTTCTCCTTCCTCTTCTTCCTCTAGGCCTCCATCTTCTGTTTTGATGTTGGCACTCCGGGATTGGACCTTACTAGGGGAACACTGGTTAATAAGGGTAGAGGGTATTGGAGAAAAATGATAAATATTGTATACGTAACTCCAAGTATAAAGATAGGTGACCGCCCCAGGGGCTCTCAGTGTGTGCCCATGGCTGACTGCTGAGCAGAACTCTGTCAGGCCAAGAGAAAATCTTTTAGATAAGCAATTAATAAACACCGAGACCGAGAACAGATCTGAAGTTTCTTCTCGTCCTTTCGAACCCGGGCGGTCCAAGGCCATCTTTGGGCTTTTTCCAGACCATCTAAACAGCCCCAAAATCCGACAGAAGCTGGTGCCTAAATGTGACAGACCAAAGCCCATTGTCCAGCTGTCACAGGCTGGGGGCAATCACCAGGCCCTGGCAGGACTCCAGCACTCAGCATCCTCAGCCAGCAGCAGCAAGTGCTGGCTGGTCAGAAACTTGCAGCTCTGCCCTGCACTAAAGGCAGCAGCACACACAGCTGGCACTTACTGGCTCAGAATGTTCAGGCTGTGGTGTGAGCACAGCTGGAGGCTGGCGCTCATCCACCTCATTTGCCTCCTCTTCGGCCTCCTCTCCATGAGCAGAGGGAGCCAGAGGAGAGACTGCTGTTGGTTCTGGGATCTGTGGACAGACAGCAGTGTGAGGGACAGAAAGTTACCTATAATTGATAACCTTATTTCTATTCAGTACTTTATTCCTTTCAACTCTATTTCTACAACCAGTTCTGCTAAGGACAAATCAGAAACTTTGGTAACAATGGGATTCTAAGTCACTGCGACTAAATTTAAATGGGCTAATTCAACAGAATTGCTAATAGTTCTGAATTAGACATTACGCCCCGGCTACTATCAAGAAGCAACATTCTCCCTGCAAAATGAGCTTTTCATTCCTTGAAAGTTCTGAAATGGAAAATGAGGAAATAGCCAGCGATGCCTTTGTTATTGCTGTTGCAGACATGGAAATGGATTTTCTTTCAGCCTACCCAGCTGGCCCTCTACAATCTACTGCCACAGACCAAGCTCACAGCTTGCTCTACAATTCCTAAGCACCAGGAACATGAAATGTTCCTTTCTCACTCACCTCAGGATCAGCACCTCTGAATACACGCTTCAGGTGACCTGGAGTGGGCAAGGGAAAATGAACAAGTGCTGTGAGAAAACTGCCTGGGCTGCTGAATCCCACAGAAGAGAAGTCAACCCAAACAGAGAGTATTTTTCTTTATCAACATCCCTCCACATGACATAGTTCTTTCACACAGCCAGCAAGAGATCAGGACAATAATCTTGGTTGTGCCTACACTTTGGCCTGTCTAGTCAGTAAATGAATACAAACATGATCAAGAAAATGCAAATTCTTCTTCAACACTCAATGCTTCTGTTCTGTCCAACAGATAAAGCAGCTTTTGTTCTCTTGTCTTTCAGGTACTTTTTTCAAAAAAGAAGTTGCACGCACTAATTCCCATTAAGTTGCTGAAAACAGTCACCCAGAAAAGCTTGCCCCAAATCCCCCTGAGCTGTGGCAGTTCTATTGTGAAACAGCACAGCAGCAGCTCCAGGCTCAGGAGCAGACACTCACTGCTTTGGCGGTTGCACTTCACTGCAAAGGGAATCACTCTTTTAGCACTCAGTCAAGGGTAAAAACGGACAGTCAAATCCTTTCATTACAAAATTTAGAATAAAAGAAGCTTTCCCTGAGTTCTGGGGAGAACTACAAAGTCTTCAGAAGGCCTTCTGAGAAGGCCTCCCAGTCTGCATTTTGGAAGTTGTCCTGCTTGTCCCAGCAACCTGAGGAAATGACAGACTCTGCTGCCACAGACTCTCCCGTGGAGGGAATGGATGCCCTGCAGGTTCTCCTGCAAATGCTGCCCCTGTGGCTACAGACACCCCCTTTTAGCTGAACCTCTTGACAGGAGCTTTACCAAACCAGTGGCATCCTAAAGCTCTTTCTCTTTCAAAATCAGAAACTCAGCCACCAAGAAAGAGCAGGAAGACATGCAAGAGTCAGGTTAGGTTACACCCTAACCTAAGTAGAAGGGAAACCTCTACTTACGGGTGAAGTGTGTTACGTAATACATGGAGAAAGAAATGCCATACACAGCAAAAGCTGCCTTGGCCAGATGGTGAAACATTGTCCTTTTTGAAAGTTAGGTAAATATAGAAAAAACAAGGCTCTTGTCAGTGGGAAGCTACCCACTGACAAATTCCCCAACCAGGAGGGTTCTCCTGATGGGAGCAAGCACTAGGTCTCCTCTGACACTCAGGCCTTCCATGCACCAAGGCAACCTTCTGATGTCACCACGACAATGTGGCAACCATGCCCTGACATCACAAAGCAAACGCTCCACGTTGGTCTGTGAATTTATGCACAGCAATAACCAACCTTCCCTACAGCAAACACAAAAGAGCCTGGGAAGTTCTTCTCTGTCACAAAGCAGCACAAAATCCCCTCATGGGCCAAACCCTGTTGTTCAGGGGATCCAAGAGGAACTCCAAGAGTGCCCCAAGCACCTACAGCCTGTACCCCAGCTGAGCACTCAGATGGGACACAAGCAAAGGAAACCAGACCAAGAAAATGGCACACAGCATTGCATATGTGAGAAATGAATCTCACTTTTAAAATTTTAAAGGTTTATTAAACCTTAACAAAGGACTGAAAAGGGAAAAATTGCAGCATTGGGAGTCTCTGTGACTAGCAGCCATGTGCTCACATAGAAAAAGGATGCTCTGCCTTTTATACCCTTAGCCCCTCTAAAAGTTTTGTCAGTCAACTCTTTCTCTGCTGTCCATTGGTGGAGATTACTTTCTTGCATCTTGACTGGAGGTCAGGTGTTGTTACACCCTGCCTGCTGGTCACAAGCCAGACCTCCCCAAATGCCCTGACTATCAAGGCTGTTACAAGGGGGATGGGAGAGAGGACTATGGGAGGATATATTACAATACCATCACTACACATTTGAACATCCACATAACATCTACTTCTTAATTGTCAGAGCCAACCATTGCATTACTCGTCTAGAACACACAGAGCCAGGAGAGAAGCCACTGTTTGCATCACAGCTGAAATGCTTCCCAACAAATCTCCCCACATATTTGCACCTTTATTGGACATGCCCAGGGCTCCAGTGTGTGTACATCTCTGCCTTTCTTCCCCTTTGGCAGCAGTCGAACTGGCAGCATCTGCCTGCCAGCAGCAGCTGCTCCAAGCTGGGAACGCCACTGGCGCTGCTGATTTCCAGAGGCTTCTGTGTGCCAGGGGAAGCCAAGGCAGGAGTGGGTTGAACGGTGCTGGCGCTGCTGCTGCTGTGTGCCAGAGAGCCCCGGCTGGGCAGGGCACGGTGCCCACTGCGCTGCGGGCTCCTTCTCCTGCCACAGCTGGGCACACCTGGCCACAAGACATGACAACTTGTGGGCAAGCCAAGGTGTTTCTGGGGCTGCACTGCTCTGCACACACCCAGCACACCTGCAGCACAGAATCTTAACCCTCAAACAGGTAAACCAAAGGGAAACAGCTGGAAAAGATTTCATTTTGACCATTCTTACCTGCTCAACAGAAGTCTTCAAAATGAAAGTTACCAAGCAGGGCCCGATCCCTGCTGCCAGCTCAGGGTTGGAAAAGAGGCAATCCTTGATCTCAGCACTGGGTGTGTGGGGAATCACTTCCCTAATACATGCACACCTAGCAATCTCACTTACTAGTTTGTATCCATTCAATACTTTTCTGAAACTCACAGGCTAAATATTCCCCCAAATTATATAATTTACTGATTTATACTTATTGACTTATTGATACTTAAATCACTTCTCCAAACTTACTGACATGAGAATAGGAGTGTCCTTTAAGTCCCTGCTTGTCATTGTCACAGGTTCAGGAGGAGACCCATGCACAAAATAACCCAGGACAAAACTGGGCTTGCAAAGGAAATTAATTCTATTTGTTGCAGTAGCAAATAATACATACCAAGCCCTGGATTCCTAAAAATCCACTGAGCAGGAGAAGGAGATGGAGCGTGGTGCTCGGCAGCAGGGGAAGGTAGGCAGTGCACTTTCAGGACATCCCCTGGATCAAAACGCTGTGCATCTCATCCTTCTCACCCTTCCAGCTCAGAACCAGGCCTTGTATCTCCTGCTCAGGAATGGAATTTCCCAGTAACAGCACCGCCTCACACATGGCTGGCGTGTGAGATGAGGCCAATGAATCAAGGATTTAAAATAACTGGAAGAGTTAAAATTTTAGCAAGATTTAGTGAAGGGAAAAGAGTATAGAAAGAAGAGTAAAAATAATAAGGGATGGTTAATTTTTAGCAGATAAGGTAGTTAAGGCTAGGGTAATATATCACTTGCCTGTCTTTACTATGTTTAAAGAAGCGGGATGGGATGCGGATTTCTTTGTGACAAAGAAGAGGACCATAGCCTGCACTTGGGCCCCGAAACTTCAGCTATAGCCAAGGGGTGTGAAAGCCTGCCAACAGGTCATAAGGAAAGAAGTCAAATTGAGGAAGATGTCTTGGCCTTCATCTGAAGGAGACCATTCCCCACTTTAAAACCCACTAACCCATGTGAAGTGAAAGAATGCAGAAACATGAAGGAAGATTGGACTCAATTATAATATATTTTAATACAAAGGGAGATAGTTGGTGTTACCTTATGAATATGTATTAGGTTTTTTGGGAATTATATGAATATGTAAGACATTTTAGATAAGTAGAGAGCCAGTGATTCTTCACACATGCCTTCAGGAGACAACTCCTCATGTGCCTGGCTCTGTAATAAACACACCACCTTCTAACTTTAACTGTGGTGAGTTCTATTCCACACCTCATTTGGTGACCGCGGCAGGAACGCTTCTCTGCTCCAGCGAGAACAACCTGGCTCTGGACATCTCTGAGCGCTGCCAGGACATTCCTTTCCTGGAGGCGCCTCTGCTCTCGGCTGTTCCTGGTAGGGGACAGACAAGACTGCTGGGACTGTGGAGAAAGGGAATGTTTAACTCTGTATAAAGTAACCCGTAAGGCGTACGCAGGGGAAGGGCTGTTCACAAGTCACACAGAGATGTCCTGTGCACAACGTATGCCTGTACAGTTTGGGTTTGGGTCTGGCCGCCGGCAGAAAGGATTTGCTGTGTCAAGAAGGACCTGCTAGCAATTCTGGGGGTGAAATGAGCAAATCCTGTTTTATTGCTGCTATTTTTCCTGTGTGTTGTAATTGTGGTTGTGTTTTCAGTGTGTGAATGTTGGAGGAAGATGATGTGGGTGGATGCTGATGTGGTGGATGGTATGTGTTGTGTTGAGAAAAGTGAGCACTCTGTCCCCTCATAAAGAGATATACTCCTTTCCTGGTGAGCCTGTGTGTGTGGAGTTTCTAATTGCAGAGGTTGGTGCTCCCTGTGACACCTGGTGCTAGGGTATACAGGGGGGTTGAGTGGTTTTTCTCCCACATTGTGGTCATTTGGGACTGCACGGTTGTGTTTGGGGAGATTTTAGGATTTTGTTTGCAACAGGTGCAGCAATTTATGCAGAAAACTACAGTGTGGTGATTTATTATGTTGAACATATGTTATATGTTGGTCATTCCTTTCTACTGCTCCCTTCTCCCAGGGTTTAAAATCTCCTGCCATGAGGTGGACACTCTCTTTCCTCCCCTGGACATCCTCTTTCCTCCCCTGGACACTCCCTTTCTCTCCTGGAGTTGTTCTCCATTAAAGCTGTGGGACTTTGGTCCTGGGAAGAAAGAGCGCCTCTCATCTTTTGCTTTTGTCCTTGTCAGTGTCACTGGGTCTGGAGCTCGCCAAACTGATCCCTCACGAGGTGAAAACTGACAAATGGCCCCACATACACAGCTCAAAAATTGGCCACATTTCTGATGGACTGGAGTGTTCACCACACTTTTGGAATTCCCTATTCCCACCCAGGTCAGGCAATTGTTGAAAGGACGCACCACACTCTAAAAGCCATTCTAGATCCACAAAAGGGGGAGTGGCCCAAGCAACACCCCAGATGATGTTGAGCAAAGCTTTATATGTCTTTACGTTTTGAATAGCTCATTTGCAGGACCTAATCCTCCAATTTTTAGGCACTTTTCAAACAGCACACAGGCAAAATTGAAAGAAAATCCTTCAGTTTTGATCAGAAACCTTGAGTTAGGACAAATTGAAGGACCATTTCCACCAATTTCCACTTGGGGCAAAGGGTATGCTTGCATTTGCACAGGTGCCGGACCTAAGTGGGTCCCTGCGAAGGACATGGAACCGTCTCATACACAAGAGCGCACCGACAATTCCACCAGCAGGGAAATGAGCACGCAGACGTGAGCTGCACGGAGAAGCTACGGTGCATGCCAGATGTTCCCTGTTCATCCTGTGAAAGCAACAAATCTTGAGTTTGATGTTGATTTTTGGACTGTGAAAATGGTTTGTATCATAGAGCTCTTTCAGCAAAAGCGTGGTGTCCATTGTGTTCAAAAGAATTCTAAGATATCCCAATTTGTAAAAATTGAAGGTTAGAGGGACAGTTTAGTGCCCTATAGTTGTCCAGTCCCTGAACAAGTGCTAAAAGATTTGCTTGACAACTGAAATAGATGAAATAGATGGGGAAGCTTTTGCCAAAAAACAGCTGAACAGGAACATGGAGCTCGATCAAATTATATACTGGCACTTCCTGGTTTTGCTTGCTTGCTTTTGCATGCGTATATGCATGTAGATCAACCAAAAATGAATGTTTGCCTTGCTTTAGCCAAGTCAGCAGGCTCAGATACCATATGTTTGACCAATTCCAGCCCAGACAAACCCTTTGCAACCTGTTTGGTCGGTGTGCCTGTGTTAGCCAAGGAGTAGCCAATACCCAATCGTTACAAAAAATTGGTGTGAGGCTGCCAACGAGACCAATCCCATAACCAGCTGACATCATTGGGCCCCTGATCTTCTTAAAGCACCTTCTGAACCTCAAGAGTTGGAATTCTTGGTTCATTGGTGATGGAATTTTGTGCTGAGTTTCAGTACCAGGGAGATCCACAGTTAAATGTTACTCCCCATCATCCTGAGGACAGATACTCAAGTTTGTGGTACAATTGTACTACCCCAGTACCCCCTAAGGGTGAAACTGCTGACGAGTAGATGACCCAGGTGAGTCCCCACGACAATGAGCAACAGAATATTGGCTCATTTGTGGAGATAGAGCCTGGCAGGGCATTCCCTCAGAAATTAAAGGTGGCCCATGTAGCATCAGACAACTCACTGTGATAGCACCAATTGTCAAAAAAGCCATCAAGAGAAAACAGAGAAAAAAGATTTGCCCATCATTATAAAGAAAACTGTAATAGCAATTTCAGACCCTAGGGCCCTGCAAAATGAGTTACATCAACTTTATTTCTACATCAACTTGCCTTGGGCAAGGCATTGAAACCATTATACCGATTGGAGTGTTGGCTGAAGAAAGAAGACAGTGCTACTTCCATTGCAATTAGTGACATGATGACTGATGTTAGTGCTGTCAGACATGCAACCTTACAGAACTGAGCAGCAATTCATTTTCTTTTACAGGCACATGGGCATCGCTGTGAGGAATTTGAAGGACTGTGTTGCATGAACCTGTCTGATCACTCTGAATCCATCCACAAAATCATACAAACGCTGAAAGATTTGACAGTTCCAAATAAAGAAGATGGTGGGTCATGGTTAGATTATCTGTTCCAAGGATGGAGCTTTGCACCTTGGCTAAGAGAACTTTGTAGAATAGGTCTCTATATGTATTGGGTGTTTTGGTAGTGATGGTAATAGTAATACCTTGCATACGTCGTTGTGCGCGACAAATGATGGACAAAACTATCAAAGAAGTTTTAATCACAAAAGAGAGAGAGGTAGGAAATGGATTCACAGACTGTTCTTGAAATCTCACGCAGATGGTGGATGAAGGTATAGACATGGAGGAAGGTTTCGAATTAAGACCTTGGAACAGGCGAGACTTTTTTTGGACAACGACTTGTAATTGCTATCAGACGTGACTTGTGCCCTTTGAACTGACTGGACTTTCACAACATTAAAATTGCTGTGTTGGAATATAGCAAGGCTTAATGTGAGCAAAAAGGATGCTTTAAGCAAGTAATAAGCAGGTATGCTATAGTAAAGCTATGAAATGCAAGGTAGTTAATAAACAACACGGATCCAAAGGTTTCTTTTTACTTGTACCGAGAGGGGGAATTGTAGGAATTCACAAAATTAGAGGGTTTTGGGAAAGTGGCAAAAGGAAGGCCTCAGAGACAGCAGAACTGCAATTAGAACTAAGCAGCAGCCATAAGGTTTGTCAGCAGAAAACTTATATAAGAAGTAGAAGATCAAGGACAAATAGAACAAGGGTCTGTGTATTAATGCTTGGCTAGAATAACCCCCTAAGCTTCAAAAAAGTATCTCTAGCAAGATATTAGAACTTCTAAGCTTAATAATGGAGCTCTGTGCATTGTGCTTTAAGGCTTACAAGCAGATATTGTATTTGAAATGAGCAAGCATTGTTTTAACCAAAGGTACGTGTGCTTATAGTGGTTGGGTAGAACTACTGTTGTCACCCTGGTTTTTTAAGATTTTCTGAGCCTTCTGATGTTGACATTCTTGTAGTGAACTTTCTCACACACTTTCTGTAAATAACTCACTGTTTTTCATTCCTTTATGGAGGAGGAGGGAGTTGATGGACTGTTGGTTTGACCAGTGTCATTGCAGAGGTGTCACTGTCACCTTCCAATCCGCTGTCACTTTTGTAAAACTATAAATATTGGAGTCAGAGAATAAAACTTCCCTTTTTTCCTTCACCTTGAGAGCGGTGGTGTGCTTGTGTTCTTTTGTGTCCTTCAGCGACATACTGTCAGTATGCTTCTGCTTTGTGTGATTGGTCAAAAAACTTACTTAAAGTAAGTTATAACATTAAGTTCTTTGTCTACTGCCAGGGATGTGAGGGGATGGCATCTTCCCATTGTCATAACCATGTAATGAGACTGATGCTGGCAAACAAACAGCTCGAGGCGCGTTCCTCAGCAGTCCCGGCCCGTTCGTGATTTGTACACAGACTCCCGGCTGGCAATAGTATAATCGTGTTAAATTGAATCTACGATAAATTATTATGAACTATTTCATACGTTTTGAAATATTTTGATTTCATATTGATTTATATCTTTTCATTTCATATAGATTTGATAAATTGCTCCAACGTGGGAGAGTGAAGATGTACAGCAGTGCAAAACCTTCAGCCCACACAGCTGTCAGTCCCCGGGTGCGTGCATGCATACCCACTCACTGTGCTTGCTTTTCTCAGCATCTCAGGTCTGCTGTTTGCACAGAATTGGGATGAATTTAACTCAACAGAGCCACGAGTGGGGTGTCCAGCGTGTCATGGACACTCATGTGGCAACGAACAACACAGAGCTCTCAAATCACATTATCACAGGTCATTTCATTCCTGCTGGGCACTGAGGAACTCTTAAACGACACAGAAAAGGGGTGGAAACATTGGCATCATGCTACTGCTGGTATCCTCCTGGAGGAAAATCTGTTGGGTTTCTTAAAGTGGTAGGTTTCCAAAACCTAGGAAAACTGCTCAGTAGTGGTAGCCCAATTGTGAATGGTTTTCTTGACTCGGCAAATCTGGGGTGTTAACAATGGACTCTATCCTTGGCTTAAATCACCCGCCCTCACCTGCAGACAAAAGCACCACCACCACCAGCAGCTACATCAGTCAATTTTTTAAAACAGCTGAGTTAAATTTGGGAGAGGAAAGGAAAACACATCAGACACTGTGGATTAATGACAAGACTCTGAGGAACAGTTCCAAAGCTAAGGGCAGCAGCTTCTCTCTGGGCCACTCCTTGTGCCCCAAGGCAGCCGGGCTGCCCTGGCTGCCCAGGACCCTGCGCCCCGCGGGCTCTGCAGAGCTGCACAGCGGGGAGGCAGCTTCAGGCACCTCAGCCCCTGGGCAGGAGGGGCTGCTTTCTCTGCAGGGCTGCCTGTGGGCAAAAGCAGGGTGCTGACCCTCTGCTCTTGGCCCTAGCCTGGCCTTGCAGGGATAATGCTGTTCCCTGTCTCAAATGTGCTAAGGACAGACTTGTTTGTTTCCAGCTGTGCACAGGTGTGATTTGCACCACAAAATACTGAAGGACTAAGGCCTGAACAACAGACCCTGACTGAAGCCTCAACAACAGCACCTGAGCCAAAGCTGCCCTCTAGATCACCTTCCCAACCCAATGTTCTATGTACCTGCTCCTTAACCAAGTGTTATTATCAAAAGGATTGTTGCATCTATTCACTGGTGAAACACGTCTTCACCTTTCTGCATGAGGAAAATGGACAAGGCCACACCTGGCCTTGGTTCCTCCTTGAGCCCTGGCCAGGCTGGGGGAGAAAACCAAGAGGAGAATGACACCAGCTGTGTCCCCCAGCAGAAACTCTGGCACATTTCTCGTCTAGCACTGTCAGAGCCGGGCTACTCTCACAGCGCACTCGGGAGCCTCGTGGCCGCCAAAGGTGGAGGCACCGCAGCATTTCCCGGTTCCCGGCCGTGGCTCTGCAGGGCTGGGCTGGGACAGCTTCCCCCAGCTGATGTGCAGCTCTGGATGAAGGGGAAAGCATTGGGCTACCTGGTGATGGATCTTCCTTAATCACCAGAGGCACCCTTTTGCAATAATGCTGAGGTGCATTGCTGAGCTTATCCTTTCCTGACTCTTTTTTAAACTTTGGCATTACAGTAAGTTACACTGTTCCTTCAGCTGGTGTCTGTGTCTACATCTCTGACCCTCTCCCCCACCAAAACAAGCACACAGCCAGTTTAGCACGAGACCTGCCTCTCTGCCAGCCCATCTCTTGGCAAACACCCCTGGTGGCCATCTCCACAAATGAAATTCCCACTTTGCAACCTCCTTTTCTGCAGGCAGGTGAGAAAAGGAGCCACTCCCAGCTCTGGACACCTCCAGAAACCAGCTGCTTTCAGCAGTCAAAACCCTAAAATATCAACCTCCTTCCTTTACCTGCCATGGGGAGCTCCTACCAAGAGGCCTTTTGTCCAAGGATACCCACAAAAGAGCTGGAGAAGGGAGCAGTTTGAAACATAACTGCTTCAGAGTTTAAACCTGCCTTTACCAAATGAGCACACACCAACCTGTCTCAAAAGGAAAGCAGGCAGCAAAGAGAAGCTCCTCTCCCACAACAGCAAACTCTGTGCTTCCTTCTGTTCCAGCTGGAGAGTGGAGGCCATGGGCTGCACCTCACTTTGGGAGGGAGCCCTGGGAATTGGCCTGATCTGGGAGGGCAGCAAAATGAATTCCATAAAAAGTAGGAAAAAGTAGGAAAAGATTCTGTGGAAGCATTAGATTTAGCATTAGATTATGACAATGTTTCTGGAGGAAAGCAAAAAAAAAAAAAAAAAAAAAGAAAAGAGTTATTGAAGTCTTTCAAAACCGAAATTTGTTTGCCAATACGACAACCCCAAAGTCTCTGTGGTGTGTCAGGAAGCTCAGGAATGTAGAGAGCATTTTCAGCAGACACTGGATAGAAGGAAGCTGCACAACCCTGCATACGTGCCTTAGAGCAGAAACATGCTGCCCTTGGGCAAACAATATAAAATAAAGAAGTTTGCCAAGATGTACGCCAGGAAAAGAGATGTGAAGCAAGATGTTCTAAGGATGTGAAGAGAAGATATGGGGCAGAATGTTCTGCTGACACTTTTGCCAATCCATGTACGTGACCAAAGATATGTTAGCTCTTTGTCCTATACACAACACTTTGTAACCACTTATATGTATTCTCCCGTTTCTGAGCCCTGCATTACCATATTAATGTACCCTGAGATTTGCAATAAACTGAGCATTGATCATCACCTCCATGAAGATTAAACTCTGCCTGCGGAGGGCTCCTTTCTCTATTACCCCTCTCCTTTTCCCCATCTCTCTCCCGTATACCTTGTTTCTCTACCTGGCATCCATATCCTTTCTTTCTTTACAGGAATGAACTTGAAAGCCTTGGATAAACACCACTGGTGTCCGTCCCCCAGAGCACGAGCAGCTCCCCAACAAGACTTCAAGACTAAGGGACAAAGCTTCCCCCTTCAGCTCTCCACAGCAGCTCTAGGGAGTCTCTCCCCACTGCAAGATCTCCTTTGTCAATCTACAGTGACAAGAGTTGGCTGCAGGAGGCATTTGCATGGGAACCCTCCCCAGATGGGGGAAGAAAAAGTAGAGGTGATTCCTGTGGAAATAAAAAGGTAATGCCATCTGGGAAGACACCAGCATGCATTTGCTACAGCTCTAGGCCAAAAATCCCTTGAAGAAAGCAACATCCATCCATGGGGAAGCATTTTGGCTTTGATATCAATGCTGACAAAATTGCTGCCCCTTCCTGCTGCTGTAGCTGACTCCGAATCACGAGAAATATGCCAACTCTGCCAAAGACAGGCAGATATGGTGAGATAAAACCAGCTAGTCTGCTGAAAAGGAGACCAAATGAATGTTTTCTAATCACCTCTTTTTATCCTTTCCCCAGCCAAAACAGAACAATGGCCTTCCTCTCTGTCCCCGATGGTGACCCAGGCACGGCATGCAGCGTGGGGATAACCTGCTGTGCTGTGCTGTGCTGAGCTGAGCCGAGCCGAGCCGAGCCGAGCTGAGCCCGGCCAGCCCCGGGGCCCGCGCTGTGCCCACAGCTCCGGCTCTGCTGCCCGCGTCCCCGCTAAGTCCGGCCCGCGCCGGGGGACGCTGGGCGCGCGGGCCCGAGCGCAGCGCCCCCCTCAGGCCGCGCGCCGCCAGCGCAGCCGCGGCCGTTGCTCTGCGGGCGTTGTGGCCACAGTCGGCGATCGACGCCATGGCGGAGCTGCCGCTGCCCGCCGGGCTCAGCGCCCGCACTTTCCCCGCCAAGCTCTGGCGCCTGGTGAACAGCCCCCGCGTCCGCTCCGTGCGCTGGGACAGCCGCGCCCAGGGGCTGCTCATCGACCGCTCCCTCTTGGAGCGGGAGCTGTTCAGCTCGGGCCGCGCCCACAGGGGCCGTGGCCATGGGCCGGCCCCGGTCCCGCACACCTTCAGGGCCACGCAGTTCCGCAGCTTCGTGCGGCAGCTCTATCGCTACAGCTTCCGCAAGGTGCCGGGCTGGCTCGGCTCGACTGCGCCAGGCGATGCCGGGGCCTGGCTCCATTACAGCAACCCCTGCTTTCGCCGCGACCGCCCCGACCTCCTGCTCCGCATCAAGCGGTGGAGCGCGGCCAACAGGCAGCGGCCGGCGGCGGGCCGGGAGGGCCGCAGGCACCCGCCCCGCTGCTCCCAGCAGCTCCCCGGGGCGCGGCCGCTGCCGGACGGGCAGCATGGGCGCGCTGGCTTCACGCCGCTGCCCAGGGAGCGGCCACCGCTGCCGGCCCAGCGCCCGCCCTGCGGCTTCCACCTGCTGCACAGGGAGCGGCCGCTGCCAGCCCGGCGGGAGGTGCCGAGCCACTTCCAGGAGGTCTACGGGGAGCGGCCGCCGCCCGCCGAGCAGGAGGTGCTCGGCATCCCGCCCTGCGACTTGCTCGGGCTCCACGGGGAGCGGCCGCTGCCGCTCGGGCGGGAGGGGCCCCGCAGCCGCTCGCAGGAGCTCTACGGGGAGCAGCTGCCTCCGGCCGAGCGGGAGGTGCTCGCCATCCAGCCCTGCAGCTTCCAGCAGCTCCACAGGGAGCAGCAGCCCCCAGCTGACGACGCACGAGGTAGGAAAAGAGTTGTAGCCTTGTTTTTCCAAAAGGTCCTGAAAAGTGACCGTTTGAAGTATTTTGCCTCAAGGCTCTGTCATCCTCGGCCAGAAGTTGTCAAGCCTACTAGGAAGGGGCACCTAGGAGGCCAAAAGATTCTCTGCCTGGTTTTGCTGTGTGCTTCCCATGATGTTTGATCCACAGCAGCACTAGAGCTCTGTGTCCCACAGCCACGTTGTGGAGCCTGACCAATGTGTTTGTATTCTTGCATCCACCCCGGGCACTTCAGGGTCCAGCGCTCCCGCTGGCAGTGCAGCTTGTGCAGCATGGACGGCCTCCAGCTCAGCACAGAACACACCTGGGGAGGAGGAATGGCCACCAGCAGATCTGGGCCTTGCTGTAGAGAAAATGATTCGGGAGATCAGGAGGTCCCTGTCTGAAAGATCTCCCTCTGCTCAGGTAATTCCATTGGATGGGGATAAAAGGGGCTGGACTGAAAGCTGTTGAACCTTGTTACATGGCTGAGAAGCAAAGGCTTCTTTAATTGAACTGATTTCATTATTATTTAGTTATTGAATTATTCTTGGTAAAGAAGATTTCTAAAAGAGGGGATGCAGAAGAAATGAAGAAGAGTTTTACTTGCTGGGAAAGAGGCGAAGAGGTTTTGGAGAAGTGGCACTGAAGGCCAAGTGTCCCGTGCAGGGAGGGGCATGCCAGAGGTGCCTCTGCTCCAGCTGCAGCAGATGTGGGCTGTGCCTCTTTTGGGTGGGAAGGCCAAGGCAAAGCAAGGGCTGGGCTGCAGCTGCTGCTGCTGTGTGAGCCCTGCCGTGCGTGTGGACGCTCCCAGAGCCATGGCTGGGGCTGGGCTTCAGCTGCACCTCTCTGTCCTTTTGTAGATTATTACACGTGTTGGCCAAAGAATGTCTGTCTTTCTGTTGATGTGCTGACCCATTGCCTGCTGTACATTTGTGATGAGGGCTCAAGGGGGGGAGTGGGATTTTTTGGATTTGCCAACACCTTATTCTCAAGTGGCATGACTTTTGTCTTCTCTAAAGTCACATATAGCAGTTTAGAGAAGCATTTTATTCCATAATAAAAGGGAACATTGCAGGCTTGGAACCCTCTTTAGAATCTTTAGGGTTCTGATGGACGTGCTATGGCAGAAGAGATGAATATTCTGGAACTGGTCATAGGGAGAATATCTTTGTGTCCAAAGGTAATTTGCTTCATTGTGGACATTTACTTCCTCAGTGGAATAGAAACACTACTTGGTTGTCTGGCTTTTTCTGTCTTTTGGGTTGATTTTTTTCCTTACCCTAACGATTTACAGCTCTTTGCCACTGATCCGAAATGTTATCCTGGACATAGCCTGGGTGCATCAATGTTTGCCTGGATGACACACGCGGGGCAGCAGCAGAGGGCTCCGAGAAGCAGCACCTTGTGATGGGTTGTGTGAGCGCTTGGCTGGGGATGTTGAGACTGCCAGGCAGAAATGTGTGCTTTGCCTGTGGCTTTGCAGCACACAGCCCTGGGCAGGGCTGGCAGCTGTGCTGGCAGCAAGGAGAGCCCCTGGCTTTGTGCTGGCTGATTTCTCACAGCTCTGGGATAAGGCAGGGTCAGAGCATGGGGGGCACATCCCCTCACTTGGTGTCTTCTTGTTTTCTGTGTTCATGTTTTGTCTCAAAGGTCATTTTGTGAGAGCTTCAGTTTCGCCTTGGCCCCCTGAATCCTGAGTTTAAAAGGCTTGTCATGTGAACTGTATGGGCAGTGTTCCCTCCTCTGTGCTCCATGTCCTTTGGGAGTGGAGAAGGACAGTTATTGCATCCCTGATATGATTTCAGCAAAATAGTGAGTGATCTTTGGGTTCCTTTCTTTCTGTTTTTCTGCTCAGGACAATGTTGGTGTTGCCCCTGATTCTCCAGAAGGGGAGCCTGTGAATAGAGCTGCAGCAGAGGATGCTTCATCTGACACCGAGAGCTGCAGGAACAGTTCCCAGGAGCCCAAGGAGCCTGGTAAGGACAGAGCCCCCACTGGTTTAGAGAGCTGTGAGATGGCTGCTCTGAGCAGGGTTGGTGCTTCCTGGTGCCTTGAGTTAAATCCTGCACGGGCACAACCTCCCTGAGCCCTGCCCTCCACGCTTCTCCAGAGGCTCTGACACGGAGTCCTCTGCTGGGGCAAGAGAGCAGGGAATAAACCTGACCTTGTGGCAGTTGTGTCACCAAGCTGGGTGTCCCAATTTTGTGCTGAATTTGGTGGATAAATTTACTACAGGGTGCCAGGGGAGGCCAGGCTGAGCGACTCTTGAAGGAACAGGGGGAAAAAAGAGCAAAAAGTCAGGGTAGAAGTCCAAATCACTGACTGAATGTAGTACCAGTCTGCTGGTATTGGTCCTGACCCACAAGAAAAACAAGGAGCACAACATCAGAGGCCAACCAATTGAAAAATCACGGTAACTCCAGTATCAGAAGGAAAAGCTTGAATGACCCCTGATTAGGGAGGCCTAGGAGCACTGTGCATCCATTCCTTAGCCAAGCTGGTGCAGCCTGCAGGCCTCGTGGGGAGCTCTGTCCCTCCCAGCCCTTGCTGCCAGAGCTGATGGTCGAGTTGGAGCAGCTGCTGCTCACTGCAGAGGGCAGTTTGAAGATGCCAGGTAATGGAGCTGGTTCATGACTCAGCTCCCAGCACCTTCAGCTTCAGCCATTTCAGTGAGGACTGAGGTCTCTCTGTCAGCTCAGAGAAAGAGCAAGGCTGGGCTTCCTTGTGGCAGCTGGGACTGTCTGTGTTTCAAGCTCTCCTGGGTGCCCTTTGCACTGCAGGGGTGGGACTTTATCGAGATACTTCAATGTTTTGAAGCACACTTTTGAACACTTGGAATGGTCCCTGTTCTTTTAAGGGCAGATGGCTTCAAATCGCCAAGTGAGAGTCTGCCTTTCAGGCCATCTTTGACAGCCCCTGGTAGAAGGACAGGGCCAATATTGACTGAGCGTTCCCTTTGCTTCCCAGATGCCATCTGACCAACATCTCCAGGAGGGCTGCCCTGCATGGCAGGAAGAGACAGGGGAGAGCCTGTGACCATCAGGCAGGTAGAACTCCTCTGCTTGTAGATATGTTTATAGATTTCTATGGTTCTCTTTATTAGTGGATATAGTTCCATTTATAGAGGATAGTGTTCTATTTATAAGGACATATATTGATAGATCTGTATAGTTAAATGTCAATATGTATATAGGTATAGATGTTACATAATTATATTTTATTATATATTTACATTTATAGATTTTCAGAGTTAGATTTTTATATGTGTAGAGTAAAATATTTATATAATATATATATATGAAGTTACATTTATCAATGTGTATAGTTATATAGTAAGAGGAATAGGAATGTTTAGATGGAGACATTGATGGATAGATTGCTCTTGGTGTAGGCCTAGGCCTCTTTCCCCCCTCGGCTGCCATTTTCACCTCTTGCTTTTCCCCCGGTGCCCCCTGTGTCCCCTGTCCCTGTGCTGGGTCTGAGCTGGCGGCCGGGCTGGGCGGAGCAGCACTTCCAGCCCCGGCTGTCCCTGGAGTGGTGGGAGCTGCCGCTGGCCCCAGGCACTGTCCCTGAGGAGCTGCTGAAGGACAGTGAGACTGAGGGGGCAGAGGGGGCTGAGGGGGCCGTGGCGCCAAAGGGACGGTGACCCTGAGCTGCTGCTGGGGCTGAGGGCTGTGGGGCAGCCAAGGGCCATGGTGGCACTGAGGTGACAGGGAAGTGGCACAGGCTGGCATGGTGGTGGGTCTCAGGGGATAGGATGGCTCAGAAGGGACTGAGGGGGTTGAGAGCACTGTGAGGGGCTGAAGAAACTGAAGGGGGCTGGGGCTTCACCGAGAGCATGGCGGGGCTGAGGGGATGCAGGGGGCCAGCAGGGAGCACAGAGGGCTCCGGGGCTGCAGCTCTGCCAGGCCTTGGAAGCAATTCCAGAGCCTCCACTTTTGCCACAGCTCCCATGAAGACCTTGAGGACAGCCGGAGACTGACAGGAGCCAGCAGGGAGGAGCTGAAGGCCACCAGCAAGAGCAGTGAACGGGGCCCTGCTGCTGC
This sequence comes from Melozone crissalis, assembly GCF_028551555.1. Taxonomy (NCBI): domain Eukaryota; kingdom Metazoa; phylum Chordata; class Aves; order Passeriformes; family Passerellidae; genus Melozone; species Melozone crissalis. Next base: position 173,511 of record NW_026535812.1, read on the forward strand.
CAACCTGGAGAGAGCCCGGCTGAGGCCACAGGCCCGGGGAGGCAGGTGGGGCTGAGGCTGCCGTGGGCTGTGACCGGGGGAACTGCCCGGCGGGGCCGGAGCGGGCCCTGCCCGTGCTGGGGCTGCTCAGCGCAGCTGCCCCGGCTGGCACAGGGGCTGTCCTTGGGCAAGGCAGCTGTGCCGGCAGGGCCCGGGAGCTGTGCCGGCTCTCCTGCATCTGCACTCACCACAGCCGGGCCCGCTCAGCTGCTTTCTCTTTCTGACCCCCCTGGGGAGGCTCTGACATTTCCTCTGCCCTGATGGAAGTGCAGCTGCTGCCAAGGGAAACGTCCCCACACTCACTCAGTGTTCCCTTTGCTTCCCAGATGTTCCATCTGCTGTCCCTGTCCAGGAGAGCTGCTCTGCTCAGGAGGAGGAGACCGAGCAAGATGTTTTGAAGATGGGGCAGCTGGAATGCCTCTGCTTGGAGTGCTGTTTACAGGCACACGGACTTGAACGTAGACAGGGGTTATTACATGTGTATTTCTGTATGTGGGTTGCTATTTGTATGGGTTTATTTCCACGTGTGTATTCTTGTATTTATGTATATTTATTTTGTTACGAATGTATGCTATGTGTGTGTATATATATATATATATATGTTTGAAATTATTATGTGTATAAATTTATCTGTGTGTACATGGATATTGTTATATCTGTGTTAATTTCTATTTCCTGTGGGTAAAGTTGTGTAGGTATCTCTTTTGATATAATTTTTATTATATGGCTTTTAAAATATGAATATTGGTATTTGTATAGGTATATAAGTATTTTTATATTCATATATATCTGTTTCTGGATGTAATTCTATTTACATATCTATGGAGATATTTTTGTATTCCTAGATGGGCTTAATCCTTGTAGTAATATGTAATAAATTAGGTTGTTAAACACCTAATTGATCTTTGTGTATAGTGCGTTGTTGTGGAGGTTGGCAGTAAATTAACTGAAGTTGGTATTTGTATAATATTATATAGAAATGTTGTAATAATATAATAAATTCCCATTTTTAACCTAAATTGAGATTTGTATTGTTCTGTATTGTTGGCATGGGTGTAGCACTTTGTAGTAAATGACATTTTTCAACTGAAATTGATTCTTGTGTATTTGTGGATCAGCAGTGTGGCTGTAGCAATCTGCAGGAAATGCCATTTGTCCGCTGCGATGGGTGTTCCGTGATCTGTGCTACCCAAAGCCATGGGCAGATGTAAATGCTGGAGGATTTTGGCCATGCAAATCTCCGGCCATGGCCAGCACATGCCCCACCTGCACTCAGGTTGGGCAGGGGAAGCGCAGATTTGGGCTGGCAGCAGAGCCCCACGTTGGCTCAGAACTCGCTGCAGAGGCTGCTGAGAAAACTCCGGGGCTCCACTGAGAGTAGAACTCCAAGCAGGAGCAACCCTGGCAGGAGAAATCATTCACAATGAGAAAAGAGAAAATGTGGCAAAGCAGATGTGGGGATACTCTGTGGGGCTGATCAAATGCTCTGAATCACCCGTGCCTAGGCAGGTCTTCTGCAAAAAGGTCTTGTGAAAAACTGAACACCTCCCATGACATACAGATTGCACTTTCCCCTTCACTTACCTTGCTGTGTGAGTGGAGATACTCTTCCTTATCACTGAGAATTTTTGCCCTTTAGCACCTCACATTTAATCAAAGATGATGTACTACCACTTGGCACCATCAATGAAAACAGCCCTGCCCTCGTGGCAGTGTTTGCAAAGTCTTCCCTCCTCCTGTCCCCACATGTGACAGACGGAACCATCCCCTTCTGTCCAAACTGTGCCTGAGCTGAGTGAGGGCTCCAGGAGCTCAGGAGCAAGAGCACTGCATGTGGGAAGGTTTGGCAAAGTTTCCTAAGCACCAGTAAACTCTGGGTTTGCCAGTCTTCCCCTGCAATATTGTCCTACTCAAGAATGATCCTGGAGGACACTGTGCCTCCTGCTCACTCAAGAAAAGTTTGTTTTCTTCAAGGCTTGAATAGAGGAAAATAAAAATTGTGGTTTTTAGAGTGAAATTCGGGGGGTGGTGCAGCTGGGTTCGCTCCACTATTTGCTGTGGAAAGTAGAGTAAAAGCTTTAAATTCCCAGCAGAAGCTGACTACCAGCCCACACAGACCTGAATGAGGCCCAGGTGGGCTTGCTGCACGCTGGTCCAAGGGAAAAGCTGGAACAAAGTCCCCTTTTATTGCAGATGGAGTCTGTACTGGTGTCTCCAGGGCTGTCTGTGGTAGGACACGGCAATCCAGCCAGAAACTGTGGATATGAGAGTTCCAACAGCAACCTGCTTCTCCAGGGTGAGGGACGAGGCCAGCCCAAAAGCCTGGAAGGTGCTCTGGGCACTGGAGAAGGCCAGGCTGTCCTTGAGCAGGGATGGCCTTCAAAGGGGACCTCACACCTTGTGACCAAGGGCAACTGGTGGCCTTCCACAAAATGCTTCTTTTGTTCAGCTCTTGGAAAAGTTCCAGCCAGCAACAATTCCTGCTGCGCACACCAGCCCTTTCCAAGCAGGAGGAATTTAAGCAGCAGCCTGATGGCTTAGTGGCAGGAGGATAAAATACTCAGCTGAGCGTTATCAACTCTCTGTCAGAAGCCACATCCTCAGCCCCTCATCTCCTCCAGTTGTCTCAGACATGGAGGAAGCAGCAGGAAATCTCTGATCCTGGAAGGGAAAGCAGAAGGAGGAGAGGCAGTGGCCAGTCCCTGGTGCCTTGGGAGCAGTGAGAGCCATCCAAAACAGGATCTCTCCTGGGCTGTGGAGATAAGAGTGACCAATCAGCAATGCCCTGTGTGAGACTGGAGCCATCTGTGAACGTGAGCATGGAAATCTGAGCTTGCAAAACAGAGGAAAAGGTGTCCTTGGGTATTTGCCAAAGCTTGCAGGGGCTCTGAGCCACCTGGTCTAGTGGAAGGTGTCCCTGCCCATGGCAGAGGGGTTGGATCTAGAGGGTCTTTAAGGCCCCTCCCAACTCAAGCCCTTCTGTGAGTCTGAATTACAAACCCACAATGACAAAGAGAACACAGAAAACCTGGCCTCTGCTGCATTGTTGGAGGTTGCTGCAGTCACTTGTGTCACCTGGAGACTGGTTTGGATCTGGAGAAATTTTCATGGTCCCAAAGTATTTCAGTGTGACCTTCCTGGTTCAGGGCCCCAAAAGATGCCAGAACAGATTATCTGCAAGCACAGAATTGGTTAAGCTGCCTGTGAACCTGATGGGAGAAGTATAGTCATGTTATTGCAGCGTTTACCCTGTACAGGTGATATTTGGTTTCCATTTTGAAGATGCAATGTTCTTGCACAATGCTTGTATATGCAGAAATACTGGCTTTAAATCCTGATTCCATCTTCACACAAGGATGTGTAATCCATCAGAAATGTTTAACATGGAGCCATATTAGCTTTGGGCTCGGTGGTATGGGTTGTTTAAAGTGTGTGATGAGTAATGGCAGCTCTAACAAATACCACTCTTGTTAATTTGGGTCTTCCCTTTATCAACCCTGTTGCATAGAAATCACTTCTTTACAGCAGAGACTAAATGAAATTCCTTCATACAGATGAGAATCATGCAATTCAGGCTAATTAAAGGGGAAGTTTTCTGTTCTTGTGAAAGGACAATCTAGATCTGGAGGGGCTTTGCAGTTAAGAGTGAAAAGGAAAAAGACATTTCTCTTAAGAAGTGTCTTGAAAGAGCTTTTTGTAATACCTGAAGCAGCTACGTTGATATTGACCTCCACAATTAAAAATGCACAACAACCACTTTGGTGACTTAATCTGGCCATGATTTTTAGCTGCAATGCCAAAATCTCATTAAATATGTTGCTATCCTTTAAACAAGGAAGGAGAGCACAAATACCAACAATTCTCATCAGCCTTCTGGGTTGGAAAGACCATTTAATTTATGCTCCCTTAGCTGTCAGCCTAAACTCTGCTGTGCAAACCTTAGGTCTATGTTGGACCTTATAAACTTCTTGAGCATCAACTTAGGTGCAAACCTGCTACAAAACCCTTCAGGCACCACACTGATTTAGAGTGGCAGGACTTCACTGTTCTAGCAGAGAAATTTATTTACTTGCTCCTGCAAGTCATTTCCAGAGTGGAAGTGAAATCAGTGCCTTGCTATCTGGATGGGATAGGATTTTCCTCCTGTCCCAACAGACAACAGGGGAAAAGATTTGTTTCTATTATACCATTACATCTAAATCTTTGGTTTGAGAGCAAAAGGAAAATGTTCCTTTAAGAAGTTCTGCCCGGACTTTTTGGCATGAGGACAAACTGTGGTGAGCTGGCAGGAGCAGCACTGCCCCTGTGGGTGCAAACCCCCTGAAGGATGAACAGGCTGCTGTAACAGGGGCCACACCCGCAGCATGAAAACCCACCGTGCCATTAACTTGATGCAAACTAAGCACAAGTGACACAGCTCTGCAGCCTCAGCAAGGACTTGCCTCAGCAGAGATGTTACTGACAGACTCAGCTCTTGTTTGCAAGGGCTGTTAAATTGTCACACAAATCAACCACCCCTCCCTCTCTTGTCCTTCTTGGCGTCCGGCTGCTGAGCTGCTGCTGCTGAGAAAGAAGAGGCAGAGCCCTTCAGGGCAAACGGGGACTTTCCAATGGGCAGAAACTTCCTCCTTTGTTTTGTTTTCAGTGACAACAGAGGGGTTTGTCTTCAGTCCCTGTGTCAGCAGGGAAATTGTGCCTGCCTGTCACACCTAGGATCTGAACAGCCTGGATTTTTATTGGTGTAAAACCCACAGTGACCTGACCTTCTGCAGGAAGAGTCAAAAGGGATTCCTGGAATGTTGCAATAAGCAGATAGTGGTATTAAACATATATAGATAAAAAGGCATAAAAGCTCATAAAAGCATATGGAACTGATGTAAACCTAATAAAAAGAAGCATTTTATTGTAATAAAGAGTGAGGGTTGCAGACCACAGTGTGAGAAATAGCTACCCACTTTTCATAGTTTAGGAAGGTTTATTAAACCTTATCAAAAATACAACAGAAGATTGAATGAAGAAAAAAGTTTACAGCACCAGGAGCAAAAGATTTTCCTTGCTATGTGCTTAGCCCCCTCACAATGGAGGTTTTCCCCTTTTAACCCTTTAACCCCTCCTGAAGTTCTGTCCATCAACCCCTTCTTCGCTGTCCACTGGTGGAGATCTCTTCCTCAAATCCTGATTGGGGGTCAGGTGTGGCCATAGCGACACGCCAGCCCTCCCAGATGTCCCAACCCCAGCTGTCCCTTGATAACCACGTGAGGGGTACAGCACAACTATAAATCTATAAAATTTCTTAACCTATATACATTGTGAAAAACGCCAATCACTTGTTTTTAAAATTTTAAAAGTTTAATAGTAATAAAATTGTGATAAAAATAGTAATGCAATTAGAATAATTTGGACAAGTTGAATTAAGACAATATGAGACAATAGAGACAAAGAGTTACGGATGTCCGGGTACCTTTTTCTGGGCAGCAGGAGCCCGGAAAAGGACACCCATTAACAAAGGATTAACCCTTAAAAGCAATAGCCCATTGCATATTCATACACTTCATATATGATGCATAAATTCCATTCAAATACAGGATTGTGTCTGGTCATCATCATCTTCTTCCTTCTAATCCTAACAGTGCCTTTGAGGCAGGAAGAAGTTCCTTTCTTCTGATAAGAGAGCAATAAATTCTTTTTTCTGAAAGATTTAGGTGTCCTGTGGCTGCTATCTGGTGCGAGTGCCTCATTCCTTTCTTTAAAAAAACCCCACTGACATAGTTCTTCTTTTAACTACAAAGGTTACCTCTTAATTACAAGACTACATTTATCATATTATTAAAATGTTAATACAGCACTACTAATCAATCCATCAAAATACACATGGTAAATATCTGCATAGAGCCATATAATATGCGCCTTTCACACACATTATATTTGTCTATTAATTGTGAGAGTCAATCATCATATGACTCGTCTATCACAACAGGAAAAGAAGTTTCTGGTGGGAGGGACACTGGTTTTAAAGGTAGGACCTGTTCTTGAGGTTTGATTTGTTCCCTTTTTCAGAATACAAGGAAGTCATGGTGTTCCAGAGTAGAAGCTGGTGCCAAAAGTTTGAGAACAGGGTGTGATAAGATCACCAGAGTATTTTATCTGTATCTAGGAAGAAGCCCTGCAGAGCTCCTCTTTGGCTTTTATTGAAAGTAGAAGTCCTGTTTTTACCAAGAATTTTGATCTCTTGGTGTTTTGGAGGAAGAAAAAGAAAACAACAAAGCACCTGAAGTCTGCGTTGAGGTGAGGTGTATCCCAGAGGACTGAGGGCTCACCAAGGCAAGAAACCCTCCTGTGACCGTGGTCACAGGGGTTTTCAGGTGAAGGGAGAGACAAGAATGTTGACTCCATGTTCAGAAGGCTTGATTTATTATTTTATGATAATATATTACATTATAACTATACTAAAAAGAAAAAGAAGGTTTCCTCTCAGAAGCTAGCTAAGCTAAGAATAGAAATGAATGATAACAAAAGGCAGCTCTCTCAGACTCTGTCCAAGATAGCTCTGTCCTTGATTGGCCATTCATTAAAAACATCCAAGATGGGCCAATCACAGGTGGACCTGTTGCATTCCACAGCAGCAGATAATAATTGTTTACATTTTGTTGCTGAAACTGCAGCTTCTCAGAAGGAAAAATCCTATAAAAAGGATTTTTCATAAAAGGTGTCTGCAACATGTCAACTTTTTTGTTTAGTGAAATTAAAAAGAAAAGTGTTTGTAATTTTCTCTGCTGGGCTCATGCAGAGGAAAGGACAAACTTGACAGGTTATCTGTTGCCAATCAAACTTCACTCAAGTGCTCCTGTGGAATGAACAGGGAATTTCTTCACCTGTAGAATATAAAATTCTATCATATCACTAAAAGAATTTTACAATATAAGAAAATGCAAAAACAATGCAAGGAAAGTCCAAGTCCAAGCAGCTGAGTTTCAGGAAAAGTCCATGGACTGAAGATATTCCTCTTTGCCATCTCTGAAAGTCCCTTTTCTTCCTGAAACAGGCTTACTACAGAAAAATCCATCATTAGTTATCAAAAGTCCATTGACAGTCATCAAACAATTTCAAACAATTTGAGAAAATTTCTGGAATGTGGAATTCTTGCCCACAGCCCTTTATAGCGCAGCTTGGGCTGAAGCTAATTTTTGGCCCTTCAATGCTTCAAAGCTGCTGCCAGCTCTTTCAACCCTTTTTATCAAATTTAATTCTTCTTTTTTTTTTTTTTTTTTTTTTTTTTTTGTCGGAAAGTGCAGCAGCAGAGGAGCCAGAGAGAGGCCCTGCGGGGCCCTGCCCCATATGGAGGGATCAGGAACCCCAGATCTGGCCCACAAAACAGTGGTCCAGGACCGGTAGGGGAAGCAAAACCCCCAAACCCATCAGGAGGCCGGGAGGTGGCCCTGGCCCAGGGACCCGAGCCCAACAGCCCAGGCCCAGCCCCTGAGGCAGGCCCTGCCTTGCCACAGGCCTGCACCCTGCTGCCAGTACGATGGCAGAACGGGTGGTGAGATGCTTCTGTTCCCCAAAATCATCGACGCATGCCAGCAGCGGGGGAATTGAAGCTGCCCCAAGGATCTTCATCTCGTGTCTGGGAATGTTTGTTCCCCACAATTATTCTTTTTATGCTTTTCTGCAGAAATATTGTCACCATCTATTCCTTCCAGAGAATCTTTTCCTACTTTTTGGGGAATTCCTTTTGCTGCCCTCCCAGACCAGGCCAATTCCCAGGGCTCCCTCCCAAAGTGAGGTGCAGCCCATGGCCTCCACTCTCCAGCTGGAACAGAAGGAAGCACAGAGTTTGCTGTTGTGGGAGAGGAGCTTCTCTTTGCTGCCTGCTTTCCTTTTGAGACAGGTTGGTGTGTGCTCATTTGGTAAAGGCAGGTTTAAAATCTGAAGCAGTTGTGTTTCAAACTGCTCCCTTCTCCAGCTCTTCTGTGGGTATCCTTGGACAAAAGGCCTCTTGGTGGGAGCTCCCCATGGCAGGTAAAGGAAGAAGGTTGATATTTCAGGGCTGTGACTGCTGAAAGCAGCTGGTTTCTGGAGGTGTCCAGAGCTGGGAGTGGCTCCTTTTCTCACCGGCCTGCAGAAAAGGAAGTTGCAAAGTGGGAATTTCATTTGTGGAGATGGCCACCAGGGGTGTTTGCCAAGAGATGGGCTGGCAGAGAGGCAGGTCTCTTGCTAAACTGGCTGTGTGTTTGTTTTGGTGGTGGAGAGGGTCAGAGATGTAGACACAGACACCAGCTGAAGGAACAGTATAATTTACTGTAATGCCAAAGTTTAAAAAAGAGTCAGGAAAGGATAAGCTCAGCAATGCACCTCAGCATTATTGCAAAAGGGTGCCTCTGGTGATTAAGGAAGATCCATCACCAGGTAGCCCAATGCTTTCCCGTTCATCCAGAGCTGCACATCAGCTGGGGGAAGTTGTCCCAGCCCAGCCCTGCAGAGCCACGGCCGGGAACCAGGAAATGCTGTGGTGCCTCCACCTTTGGTGGCCACGAGGCTCCCGAGTGCGCTGTGAGAGTAGCCCGGCTCTGACAGTGCTGGGCGAGCAATGTGCCAGAGCTTCTGCTGGGGACACAGCTGGTGTCATTCTCCTCTTGGTTTTCTCTCCCAACCTGCCCAAGGCTAAAGGAGCAACCAAGGCCAGGTGTGGCCTTGTCCATTTTCCTCATGCAGAAAGGTGAAGACGTGTTTCACCAGTGAATAGATGCAACAATCCTTTTGATAATAACACTTGGTTTAGGAGCAGGTACATAGAACATTGGGTTGGGAAGGTGATCTAGAGGGCAGCTTTGGCTCAGGTGCTGTTGTTGAGGCTTCAGTCAGGGTCTGTTGTTCAGGCCTTAGTCCTTCAGTATTTTGTGGTGCAAATCACACCTGTGCACAGCTGGAAACAAACAAGTCTGTCTTTAGCACATTTGAGACAGGGAACAGCATTATCCCTGCAAGGCCAGGCTGGGGCCAAGAGCAGAAGGCCAGCACCCTGCTTTTGCCCACAGGCAGCCCTGCAGAGAAAGCAGCCCCTCCTGCCCAGGGGCTGAGGTGCCCGAAGCTGCCTCCCCGCTGTGCAGCTCTGCAGAGCCCGCGGGGCGCAAGGTCCTGGGCAGCCAGGGCAGCCTGGCTGCCTTGGGGCACAAGGAGTGGCCCAGAGAGAGGCTACTGCCCTTAGCTTTGGAACTGTTCCTCAGAGTCTTGTCATTAATCCACAGTGTCTGATGTGTTTTCCTTTCCTCTCCCAAATTTAACTCAGCTTTTTGAGAAAATTGACTGATGTAGCTGCTGGTGGTGGTGGTGCTTTTGTCTGCAGGTGAGGGCAGGTGATTTAAAACACGGACAGAGTCCATTGTTAACACCCCAGATTTGCCGAGTCAAGAAAACCATTCACAATTGGGCTACCACTACTGAGCAGTTTTCCTAGGTTTTGGAAACCTACCACTTTAAGAACCCCAACAGATTTTCCTCCAGGAGGACACCAGCAGTAGCATGATGCCAATGTTTTCCATACCTTTTCTGTGTCTTTTAAGAGTTCCTCAGTGCCCAGCAGGAATGAAATGACCTGTGATAATGTGCTTTGAGAGCTCTGTGTTGTTCGTTGCCACATGAGTGTCCATGACAAGCTGGACACCCCACTCGTGGCTCTGTTGAGTTAAATTCATCCCAATTCTGTGCAAACAGCAGACCTGAGATGCTGAGAAAAGCAAGCACAGTGAGTGGGTATGCATGCACGCACCCGGGGACTGACAGCTGTGTGGGCTGAAGGTTTTGCACTGCTGTACATCTTCACTCTCCCACGTTGGAGCAATTTATCAAATCTATATGAAATGAAAAGATATAAATCAATATGAAATCAAAATATTTCAAAACGTATGAAATAGTTCATAATAATTTATCGTAGATTCAATTTAACACGATTATACTATTGCCAGCCGGGAGTCTGTGTACAAATCACGAACGGGCCGGGACTGCTGAGGAACGCGCCTCGAGCTGTTTGTTTGCCAGCATCAGTCTCATTACATGGTTATGACAATGGGAAGATGCCATCCCCTCACATCCCTGGCAGTAGACAAAGAACTTAATGTTATAACTTACTTTAAGTAAGTTTTTTGACCAATCACACAAAGCAGAAGCATACTGACAGTATGTCGCTGAAGGACACAAAAGAACACAAGCACACCACCGCTCTCAAGGTGAAGGAAAAAAGGGAAGTTTTATTCTCTGACTCCAATATTTATAGTTTTACAAAAGTGACAGCGGATTGGAAGGTGACAGTGACACCTCTGCAATGACACTGGTCAAACCAACAGTCCATCAACTCCCTCCTCCTCCATAAAGGAATGAAAAACAGTGAGTTATTTACAGAAAGTGTGTGAGAAAGTTCACTACAAGAATGTCAACATCAGAAGGCTCAGAAAATCTTAAAAAACCAGGGTGACAACAGTAGTTCTACCCAACCACTATAAGCACACGTACCTTTGGTTAAAACAATGCTTGCTCATTTCAAATACAATATCTGCTTGTAAGCCTTAAAGCACAATGCACAGAGCTCCATTATTAAGCTTAGAAGTTCTAATATCTTGCTAGAGATACTTTTTTGAAGCTTAGGGGGTTATTCTAGCCAAGCATTAATACACAGACCCTTGTTCTATTTGTCCTTGATCTTCTACTTCTTATATAAGTTTTCTGCTGACAAACCTTATGGCTGCTGCTTAGTTCTAATTGCAGTTCTGCTGTCTCTGAGGCCTTCCTTTTGCCACTTTCCCAAAACCCTCTAATTTTGTGAATTCCTACAATTCCCCCTCTCGGTACAAGTAAAAAGAAACCTTTGGATCCGTGTTGTTTATTAACTACCTTGCATTTCATAGCTTTACTATAGCATACCTGCTTATTACTTGCTTAAAGCATCCTTTTTGCTCACATTAAGCCTTGCTATATTCCAACACAGCAATTTTAATGTTGTGAAAGTCCAGTCAGTTCAAAGGGCACAAGTCACGTCTGATAGCAATTACAAGTCGTTGTCCAAAAAAAGTCTCGCCTGTTCCAAGGTCTTAATTCGAAACCTTCCTCCATGTCTATACCTTCATCCACCATCTGCGTGAGATTTCAAGAACAGTCTGTGAATCCATTTCCTACCTCTCTCTCTTTTGTGATTAAAACTTCTTTGATAGTTTTGTCCATCATTTGTCGCGCACAACGACGTATGCAAGGTATTACTATTACCATCACTACCAAAACACCCAATACATATAGAGACCTATTCTACAAAGTTCTCTTAGCCAAGGTGCAAAGCTCCATCCTTGGAACAGATAATCTAACCATGACCCACCATCTTCTTTATTTGGAACTGTCAAATCTTTCAGCGTTTGTATGATTTTGTGGATGGATTCAGAGTGATCAGACAGGTTCATGCAACACAGTCCTTCAAATTCCTCACAGCGATGCCCATGTGCCTGTAAAAGAAAATGAATTGCTGCTCAGTTCTGTAAGGTTGCATGTCTGACAGCACTAACATCAGTCATCATGTCACTAATTGCAATGGAAGTAGCACTGTCTTCTTTCTTCAGCCAACACTCCAATCGGTATAATGGTTTCAATGCCTTGCCCAAGGCAAGTTGATGTAGAAATAAAGTTGATGTAACTCATTTTGCAGGGCCCTAGGGTCTGAAATTGCTATTACAGTTTTCTTTATAATGATGGGCATTCTTTCACTTCAAATGGGTTGGTGGGTTTTAAAGTGGGGAATGGTCTCCTTCAGATGAAGGCCAAGACATCTTCCTCAATTTGACCTCTTTCCTTATGACCTGTTGGCAGGCTTTCACACCCCTTGGCTATAGTTGAAGTTTCGGGGCCCAAGTGCAGGCTATGGTCCTCTTCTTTGTCACAAAGAAATCCGCATCCCATCCCGCTTCTTTAAACATAGTAAAGACAGGCAAGTGATATATTACCCTAGCCTTAACTACCTTATCTGCTAAAAATTAACCATCCCTTATTATTTTTACTCTTCTTTCTATACTCTTTTCCCTTCATTAAATCTTGCTAAAATTTTAACTCTTCCAGTTATTTTAAGTCCTTGATTCATTGGCCTCATCTCACACGCCAGCCATGTGTGAGGCGGTGCTGGAACTGGGAAATTCCATTCCTGAGCAGGAGATACAAGGCCTGGTTCTGAGCTGGAAGGGTGAGAAGGATGAGATGCACAGCGTTTTGATCCAGGGGATGTCCTGAAAGTGCACTGCTTACCTGCCCCTACTGCCGAGCACCACGCTCCATCTCCTTCTCCTGCTCAGCGGATTTTTAGGAATCCAGGGGTTTCTGTGTATTATTTGCTACTGCAACAAATAGAATTAATTTCCTTTGCAAGCCCAGTTTTGTCCTGGGTTATTTTGTGCATGGGTCTCCTCCTGAACCTGTGACAATGACAAGCAGGGACTTAAAGGACACTCCTATTCTCATGTCAGTAAGTTTGGAGAAGTGATTTAAGTATCAATAAGTCAATAAGTATAAATCAGTAAATTAAATAATTTGGGGGAATATTTAGCCTGTGAGTTTCAGAAAAGTATTGAATGGATACAAACTAGTAAGTGAGATTGCTGGGGTGCATGTATTAGGGAAGTGATTCCCCACACACCCAGTGCTGAGATCAAGGATTGCCTCTTTTCTAACCCTGAGCTGGCAGCAGGGATCGGGCCCTGCTTGGTAACTTTCATTTTGAAGACTTCTGTTGAGCAGGTAAGAATGGTCAAAATGAAATCTTTTCCAGCTGTTTCCCTTTGGTTTACCTGTTTGAGGGTTAAGATTCTGTGCTGCAGGTGTGCTGGGTGTGTGCAGAGCAGTGCAGCCCCAGAAACACCTTGGCTTGCCCACAAGTTGTCATGTCTTGTGGCCAGGTGTGCCCAGCTGTGGCAGGAGAAGGAGCCCGCAGCGCAGTGGGCACCGTGCCCTGCCCAGCCGGGGCTCTCTGGCACACAGCAGCAGCAGCGCCAGCACCGTTCAACCCACTCCTGCCTTGGCTTCCCCTGGCACACAGAAGCCTCTGGAAGTCAGCAGTGCCAGTGGCGTTCCCAGCTTGGAGCAGCTGCTGCTGGTGGGCAGATGCTGCCAGTTCGACTGCTGCCAAAGGGGAAGAAAGGCAGAGATGTACACACACTGGAGCCCTGGGCATGTCCAATAAAGGTGCAAATATGTGGGGAGATTTGTTGGGAAGCATTTCAGCTGTGATGCAAACAGTGGCTTCTCTCCTGGCTCTGTGTGTTCTAGACGAGTAATGCAATGGTTGGCTCTGACAATTAAGAAGTAGATGTTATGTGGATGTTCAAATGTGTAGTGATGGTATTGTAATATATCCTCCCATAGTCCTCTCTCCCATCCCCCTTGTAACAGCCTTGGTAGTCAGGGCATTTGGGGAGGTCTGGCTTGTGACCAGCAGGCAGGGTGTAACAACACCTGACCTCCAGTCAAGATGCAAGAAAGTAATCTCCACCAATGGACAGCAGAGAAAGAGTTGACTGACAAAACTTTTAGAGGGGCTAAGGGTATAAAAGGCAGAGCATCCTTTTTCTATGTGAGCACATGGCTGCTAGTCACAGAGACTCCCAATGCTGCAATTTTTCCCTTTTCAGTCCTTTGTTAAGGTTTAATAAACCTTTAAAATTTTAAAAGTGAGATTCATTTCTCACATATGCAATGCTGTGTGCCATTTTCTTGGTCTGGTTTCCTTTGCTTGTGTCCCATCTGAGTGCTCAGCTGGGGTACAGGCTGTAGGTGCTTGGGGCACTCTTGGAGTTCCTCTTGGATCCCCTGAACAACAGGGTTTGGCCCATGAGGGGATTTTGTGCTGCTTTGTGACAGAGAAGAACTTCCCAGGCTCTTTTGTGTTTGCTGTAGGGAAGGTTGGTTATTGCTGTGCATAAATTCACAGACCAACGTGGAGCGTTTGCTTTGTGATGTCAGGGCATGGTTGCCACATTGTCGTGGTGACATCAGAAGGTTGCCTTGGTGCATGGAAGGCCTGAGTGTCAGAGGAGACCTAGTGCTTGCTCCCATCAGGAGAACCCTCCTGGTTGGGGAATTTGTCAGTGGGTAGCTTCCCACTGACAAGAGCCTTGTTTTTTCTATATTTACCTAACTTTCAAAAAGGACAATGTTTCACCATCTGGCCAAGGCAGCTTTTGCTGTGTATGGCATTTCTTTCTCCATGTATTACGTAACACACTTCACCCGTAAGTAGAGGTTTCCCTTCTACTTAGGTTAGGGTGTAACCTAACCTGACTCTTGCATGTCTTCCTGCTCTTTCTTGGTGGCTGAGTTTCTGATTTTGAAAGAGAAAGAGCTTTAGGATGCCACTGGTTTGGTAAAGCTCCTGTCAAGAGGTTCAGCTAAAAGGGGGTGTCTGTAGCCACAGGGGCAGCATTTGCAGGAGAACCTGCAGGGCATCCATTCCCTCCACGGGAGAGTCTGTGGCAGCAGAGTCTGTCATTTCCTCAGGTTGCTGGGACAAGCAGGACAACTTCCAAAATGCAGACTGGGAGGCCTTCTCAGAAGGCCTTCTGAAGACTTTGTAGTTCTCCCCAGAACTCAGGGAAAGCTTCTTTTATTCTAAATTTTGTAATGAAAGGATTTGACTGTCCGTTTTTACCCTTGACTGAGTGCTAAAAGAGTGATTCCCTTTGCAGTGAAGTGCAACCGCCAAAGCAGTGAGTGTCTGCTCCTGAGCCTGGAGCTACTGCTGTGCTGTTTCACAATAGAACTGCCACAGCTCAGGGGGATTTGGGGCAAGCTTTTCTGGGTGACTGTTTTCAGCAACTTAATGGGAATTAGTGCGTGCAACTTCTTTTTTGAAAAAAGTACCTGAAAGACAAGAGAACAAAAGCTGCTTTATCTGTTGGACAGAACAGAAGCATTGAGTGTTGAAGAAGAATTTGCATTTTCTTGATCATGTTTGTATTCATTTACTGACTAGACAGGCCAAAGTGTAGGCACAACCAAGATTATTGTCCTGATCTCTTGCTGGCTGTGTGAAAGAACTATGTCATGTGGAGGGAGGTTGATAAAGAAAAATACTCTCTGTTTGGGTTGACCTCTTCTGTTGGATTCAGCAGCCCAGGCAGTTTTCTCACAGCACTTGTTCATTTTCCCTTGCCCACTCCAGGTCACCTGAAGCGTGTATTCAGAGGTGCTGATCCTCAGGTGAGTGAGAAAGGAACATTTCATGTTCCTGGTGCTTAGGAATTGTAGAGCAAGCTGTGAGCTTGGCCTGTGGCAGTAGAATGTAGAGGGCCAGCTGGGTAGGCTGAAAGAAAATCCATTTCCATGTCTGCAGCACCAATAACAAAGGCATCGCTGGCTATTTCCTAATTTTCCATTTCAGAACTTTCAAGGAATGAAAAGCTCATTTTGCAGGGAGAATGTTGCTTCTTGATAGTAGCCGGGGCGTAATGTCTAATTCAGAACTATTAGCAATTCTGTTGAATTAGCCCATTTAAATTTAGTCGCAGTGACTTAGAATCCCGTTGTTACCAAAGTTTCTGATTTGTCCTTAGCAGAGCTGGTTGTAGAAATAGAGTTGAAAGGAATAAAGTACTGAATAGAAATAAGGTTATCAATTATAGGTAACTTTCTGTCCCTCACACTGCTGTCTGTCCACAGATCCCAGAACCAACAGCAGTCTCTCCTCTGGCTCCCTCTGCTCATGGAGAGGAGGCCGAAGAGGAGGCAAATGAGGTGGATGAGCGCCAGCCTCCAGCTGTGCTCACACCACAGCCTGAACATTCTGAGCCAGTAAGTGCCAGCTGTGTGTGCTGCTGCCTTTAGTGCAGGGCAGAGCTGCAAGTTTCTGACCAGCCAGCACTTGCTGCTGCTGGCTGAGGATGCTGAGTGCTGGAGTCCTGCCAGGGCCTGGTGATTGCCCCCAGCCTGTGACAGCTGGACAATGGGCTTTGGTCTGTCACGTTTAGGCACCAGCTTCCTGGCATTTTGATAGGGGCCAGCCTGAATCATGAAGGCTCCCTGATCCCAAAGCAGGGAGCATGTCAAAGACACTGTGCTCAGCCTTGTTGGATACACAGGGGACACTGTGGCGTGGAGAGACCTGTCCCCCTGCATAGACTGGCCAAGTTACTGCAGGCACTAAAAAATTTTGATCTGACCACAAAAGCTCTTGGTGGTGCTTTGTCCCCACAAACTTCTTGGATGTGCTTACTTGGGAGTATTTCAGAGACACACTGGGGATGTAGAGTTGCTGCTTGAAGTCACGGATTTTGGTGCCTTCGTTGCCAGGTTTTTCTTTTGCCCCTTCAGGCAGAGCAGCCGGTAGCAGAGCAGATAGGTGCTCTGAGTCTGCCTGTTTCTTGGTCTTTGATAAGCTGCAAGGAGATGACTGTGTTGTCCATGAAGCTGTGGGGGACCATTCTTGTCTAGTGTGGCAAAAGAAAGAAAGGGAGTAGTTCTGAATCTTTCTTCTGAGGCAAAAACCAGACACTGCATGTGTCTGTTGATACCTTCTATTGTGCAGTTTGCTTTGAAAACTGCATTGGAGCCTAGAATGGGAGCAAAGCTGCAAGTCCTTGACTGCTGTCTTGTAATGCTAAAGCCAGGGTGTACACCTTGCAATGGTGCCTGCTTTATCTGAAGTGCAATGGGCACCTTTGTGTCTGGGGAGCTGCATGGGCCAAAAGGACGCAGGGCTGGTGGCCGTGAGCAGCTGAAGATGAGGTAGCGTGGGGCCAAGGGGCCAAGAAGGCCAAGGGCACGGTGGCTGTGCCAGCAGCAGTGGGGCAGCAGGAGCAGGGCAGTGAGCGTGGCCTGTGCTGGGCAGCGCTGCGGCCACAGCTGGAGTGCTGTGTGCAGCTGTGGGCCCTGGGAAGCAGAAAGTCGTGGAGGGGCTGCAGCGTGTGCACAGAAGGACAGGGGAGCTGGGTAAGGGGGGGCAGCACAAGGCCAGGGAGGAGGGGCTGAGGGAGCTTTACCCTGGACAATGGGGGCTCATAAGGGACCTTCAGGCAGACTTCCATAGATCCCTGCCTTAGACCCATACAGCCAATGCTCAGCACAAGGGCTGTTTCCCTGCCAAACATCCCTTCACTGCATCCAAGTGCTTTAGACACTGGAGTGGGTAACACTTTCATATTTTGTTTGTTTATTTGTTTGTTTGTTTGCTAGAAGGAGAAGCCTTGTGTAGTTTCTCCTTCTCCAGGGAGCAAGGGAGCTTTTTCTCAATCTTTCCTGCCCTTTTCCAGCACTGGCAGAAACACATCGCTTTCAGGTTAACGGCTCCTGTGTCTTTTGGCAGCCCAGGGAATCAGTGTGTGTTGTGTTTGGGAATTGAGCAGGAAATCAATGCCCTTGCATTCCAGCTGGTGCTCAGAGATTAGAGCAGCTGGAGGGGCTGGGCTGCATTTCTGACTCCAGCCACTTTAGCCCCATCAGTGTGGTCGAGTCCAAGAGAAGAACTTGCCCGAGCACAGATGCACAAAGAGCGCAGTTCCCAGGGCAATGCTCTGGGTCTGACTGCATTCCATAGGGACCCACACGCTCCAGATTCCCCAAGAGAGTGGGTTACTGAAGCAACAGGAGAGCAAGTTCAGGACGGCTGCGGATCGGGGCACTGCTACCGAGTGCTGATGTGTGTAGCGACAGAAAGGACAGAATTGATTCAGGGTGAACCCCCACATGGCGAACAATGTGCTTTGGCTCTATGATTTAGAAGGTTAAACAAATGCTTTCTTAAGCTGTGATTATTACACTAGCAGTATATTAAAACTATGCTAAAGAGATACTATACTAAAAAGCTACTAAAGAAAAACTCGTGACAGTCTCCAGACAGTCATGACACAGCTTTTATGTAATTAGCTAATCAAGCTAAACAACTATCACTAAAATCCAATTAACAAATCACTTTCAGTAAACAATCACTAGAACACATTCTACATGTACTAAACAACAAGAACAGCAAGTAGAGATAACAATTGTTTTCTCTTCTTCTCTGAGTTTCTCACTACCTTCCCTTAAAAAAAACCTAGGAGAGAGAATTATGTCTCTCTCTGTTCAAAGAATGTAAATACCACAGCACAGTAAAGAGAGATTATAAAAGTGAGATCTGTCTATCTGTCTATTTGAATCTTCCTGGCTCTGCTCCAAAGCAGTGGAAGATGCAAAGCTCACCTAAAGGCATCCCTTCAGGAGAGGAGTAGAGACAACTTCCACTGACTGATCGTGAGCAGGCAGAGATGTTTCCCCCTCCAGAGATGGTTGTTTTCTCCCCTCATGTTTTCCTGCTCCAGCCTTTTCTGACCTGAAGCCTTCATTTGTCCTTTAAATTTTTGCATGTCCTAAGGGAGTGGAACTATCCCATGCTGTAGCTGGGGTCTGGTGACTTTGCTCATACATGCATTACATGACACATGGTTTCCTTCACTGGCATCCCCAGGGTTGTGTAAGTGCATTCGTTAATGGGGCCCTATGAGAAACTCTGTTACTGCTGGTCAGAATTCTCAGTTGACAAAAGAGGCAGAAGAAACACCTTGGTCCTCCTCCATATACTGAGATGGCCATAGAGGTTCTCTGACTTCCATCAGAGATCTTTTCATGCATCCTCATCTCCTGGATGACCCGGTTTTCTAACAAGAGTGTGGATGTCAGGAAGGAGGAATGCTGGTGCAGGCCTGAAGAGAAGGTGAACTCCAGAAGTGTCTCTGACAAGGAGTGAGCTCACCCAGGAAGCTCCTGCAGAGCCAGGATGGAGCTGTGGGACAGGGCGGGGTGTCAGTCACTACTGAAAGACGAACAGGCCATGGCAGAAGCAGAGGGATGCCCTCACCAGACCCTTGAGAAATGCCACCCCTTCCCTGTCAGCTCCTGAGAGGCTTTTGGAGCTTCAGTCCCAGTGGCCCCTGATTGTAGGGCCAGGGTCACTTTGGAATCTGTGCCTCCCCTTGGGCAGAGAATGACCCAGGAGAGCAGCAGCACAGTGCTTTGGGAACGTGTGAGCTCAGCAGTCTGTGAGTCTTGGCCCACAAAGGGCGTATGGGAAGTTGAAACCCATCTTCTCTTGCTTTCTGTGCAGGCGCTTCTAGAGAAAGAGCAGGAGCACACTGCCTCATCTGAGATGCCATGCCAGACTCAGGGAGAGCTGTTCCCTGCCCGAGAGCAGGAAGAGCAGCTCAGGCAGCAGGTGGAAGAGCCACAGGAGAATGGCCAGGTGAGCCTGACTGGCCAGGGGACAGAGGGAAGGGCAGGAAGAGGGGCATAAACCAGAGCTCCTGGGACTGAGGAGGCCAGGAGTCCCACAGGCAATGGAAGCACAGAGCCTTGGAATCTACAGAGATCAGCCCTGGGACAGGATGGTTACAGTGGAAACAGAGCTGGGTAGGGAAGCAGAAAGAAGGGACTGAATAAATGTGATTTTGAGGCTAAAAGAGGGAAAAGCGGAGCTTGATGGCAGCTCTCAGTCACTGGCTCTGCTTTTGTGTGTACAGAACATCAAGGCAGAGCCACAAGCAGAGCTGCCTGAAGCTCAGAGTGCCATCATGGCAGCGAAGAGGAGGAATGAAGACATCCAAGAGGAGAAGAATCTCCCTACGCAGAGGGGCAATCAACAAAAACAGGTGAATGAAGGAATGGCAGCCACTCCACTCATGAAAGAGTCCTTTCCGTTGTTGTTTACAGAAAAGTGATGAACAGCTGGAGGCACAGCTGCAGGAAACTGAGGCTAGGATCAAGGTAAGGAAGAAGAGGTTAGACGAAAAAATTAAAATTATCAAAGAGATAATGAATTGCCTCCTTCAGGAGCAAAAGGTTCTAGAAAAGCATGTAAGTGAAATAGCAATAGGCAGTGCAGTCACCCAAGGGGTGGTTTCTGCCTTCCTTGCCTTTCCAGTGCAGAGCAGCAGGGGGTGGGTGATGCCTCTGAGTGTTATCCTGATGAGGCCTCTGTCAGAGCTGCTCTCAAGGACACTGCCTGCTCTGCTGGATCTCAGCTGATGCTCTAGACAGTGGCATTACTCTTCTGGCCATTTAGCCAGCAGTCATCTGAATGAACTCCTGCTGGCTTCGTCCAGGTGGCCTTGTTTCTTGAGGTGTTTTTGCAGTTCACTCACATAGATTTGGAATACGAGCTACAAGCTGTCTGTATCCCTCATGAATGCTCCTGTCCTTTTCTTTACTTTCTTCCCAGTCGATGACTCCTGGCTGACGGGGACAAGCTGTTGTCTCTGACTGCTTTGTTCTGTTTGACTTGAGGTGGAAGTGTCGCCATCCTACCTGGCAGCCTGCAGAGAGTTCCAGCAAATGACGGGCAATCAAGAGCCCCGAGGCTGGCATGAGGCCCCGGCACTGAAACATCCAGAGATGCTGCAGGATAAGCTCATCCCGAGGAAGGTGCAGAAAAAGAGAATTTCATGGCAGGAGGCAGAACATTAGAATGAGGAGCTGCAAATGTATCTGCAGACCTAGGAGGGGGAAAGGAGTCTTTGGTAGGAAGTGGAGCAGTCATTGCTGCAGTCATCCTTTAGAACAAGAAAGTGGCTATGAACTGGAGTAAAAGCAGCCTTTGGTTTTGACCATTTGGTTTCACAAGTGTACATCCAAAGCAATCCAGTTGTGGAGCTCTGCATGTGGCTTACAGCAGCTTCCTAAGGGCTTGCATTTCAAATGGCAATCTCTCTGGCATTTCAGGGCAATCTCTGCCACACCTTCCTGACATCAACTCATTTCTTGTCTCAGATCTACACCGACTCTGACACTGAAGCTGCTGCAGAAGCAGCAGTGCCGTTCCAAGGAGCCTTTGCTCCCCAGCTGAAGAAGTGGAGCCTGAGCCCTTGGTTCACCTCCCGTGCTGACCCAGCTGCTGCTCAGCAACAGGAGATGGCGGGTGACTCCCTGGAGCAGCAGAGTACGTCTGGTATCTTTCTTATCTGAGGGACAGTGTGTTGTGTGCACGTGTCAGCATAGCTGTACCAAAGGGTTCTGCTCAGTTTCGTGTCACAGAAGTGCTGGCAGTGCTCCGAGGCAGCAAGAGAGAGCTCTGGGTGTTCCTGCTGCCTCTGAGGGCAGCTTAGACTGGCTGGAGTTTGCCTGGGCTTCCCTCTCTGCCAAAGGCAGAAGCAGGGATTGTTCCTGGATCAGCAGAAGGCTGTGACTGCTTGAGTCCTAGCCACTGGCAGAAGCCCTGCTGAGATCAGTCTCTAGGAGAACACATCAAGCCCTTTGTGATTCTGCAGCACAACCCAATGAATCTGCTTCTTGCCCATAACAGCTGGCAGTGCTGTGCTCTCAGATAAGATCTGGTAGGGTTGAGAAGAGAGCCCAGTGGATTCTGTGTCTACCATCACCAGTTGGGACAAAAAGGGCACTGATCTGCGCCTCGGTGTGGCTGATCTCAAAGTCCATCCTGTTGTGTCCTGAATGGGGGCAACTGGGTGAAGAGAAGTGGCGCGGTTCTTCACGCGGGGCATGGGCAAGGACGTCTTTGGTCTCAGCCTGCTCATAAAGGGTGAGGGTCCTGATGCCGAAAGCCCCGTGGGGATTGGTTCTAGCATGAGCTGCTCTGGTTTACAAATGCAGAGGCATTCTTCTGGCAAACTGCTGCAAGGTGGAAAAGATGGGAACACTTGGCAATATTCCTCCTGTTCTGAACTTGGCTTCTGTTCAGAGGAATTGATTCTAGATGTCCAGGTGAATTTAATCTTAGCAAGTAGAAAACTTTTTCTAAATCTCACAGTGTTCATTCCCAAGAAAACAAAGGCACTGTTAGTTCCTGCTGTCCTTAATGTTTCTAGATGACAAACTTACTTGCCTTGGTCGGTATTCTCTTCTGCTCTCAGTCTCCTCTGAATGTATCTCCCGGTGCTTCCCTGTGTGTCTGCTGTCAAGCGGTCTCTCACTTCAAAGGACGCTAGAAATCAGTCTCTGTGCCAGCCACTTGTGCTGTGGGCCTGCTGCTCTTTTCTTGTTGTTCCAGTTGCTGTTCCTGTTGTTGTTAGCCAGCTGTCCACCAAGAGAGGGCTCAGAGCCCCAGACAGTGGGGCTGCCTTTTGTATCTCCTAGAAGGTGGGATCTCTGCTTTAAAGTGAACATCTTGCATTTTGTTTCCCTCAGGGAGAATGGTGAAGATGGAAAATCCTATTCTAAAATACATTGAACTGGAAAATATTGGCAGTGGGTGAGTCCAAGCAATGTTAATTGTACAAAACTATGCATCAGGTGTTTTGCTGGTGGAATAGGTATCAAGTGTGAAATCAGACAAGCAGCAAATGTGT
This sequence comes from Melozone crissalis, assembly GCF_028551555.1. Lineage (NCBI taxonomy): Eukaryota > Metazoa > Chordata > Aves > Passeriformes > Passerellidae > Melozone > Melozone crissalis. The sequence continues at coordinate 195,836 of NW_026535812.1, forward strand.
TCAGGCACTGGGCTCAGATTGTCAGTGCTGATCAGAATTTCTAAGTGTGCTCAGAAGGCATTGTCAAAGACACCTCCATGCTTCCAGTGTCCTGCAGGTCTTAGGCATTGACAGCACAGATCTCCTGCGTGGGCTGGCTTTCACTGCAAGATTGAAATGGCTTCTCCTTTCTCTGCTTCTGTTTTGTTTCTAGGACTTTTGGAGATGTTTATAGAGCAGTCGACACTGCCACTGGAGGAGAGGTAAATGTGAACAGCCCCTGCAGACTCTGCTGCACTCGAGGGCTTTCCCCTCTGGTGTGAGCTGTGGCTGGAGCTTTGGGCAGAGCTGTGCTGAAAAGGCACAAGAAGCACAGACTGGTGCCAGCCCACAAAACACATTTGGGACTTTGTCCTCCTCAGCTGCCGGAAGGAAGGCACGGAGGGCAGCGGTTCCTTTCAGAGAAGGACGCGCTCACTCGCTCTCCATTGCTAAAACAAAGGTGGTGCCTGTGAGCACCTCACTGCTCTTTGGGGCTACAGCTTCAGAGTCCTGAGTTCTCATTTCTGGCTGCCAGCAAATCCATCTCAAAGTTACTGGTAGTTCCTTACCCACCTGCAGTGCTGCACTTGGGAACTGCACATAGGGAGAGATCAGCAAAGAATCCCTGAAAGCCCCAAGCCCTGCCCATAGCCCAGGAGTATCCACAGAGTATTAAGGCAAGGATTACTTCTTCTGAATCCCAAAAGATGCAGCAGAGAGTTTGGTCAGAGGTTTGTGGGGTGATAATTGAGACACCGCTGTTACCAAGTGGTCAAGGCAAAATGTCAGTGGCCCCACGTGTCCTGTAACTGGCTCCCAAGGGAGCAGAGAAATGGGCTTTTGGAATGTCAGTTCCTAATTACTGCAGTGCCTAATCACAAGGCAGTTTGGCACAGCTCAGCTGTGCCATTGCAAAATCACTCGCTCCACATGCCTTGTGGTTTCGTGCCACCAACCTCTAAAGTTACTGATTATCAATGTCATTTTAGGTGGCCATCAAGAAAATACATCTTCAAGGACTGAGGAAGAAGGAACTAAAAGTCAATGAACTCATGGTCATGAAGGTGAACAGGAATCCCAACCTGGTCAACTGTTTAGACAGGTGGGTTGTGCTTTTGTCCTATGAATGTTTGTTCACATATTGCAAACATGCAAGGTAAAATCCCACTTTGGTCACTGGCAGAAAATAGAGCTGTAATTATTGGCTAATTATTATTGCTCTTTTCATCTCCAGTGGATGGGAAGAGATTGCATTTTGTCTGCATGAGTCTTCGCTGGCACATGGTATTTGAAAATTGTTCAAGAACCCGGATGAGTCGTGTCTTACTAAATCAATGATGTCTATATTCACAGCCACCACTTTGTTTTGGAGCTTGATTTTTTTCAAGTGTCTTCTTAGGTCCAGGTAAACTAACAAGGATTTCCCTTGGATTGTTGCCACTGTTTTCCACTGCTATGCATGCCAGGAAGACTAGGTGCTTTTTTCCAGAAACACCAAGCATGACAGGCTTTTTATCTGGGCTGTTACTAAACTGCACATTTTGCTTGCTGCCCATCTAAGACCTCTCCTTTTTTGCAGCTGTGCCTTTCTCCTTGAGACTGGACAGATGGCAAAAAATGCACAGCCAGGAGGGAATGTCTATTCCTTTATTTTGTGTTTGTCTCAAAGGGATCTGAAAAGAAGAGTCAACCCGTCCTTTCCAAACAGCAACCTAGCCATGTACATTCATCTCCACGCCCTTGTTTTCCTTCTTTCAGCTACCTTCTGGGTGAGGAACTCTCCCTGGTTATGGAGTACATGGATGGAGGCACTCTGAGCAATGCCATCAGCCAGACCTACCTGTCGGAAGATGAGATGGCAACCATCAGTCGGGAGGTCAGCAATCCCAGCTGTGTTTCCAAGGGCTTGGGCAGCATTGTCTGGGAAACAGGGCCTCAGAGCTGGAGTGATTTCCTGTGTCAAGCTTTGTTTCTGTGTTGCTGCTATTCTATGGGCAAGAAAAAGGATCTCAAGTCAAAGGCCTGCCAGTGCCCCTGCACTCCCTGTATTCAGTGCCAGTACTCTTATCTCCTGCTGTTGTATTCTCGCTCTATCTCTTGTATTTTTATTTGCTGTTCTCCTCCTTGCTTCTCTAAATGTTTGCCTGGAGTCTGTCTTCACTGCATTTTTGCCTGTGAAAGCAAAGGTGGTGGTGGCAGGATTTGAAATGATCAGCAAAGAGAAACGACTCATTTCTCACAGTCCTCAGCTGAAAACGATAGTAGTGCAGCCAAAATGCTCTTTGCTTCTGGAAGGTGACTGGTGTGATACATCCAAGCCTGTGCTGAGGCCAGCAAGAAAATCTTTGTCATGCAGCCTCCCACCCAAAAGTGATCCGCTTCACACCAAAGGGAGTGACGTTTCCTTTCCAAACCCCTCCTTTGTCCTCTGCAAGGAAAAAGCACATCCACTGCAGCAGGAGTCATCCTGGTTGGTTGGCAGGGGACAGCCTACAACAGCAGGTGCTGCTGCTCTTCCAAAAGCTGACGTGCCTCTCCTCAGAAAGGTCCTGCTCTGCAGGTGTTGGAGCAGCAAGCTCTTCCTCTCAGTGGCCATTACTGTTCTGCCATTACTCCCCATTCCCCTGGAGAGGGAATCTTTTAGGTTCTTTCTTTCCTTTCTTGTGGGATGAAATCACATCACTCATGTTTGACCTCCTGTTTCTGTTTTCTCTCTCAGTGCCTGCAAGGACTGCAATTTCTTCATTCAAACCACGTCATCCACCAAGATTTGAAGAGCAGAAACATCCTTCTCAGAACTGATGGTTCTGTCAAGCTGGGTCAGTATATTCTTGGTCAGGTGCAGCGTTCCAGGGATGTGGGTGTGGGGCTGCTTGGAGTGACTGCCAGCTCCCTAAAAATGGTGCTGGTGGCAGTGCAGGGACCCCTGCTGCGAGCTGAGGGCACAGTTGCAACGTGCACAGAGGTATAAGGAACCACGAGCAGTCAAGAGTGGCCTTGCTCTGTGTGTGTCCCTTCCAGACAGAGGGAGCTGCAATCTCAAGCTTCAGGGGAATAAAGTCCACTGCTGTGAGCAGTGTTAAGAAACCTGGGTTTATTTGGAAATGGCCAATTCCATACTTGCTTGGCTAAAGCTCCAAGGATATCACGCATGGACAGTTCTCCAGGAGATTCAACAGCACATTCTTAGCCCGAGAGTGGGTAATTCTTTTGCTTGGTTTCCTAATTGGAGCTGGCTTTCATGGTTTGTTGTTTTCTCCACAGCTGACCTTGGCCTCTTTGCTCAGCTCAGCCCTGAGCAGGGCAGACGGAGCTCCGTGGCCGGCGCTGCTGGGTGGCTGGCGCCTGAAGTGCTGACAGGTCAACCATGTGGCCCCAAAGTGGACATATGGTCTCTGGGAATCGTGGGCATCGAAATGGTGGAACGAGAAGTTCCTTCCTGGAATGCAACTCCTGTCTTGGTAAGGTGCAAATACTCACTGATCCCACTGTCTTTCTCACCTGTCCCATGCTCTGTGGGCCATTGGACAAAATCCCATTACCATCTGCTGGCACCACTTCCACCAAGGTCCCCTTCTAAAAATGCCCCTGCAACACATCAGCATCTGCTGTAGCTTTGGTTGTATCAGAAAGGGAAGTGGCAGTTCAGAAACCTAACCAGTTCAGAAACCTGCCATTTTGGCCTCCAGCCATGCCTGACATTTCTCACTTGTTTTTTGAACAATGTTGGAACTCTATTTCTGAAGGACAAGAATTTTTCAGTGGAGAGGGTAGACATGTGATAAACATCCTCAGCAATGGAGGTTAGACCTTCCCAGTTTCAATTTTCTAGAAAACATAAGAAAAAAAGGAAAAAGAAAAGTAAACAAAAAAGAAAAAGAGAAAAAAACCTTCTATGAAACCAATATCCAAGCATTTCTGCTTGCTTTTTCATTTTTTAAACACAGCTCTTCTCTTCCATTCTGTAGCATCTTTTCCGAGTCCTTTTCGAAACTTTCAGGCTTTCAAGTCATCTGTACATTGTTCAGTCACGTATGTGGGTGGCCTGGATAAGTTTAGGATGTGTTTTTCTCTGACTGCGATTAGAATTGTTTGCCAAACCCTTGGCTGTTTCTTGCTACTTTAACAAGTTGATGAGCTTGCAGGCAGGTGCCTGGGCTGGGATCCAGCGTGGGCAGTTGACACCGGTGCTGTGTTTCTTTACCACAGGAGCAGGGCCATCCCTGGCCTGCACAGTTCTAATGACAGGGAGGACTCCAGCTCTCCACCATGGCCAGTGGCTGAGCTCAGCTGAGAGTCAGGATAAAACCCTCTTTGTCACCTCTGGTGATGTGGGAAAAGGACAGAAAGCCGCATCAATTATTTGTACACAAGGGGAGTGCATTGCCATTTCCGGCTTTGAAATTCTCCTTTGGCTTAAAGAGGATAATAGCAAAGTCTCTTTGGTCACCATCTATTTCAGTGCCACGAGCACAGAGTTATCATGACAGTGGTGGGCATTTTTATGGAGACTCCAAGGCCTCTTGCCATTGCTCTTTTTGTCTATTTGAGATGTATTCTGCAAGTTTGAATAGTTCCCAGTTGGTCGCCTATGTTTCTAAATACCATCTTGCAAAAGCAGAATGAGCTCTCTCCCTCTGACTTGTCAGCGTGTTAGAGCTTGGTTCCACATGAACCACACTGGATAATGATCAGCCGATGTCTTGCCAATCTACACTGTAATTGCTTGGCCTGAGGAGTATCAGAAAGACCTGCTGAGCTCCATGGACACTGTCAGCTGCATGGAAGTGAGCATCCTTGGCCTTGCTGAAGAAACTGGAGCTCAGCTTAGGTTAGATGCTCTTGAGCAGGAGAAAGGCTGGAATCCTCAGGGGTTTCCAGAGACCTGCGTGCCCAGAGGGACTGAGTTCTGGGGAGCAGCTGGATGTTTCTGCACATCATGGAAAGGGATTGCCAGACAGCTCAGGCCTCACCACAGGCAAACACTCCCCAGCTCTTCTCAGGCAACATTTGCTTTGGCTTTCAAGTTGTTCCCACTTGTCTGTCTGTGAAGATGCGCCTAAAACCACAAGGCAAGCCTCTCAGAACTGGTGTTACATTTCCAGAAATGAAGAAAGGAAGCCCAAACACAAGAAAGTTGCTAAGGCACTGATTTTTAGAGAGGAACTTAACCCCCTGTGCAGTTTCTTCTCACTGGGAAACATGCCTGAAACCTGGGCATGAGGGTCTAAAGGCCACAGAGTCTCTTCTGCTTCTTTTGCAGTGCTGCTGAAACACTCAGTGACCGTGTTTCTCTCCCAGCCCAAGCCACATTCTGCCCGTCACCAAGCCAGAGCCTGGTGATGTGGAGAGCCTGCCAAAACCTCCCATTTCTTTCCTGGCCCTTTCTGGGATGGGCCTACCATTCATGCATTGACTTGTGTAGCCAAATGAGTAGAGGGTGACCGTAGGGATGGAACCTCTCCTTCTGATTTGACCATGAAAAGTTTTTCTTTTCCATGTAAGGAAAGCAGAAATTTTCAGACTGCTGAGAGACAGAGCTGCAGGTGGCTCCTGTGTGTCCCAGCAGGCGTTTTCATTGCAGTACATTTGTGCATGCATCTTCATGTGTCTGTGTTGAAGATGAGATTCCAAATGTTTGTTTCCTTACCTGAGGAATACCTGGTGGATTTCCTTTCTTTCCTTCCAATTCCCATTGTTTTCAAGAACAAAGCAAAAAGCTTGATTTGTTTTGTTTTATGGCAGCTGTGCTTAAGAGACAAGAAGCACTGCAGAGATACTTTTCATATCCTAACCCTTGGATACAGTAGAGTTAGTATAGCAAAGTCCTTCTTCCAAAAAGCCTCTCAAGCTGGTATTAATCTTCAGTGAAGGAACTGTGCTTGTGTTGATGTAGTTCCCACTAACTAGGTCAGGCAATGAAATCAGCTGCCAAGGCAAGATCTGCAGGACAGTGGGAAAGCTGTGGCTGCATCGGAGTTTGGGTTTTTGGTTGGTAAAGGAAAGTCATCTCTGGGTCTCTGCCAGGGCAGAAACTGCCACTGCAGAGTGGAGCTTAATCAATGCGATCTGGGAGAGCAGTGGCAGATGGGAAAGAAGCAGGTGGAGCCTGGTGTCTCCTTTTTCCCCAGCCCCAACTCCTGATAGCCACAAGAGGAAGACAAAAGCTGCAGCAGCCCAACCTATTTTCATCTTGCCTGCGTGACTTCCTGAGCTGCTGCCTGCAGAGAGACGAGGCGCGGCGCTGGTCTGCCAAGGAGCTCCTGCAGGTAAAATGTGAAGGGGCTGCAGGTGAAACAGGCTCTGAGGGATGGGCTCCTCCTCCACTCAAGCCCAAGGCAGCAGATGAGCCCCCTTCCTCCTCACCTCCATTCTTGGTGCTCTTCAAATGAAAATGGTGAGGAATCCTAGACTGGGCTGGGTGGCAGGGCCCTGTAAAGGTCCTGTGGTGCAAGTGTCCTGCAATGAGCAGGGACATTTTTAAAGAGATCAGGTTGCTCAGGGCTATTTGCCACCGGAACCGGAATGGTTGGAGGGATGGGGCACCTACAAGCTCTTGGGGCAAGCTGTGCCAGGGTTCCAGCATGCTCCAAGAAAACAAGTTCTTCCTTAGACCTACTCTGATTATATGCCCTGTGTGTTTAAAAATGTTTGTCCATATCCTATTGTAACTGACCCTGTTAAAAAAGATGTCCCCCACTTTCTTCAAAGCCACTCTGAAATCTTGGAAAGTGGCAATAAAGTCTCCCTGGGGCCTGTTCTTCACAAAACTGAATAACTCCAGCTCCCTCTGCATTTCCAGAGAGGAGAGGTGTTCTGTCCTCTGACTGTTTCTGTCACCCTCTTTTGTAATTTGGTGGAGTGCTCAGTTTTATCTAATGGCAAAAGAATTGAAGTAGAGCAATGCAGGGTACAGAGACATGAAATGGCGGTGGAGGAACCCAAGGAAGCCAGTCCCAGCTGAGCAGTCAGAGATTTGGCTGTGGGCAGGAGGGGCTGTGGGGGCCTCACTCTGAGGGGCCCTGGTTTGTGCCCCCCAGCCCACCCTTAGAGGTTTCTGTCACACAAACAGGGACAGCTGGGAGGGACTTGTCCCAGCCCCATCTGCTGCCTGGCACGCTCAAGCAGACGGGAACTGTGCCAGGGTTACTGCCAGGCTGTGTGGCAGAGAGGGAACTGCAGGGCCCAGCGCCACTGGGCTGGCCCTGCTGGGAAGGAAGGAGCCATCCAGCACACGAGGGCCAGGGCATGGAAAGGTAGACACTGCTTTCTGTCCCTGGGGGAATCAGCACAGTGCCTGTCTTTCAAAGGCAGGGACCCATGTGAGCCAATGGAGTTTCCTGAAAGGAAGAAAACCCAGGGACAGAAAGCACCATTTCTAGAGCACTGGCAGGGCAAAAATCCCAACAAGATAAAGAAACCTGAATAAATGGATGAGTGGGATTCTGGGCCAGGTTTGCCTGTGATGGCAGGGCCCTGCACATGACTGCTGGGTAGCAGATGGTCCCACTGCTCCTCTTTCTGGGTCTTTTTAGGACCCAGAGCAATCCCAACTGAGCCTGTGAAGCACTGAGCTTGGAAAGTAATGGTTCACTGTTCACTGTTCTTTGTCTTTTTGTTGTTTGGTTTGTTGTTTGTTTTTGGTTTATTTGTTTTGTTTTGGTTTTGGGTTTTTTGTTTGTGTTTTGTTTTCTTTTTTGTTTTTGTATTCATTTTTTGGTTTTTTGTGGGTTTTTTTTGTTACCAGCATCCATTTGTAACATCAGCCGAGGCTGCATCCACCCTGGCACCACTCATCATCTCAGTGAAGATGAGGATGGAGAAGCAAACAGCGCTATAATCATATCAGGAATATTTTCTCCATAGCCATCTTAGAGTAGGATTGTAGAGTAGGACTGTAGAGTAGGATTTAGAGTAGGATTTACAGTAGGACTATGTGGAGAAAAGAAAAAAGACTCTGCACAATTTAATGTGAATCAAGGAGAAGCCATTTATTGTGCTTCTAAACATAGTTTATAATTAGTTCCTATCCTCTAGCTTTCTGTAGTCATGCATTGTTTGGTTGCATCTTTTTCTTAATCTAATTGGTAGATGCTGTAAGGGTCATTTTATTTGGGTTGTTACCCCTTTGTCTGTCAGCAACTCTTCTGCTTCTTCTTTCTGCTCGCAACATCACCTTTTTATCCACAAAGTTGAGTGCAGCTTTATTAAAAACCGGATTTAGTCCTAGAAGGTTAGTTTGTTTAGTTAGCTCCAGAAGGTTAGGCTGGTTCATTTAGTGCCTGTCCATTGTTCTGTAAATACCACCATACAGGATTATAGAGTAGGATTGTAAATAAATAAAGTTTCTGAAACTTTAACTCATCTGGAAGAATCCTTTCTTTCTCACCCTGTGAACAAGCTGAGCATTTCCTTCTGAGATGTCAGCTGTCTCTTAAAGGTGCAATGGCTTCTTTGGTGTTGTGAAAAGTACATATTACAGGACAGGCTCTTCACAGATATTAAAATTTATATATATATAAAAATTAATATACTATATGTGTTATGTTGTCTTAGTTAGTAGTACTGTATTTTTTTAAGTAGTGTGGTATGCTGCGGTGTGATGTCATGGTTTGCCTCAGATACCCCAGGTTCGTCCCTGATAATTCCCTGCCAGGTGTGTCAATCATCCCTCCTTTCCACACCCTGAGCCCTGCTGAGCGCTGTCTGTCAATCCTGGCATTCCAGAAGGGCATCGAGTGATTGGCAGAATTCAAAAGATGCCCTCCCCTCCTGGAAGGACATTGGGCCATCCAGGTGTCCTCTGTCCCTTGACACTTCCCCGCCCCGTACCTGGTGGGTGGTCCCCGTGTTCCTTCCCTGCCCCTCTGCCCCGGGTAAAAGGGCGAGCAAACCATGCGGTTGGGAGTCCTCCTGGAGCCATTGCTGGATTCAGAGGCCTGTGGGCCAGGAATAAAGCTCTGCATAGAAACCCTCCATCAGAACCGACTCCTTTCCTTCACCTCGCCTTAAAGCTTCTCCACCAAAGGTAAACCTGAGCTCCTGCATGCCTGGACTTGCCTCCAAGCGCTCAGCTGCAGCACCCAGCTAGCCAAAAGTGTCTCTGGGGTAAAATTCCAGAGTTGCCGCTATTTGGTCAGGCAGCAAAGGTCAGACAAGCTCATGTACGTCCCGTCCAGCTATATTGGTAATTATTTCAGTGGTAAATATAGTTTTAGGTTATAACATTATGTAAAACAGGAGCTATGCGATGTAAGATACTTTTTTAACTAGCTCAAGAAAGGGATGGGGTAATCAAGAAATTCTTTGCCCAGAGATGACAGCAACAGGACACCAAAAGCCCCAAGGGAAGAATTCTTGCGTCCTTATTGGAAAAAACCAACTTTCTTCCACCTCCTTCCCAACTTTGAGGAGCCAACAGGATTAAGGGGGAGAACTTGACAATAAGCAGAGAACACCCTTTGTTTGAAAAGAATTTATGCATCATATATGAGATATATGAATATGCAACAGGCTATTGCTTTTAAGGGCTAATCCTTTGTTAGCGTGTGTGCTTTTGAGGCATAATTTCCCAGGAGGCACCAGGACTGTCCGTATGTCTTTGTTTTTATTGTCCTTTACTGTTCTAACTCTGATTGTCCAAATTCTTATTATTCTAACTGCTATTACTATCTTAATAACCGTTTTATTGCTACTAAACGGTTCAAATTTAAAAAGAAGGGATTGTTGTTTTTCACAATGTGCTTTGAAAGCTGGGAAGACTCTTCATTCATCATCTCCAGAGCACACTGCCTTTGGCCAGCACACTGGCCCGTTTTGGTACATCTGTGACACTTCTAGTTGAGGCAGAAAGGGCAATGGCATTTGAAGGCAAAACTAAAGGAAGAATGGAGCAGCCCAAACATCTTGTTCAGATGCAGGCCTTCAGCTGTGACTGGAGAGCATTGGGGTTGCTGCCACTTGGATTTGTATCCCTAGGTGCAATGTCTTTGGCTGGAGGACAGCCTTGCTCAAGTGGGAAAGCAGAAAGATCAGAGAGGGTGCTGGGGAAGGTCTCCTGTGGTGCAGAGCTCTCAGCGCCTGTGAGGTGAGAGCGGGCCCGGCCTTGCCCGGGCTGGAGCCCCAGCAGAGCCCCGGCAGAGGCCGGAGCAGCCTGAGCCCGGCAGAGGCAGGCTGGAAGGAGGCCCTTGGAGCTGCAAGAGGCAGCAGCCGGGCCCTGGGTGCCTCTTGCTGGGAGCGGGCGAATCCTTCGCTCTCAGAGCCCAGGTGGCAGCTGGCTGCTCCCGAAGGGAAGCGAATCAGTGCTGGGCACAGCCCGGCCTGGAGGCATTGGCCGTCTGGAGTGTGCCCAGGAGCAGAGAAAGGCCAAGGGCAGCCGCAGGCCGCTGGGCTGGCTGAGGATTCCTCCTCTTCTGCCGGCTGCCCTGCAACTCCTGGCAAAGGCCAGCAGTGTGTGCAGCTCTCTGGGCACCGGGGCAGGGAGCCGCGCTGCTCAGCAGGCTGGAACAGGGCAACTCCTTCAGGCCCGGCACTTGTGCCAGGGGAAGCAAAGCCAGCGTGAAGCAGGGACAGCTTGGCAGGGCACATCTGCAGCAGCCAGCGCCTCACGCAGCTCTGGGAGGAAGCGCCTGCAATCCTGCAGTTCTGCACTGAGCCAGAGCAAAGGTGTGAGATGCAGAGTGTTTGGCAGAAATATTCAGGCCCACCAGGCCGGCCTGCTTTGTGCTCTGTGGCGCACAGCAAGCGCTGTGCAATGCAGCTCTGAGCTGCTGGGAGAGAGGCAGTCGGGGATGTGCCTGAGGTGAGCCAAGGGGTTAGCTGAAAATGTAATTAGGTAATTGAAAACTGCAGATGTATCTTTGTGTCTGAATTTAAATCAGAATGCTTATAGATAGCTTCATGCAATTTGCCTACAAATTTATCAAAGTCTTCATTCTTCTTTGGTGAATTTGTGTAAAAGACATGATGTGTAACTTATCTGGAACTTCAGGAATAGCATTTTATGCCAGTTGTTGGCTCATCTGCAAGACTTGATCAATGCTCTTAGCCTGGGCAGTGGCAGTAGGCCAGGGCCCCTTGCCAAGTAACTGTTGTGCTGTTAAACCATACAGAGGATCACCCTGCACTCTGGGTCTTGCTGCTTCTTGAGCACACTTTTCCTCCCAGCTTTTATGACACATCACCTGCTGACAGGGTGGCATTATAAGTCATATCATGGTATGCACATCAGCTGGAATTAATGTGTTAGATGGAAAAATATACTGCAGAAGTGACTGTGCAAGTTGGGATTTTCAACTAAATTGTGAAACTGCAGCTCTCAATTTTTCTAAAATCTTCCAATTGAAAGGTTCTCAAACTCTACTTGCAGCATTAGTTACTACAGGAAAAGCTTCTACATCATTGGAGAGAAAAGTCCCTTCTACAATAGCTTCTGGAATAACTTTTTTCTACTTTTGTTTCTGAGCTGCTTCCATTTCAGGGTCACATTCCAACACTAATTCCACATTCTTTACAGCGTGAGAGGGAGGATTTTGTTTAACTGGCTCGAATGCTGGCTCAGAGACAGAATGGAGGAGTTTTTGCAAGAGAGTGGCCATATTCAGCCAATGCCCAATCCAGCCTGCTTGTAATAATGGACAATGAACACGTTCACAAAGAATGAATTATGGACATATTCAGAAATGAGCTTGGTATATCCTTGAAAAAGATACATGAAGAAGAGTCATCAGGACTCAGCAAGTTTGTCAGCAAGTTTGGGAAAGTGAGCCATGCGTGGGCCAGACAATCCCAGCAAGATGTGTAAAACATTAGATGATCCAATCAGCATTCTATTTTAGACGTGTGAACAGCTAGGATTAACCAATCATGTATTAGCTAGAGACACATGGACAGTAAAGATTTATTATAAATAGAGTCTTTTTAGGAATAATAAATTTAGCTTCACTGGATCATATTGGTTATGTTGTGATGTCCCTGAACCTCCGCACCACGCACTTAAGGGTGGGTTGGTGTTGCCCATGAAATGTACACATCTGGGGAAGGGCCCTTGGCAGAGAGGGGCTGGATTCCCAAGGGAACTGCTTCCCCAGGAGCCCCCAGTGAGACAGGTGCAAGTGTCTCCATTTGACTCCCTGTGTTTCCTTCAGTCCTTGAGGCCCCTTGCACTTTGCAGAGCAGCATGCAAAGGGAGAAGGCTGTGAAGAAATACCAATTATGTTCTCTTGATGCAGAGTGTGATTTTATACACTCTCTCCTATGGTGCAGATGCTCTTCATTTCTACTCTGTTGATTATTCTTATCAATACATATTTTAGTTTACTCTGGCATTCCTCCCATAGAAAAGCTTTCCTTGTGTATTTGATTTATGTCGGCAAATGTTGATACGTAACTTTAGGTACCTGAATTTAGCCCATTTCTCCTCTCGCTTTAATTTCAGAAAATGTCAGAATTACAGATGTACGCACTAAAGTATCCAAGATTTCTGTGCAACAGAAAGATGAGTAAGCAGTAGTACAGTTCAATCTACATTACCTTTAGCAGTTACCAAAGCCAGTAGGTATTTAGAAAAGCGTGCCTTGTTTCAGCAATATTACAAATAGATTGTTATATAAAAAGTTTTAATATTATAATACTGGCTTTACAGAAATATTTAAATGGATTCTATATGTGTGATGTTAAAGTTGTGATCTTTATAACTTTGTTATAAAGATATAGTTTTTATTTCTGTTGTTAATTAAGCTCAGAGAGCTCCCAAGGCCTTGAACATACTTGAGACTGATTTTGTAATAAACTATCTTTTAAAACTCTGATTGGAAAGCAGAAGGTAGGAACATCAGTCATCTGTTGTGTTTGACTTTATTGTTATTTGAGATTGTAGTAAATACTGAGCATGAGCCGGGATGCAGATTGTAATTGCTCATCTTTCCAAAGATAGATACGGATACTATTAACATGTGCCCTGTTTATTGTTCCTAACTGACTAATTTACTGCAGTAGTTTTATAGTGCATTTTTATTGTTGTAATGTCTAAATGTAGTGGGACAATATATATTTGACTTGGGGTAGTTTGGCTTTTGTTTTTCAAATAATAAAACCACTCTCTTCAGCCTGGTGAAGAAGAAATCTGCTTCTGTCCTTGTGTACAGCTATGGGTTTGTTTCCATAGCTTCTCCTTCCCTTTTCTGCCTAGGCTTTCTCACCTGCAGTTTTCAGTAGAAAAGCAACAAACTGTTGAAAGGCTAAACCTCAACATAACTGTGACCCTCAATCAATACTTCCTTCTTCCAATTTCTTAAGATCTCTTTGTCCTAGGCACTCAGTATGGCCTTTTCCCTCAAAGTTCTTTGGCTGTCTTGAATGCTTACAGCGTAAAAGGTAATCCCTGATCTATTTTCAACTCCCTGCTCAGATGCAGACTGCTGGAAGGGAGCTAAGACTGGTACTGGAGACCTGGCAGCTTGTCCAGGAAGCAGTATTTTTGAAATAATGGAAATGTGGAGAAGCATGCAAGTCCGGTTGATGAACTCAAATATGCAAGTACTTGCAGTTCCCTGACAGGACTTTACAGTTCAAGGGTATGGTCTCTTCTTATTTCTGTCCCTTAATGCTCAATCCTTGCCACATTTCTTCAACTTCTTTTGCATTGTCATCTTCTGTGTTTTCTTCCTCTCTGTGACTTTCTATGCAGGACGGATAACCTGTCATACAGTGTCAGCTTGCTCAGTGACCTGAGTAGTGATATGATGGTGATAGTGATATGATATGATGGTGTAGAAATTGTAGGTGCACAGTAGGCAAACGTGTCATGCTTCTGTGTGCCCTCTGCCGGCAGACCTGCTTCCCAAACCTTCAGTCAGACTTGGAAAAAAGGCTTGTCACCACTACTTTGTTGTGGTTTATGCATTGATGAAGAAACATTTCCATCTCAGCCTGCTCAAGCCACTGCAGAGCAGGAGTTGTTGCTTTGGTAGCAGACATGCTGTCAGGGTCCTTACAGCTCCACAAGATGTGCCTCTGCTAGAACAGATTTTTGCATTTCTGTACAATAAAAACTATGCTTTAAATTGCACCAGTGTAAGTCATGCACTCCAGTAGATGTGTTTTCAGACATAGATATTTACATATATATGCCTAGTGAATGGTCTCCTGGGGAGCAGGAGCAAATGAGGAAGGAAACTGGGCTGATAAAACATGCTTCTGCTTCAAGAAAAACCCCCAGTCTTCCCCTTACAGAGAAGGCTATAAACTTTTTCTTGATTGGCCTAAAAAGGATAAACAAGTCCCTCCACATCCTGATGTTTTACTAGTCTCAAATTATTTAGAAAAGTTTTAATTTTTTTTTTTTTTTTTTGGTGGGGGGGTGGTGGTGTTGGGGTCTGCACTTCAGACCTGTTCTCCCAGCAGCCAGGGACCTACAGCTGCTGTGGGTGGGGCAGGGGCTCAGGTAATTACCAACAGGTGCTTGGTAATTGCTAACAGCAGTTGAGGTGAGAAGTTGGCTTGTGCCTGGCTGAGGGCTTGAGGACTGTGGTGAGAGAAGGGATAGGGAGTGGAAGGGAAAATATTAGTTACACAAGCAAATCTGAGGTGTAGGTGAGATTTAACTGGATTAGGTACTGCATTTCATGGAACTTGATCACAATTTATGAAGAACTGAACATTTAACTATGAGATAGGACTATTTAGTTGTTATTCTAAATGCTGCATTTACTAATATGTAATGTAGTTTCTTTGTATTTTGCTCAGAAGCTGTCTCAAAAACATTGAAGTCCAACTAAAGTCTTCATAAACACAAGTTAATAGCTCACTTTTGGTTAAAAACAGAAGCTGAAAGGGCCAATGGCTCTTGCATTCAGTAATTCACACATTTTAAAAGAAGTGGCTCTCTCTTCTTCCTGTGGCTAGCTTGTCTCTTCAGGCTAGAAAACATTTCTGGGAGCATTTCCTTGCTGCTCCTATATCTCTATGCCCTTGGAATCTGATGCTAATACTATATTATTCTAAAATTAGAAAATGTTAAATGTCTGTAGGCCCTTTCATTTTGTAATTTGCACCTGTCACTGGGGCGGGGGGGGGGGGGGGGGGAGGGGGAAGTCTGATAAGTTTTTTTTCTTGTAGGCCTCTCAAATTGCAGCCCATTGCATTTAGCTGCAAAATCCTAAGTCCTGCTAACAGGATGCCTGAAATGGACACTGGTAGAGAGTAAAAAAAATTGCCTGATACAGATGCTATCAATTATTTTTAGTTCCTGACAGACCAGTATTCCCCTTACCGAAGGACTGTTCATATTTCTTTCTCTTTTTCTTGCAGCTCTCAGTTCTGTGATGACTGAGAAGCAAAAATACAAAGTAAGCGTATGCAGAGTAGATGGACTTTATTAGAATTAGGGGGCAATTTGACCATACACTGATCTGTATGATTGCCTTCTTCTGTGAGATTGTAGTGGTGTTGTAATATATGTTGGGAAATAATTCATGCTCTAAAAGCGTGTATTTCATAGATTGCAAAATCCAAACAAGTCTCTGACCACAGGCAGCCTGAGAGGCAGGCGTCTATTCAAATTCCGAAATTCCTGAAGGTGGCCCGATAACGATTGGCACTTTAGCCCAAGAATAGACACACCCAGCGCAATGATCATCATTATCCCGAGTCATCGAAGATGCCTTAAAGCGATCATTGCCCTGTTGATAACATCGATCAAGATAGCCAAAGTCGCCAGAAAGATACCTGTGAATACGTGACTTCCCTGAATCCGATCAGCGCTGGCTATCAACAAGGAAATGGCGATTGTCCAGCTCTGCACACTGAAAGAACCAACTATTAATATGCAGTTACAAAAGAAAATGGGACCTCTTCGCTCAGGCATAATAAACTGTATAAAGCATCCCTACAAGAAGCAGCTCTCGTGAATGGTGGAGGGTTTAATGATATAGAGGTGGGATCCAGGTTCACCCAGCACCCAACCCGGGCTCGACACTGTGTCTTTGGCTGTGGTGGTTTTGAAGACCATATTTTAGTCGCGGTAAAATATAAAGAAATATTTTCGCATTTTTTATAATTTGGCTTTCGACTGATCATTCATAACAGTTCCATATAGATGATTCCACATTTGGTGTCTTGCTGCGTGAATCAATAGCACAATCAGTTCATGATAAGCACCAGTACAAGCTGGACTTCCCAGAGTAGCCAACTGAAAGAATCTGAAAAGAAGAAATGCAGGAAATGACTTGGTAAACCTTGCCTGAAAGATGGCTGACGGTTTTTTCCAGTAATCTATAATCCATTCCCTTGGCTTTTGGCTTTCTTAGCAAGGCCATCTGCATCCCAGATTCCCGACGAAGTGAGAAGCCTGAGCTTGTGCAAGTGCCTGAAAGATGCCCTGTTCCTCTGCAGGGACACTCAGGCTGGAACAGGAGCTGAAGCCCTCTCTGCGGCAGCCTCCTCCAAGCTGGAATTTGTGCCATGCTGGAAGAGGAGGAGGAGGAGGAGAAGGCTGGCACTGTGTGGCAGGAGCAGGAGGTTTGGCCGCAGGACATTCCGTCTGCGCCACTGCCCCGCAATGGGCGGCCGTGCCCGGGGCTCTTGGCCTGGCCCTGTGTGCACTGAGCTGCCTGGGCTGGGCTCAGGTTCCCGCTGGGACTGGGCAGAGCCTGGGCTCAAACTGGGGGCAGCAGCAGTGCAAAACACCTCTGGGCATCTGCATTTCCTGCTGCTGGGAAGGAGCAATGAAGTGAGTCGAGAAGTTTGGGTTTCTGTTTCTCCTGGTGGATTTTTCAATTTAATTCCACACTGCGGAGGCAATTTCTGTGATGGCCTCTGTCAGTTTATTCTATTTCAACAGTGCCAGCAGCAGGGCTCTGTTGGAGCACTGCAAATGTGGCCTGTGTGGCTTTAATTCCCCTCACATAAGTGCTATGGGGCTGGTGGACATTCCAGTATCTGCTGATCTTTATGTCCGAGACAAAAATACTGACTTCACTGTCATGAAAGCACCATAGGTAGCACCAACTGAAAGAGGCACTTGCAGTTTTATTGATAAAATTCAGGTTGCAAGCAGAAGAGGGCCAAGAGCAGTCATAATCCCAAATTCCCAAGGCAAAGGCGCCAGCAGCCTACTGCTGTCACCTCAGGGTGAGTCAAACAGAGTTGAAAACAGTGCTGGAACCCGATCCTTTCTTCCTCTGAGGGCTGGCCCAGGGCAGCACAGGCAGGCCCTGAGCAGTCAGGGCTGTGTGTGGGTGCTGGTTGCTCTAGCCCAGAATTGAGCTGGAAAAAGCCCTTGGGAGCCGAGGCAGGAGCAGGTGGGAAGGGGCCGGCGCTGCTGCTGCTCCTGGCCGGGAGCCCCGGCTGGGGCGGGCCGGCGCCCCCTGCGCTGCGGCTGCTGCTGCTGCCAGAGCCGGGCGGGACTCGGGGACAGGGAACGGACACGGGGGGACAGCAAAGGCCTGGCGGCTGCAGGGATGGTGGCACTGGGGCCGGGGCCAGCACAGAGCTTCAGCCCGCAGTTAGCCCTGAGGGAAACGCTGGGGAAACGCTCCATTTCAGCCTTTCTGCACTCGCGGCTGTGAAGGGACTGAAATGAAAGGAGAACAAGCAGGACTTGACCCCTTCTCCTTTTGGAGGAGCCCTGCACCTGGGGCTCTGAGGGGCCATCAGTCATGAGGCACCATTAAGGGCCTTGAGAGGCCATGAGGGGCCATGGGGAACTCTGAGAGGCCATAGGGGTCTGCGAGGGGCTGTGGGAGCCAGGCCTCTCATGGAACCAAGGGGCCATCATGTCCCAGCAGGGCCTTGTGGAACCAAAGGGACCATGGTGACACTATGGAGCCTCATGGTATCACAGGTCCATTGTTACACAGCAGCCACAGCAGGACTGCAGAACCAAGAAGATCATTGTGACACTGCACAACTGTGCAAACCTGTGAGCCTACCAGGGAAAAGGCAGTAGCAATGCCCTGGAAAGACACACCACAGGCCCTGGGCACTCCTCACAGCTCAGGGTGAGAAAAAAGGCTTCCCCATGGTGCTCTGCGGCACTATGTTAATTTGTCCCAGTTCTGTCCCCTCCATTGACCTTCTCTACCCCTTTTACACTTACATGTCCATGTTCTGGTGAGTTCTCCCTTCCCATTGGTGTGTAACCCTGTCCATCTACCTGGGAATTCCCTACTGGTCCCTTCCCACTGTACCACCCCTGAGCCCTCAGACCATTGGATACCTGGTGCTCTCCATTGCACCCTCTTTCCCTTCATTTATGCCCTGGACAATCCTTTGTCTTTTGCCTCTGGACACTTTCAGCGTTTCTCTCTCTCTCTCTGTATGTGTGTGTGTGTGTGTGTGTGTGTGTGTGTGTGTGTGTATCTGTGTGTCTGTGTGTGTGTCTGTGTGCTGGTGCTCTCATGGTTCCTACCCATTGCCACAAGACACTCTCGGGAAAGGTTTTGTCCAGACCACCTGAGACTGCAGCAACAACTCATTTTTTTCATTTACTCTGTGGTGTAAATAAACCATTCTGTCTAATCATGATCAGAAAAAAATCAGAGCTGTATTTATATAAATTTATCTGGTATTCTATGATTAATCCTGTGGAACAAAGAGCGTTAAAGTCCAATTCCAATGTCCAATCTCTTACACCTTTGAGAAAGACTGGGGCTGGGATTGGATCCAGCCACTCCCAGTCTCCTCTCTTAGAAGGAATTTTAGAAGTCTAGGGGTCCTGCAAAAGTTTGAGGAACCATGGTGGCTGTTGAGTGTCATTTTTCCACCTCACGTCTCGGCAGGAGTTTCTCCAATAAAGAAATAAAGCTTTTGCCTGAAGCTTCCTCTGTGCCCATGACAGCAACCCTGTGAGTGTCTGGGACATCCCGGCTCTTTGGCAGCCTGGGGACTCCTCGGATGTCACCGTGGAGCCCCCGTGAGTGCCTGTGACAGATCGGTGCCTTTGCAGCCCAAGGACCCCTGGGATGTCACCATGGAATGGCTGTGACTGCCTCTGACCACAAGGCTCTCTACCATCCCCAGAAAGCCCTGGGAGGTCTCCATGGAGCCCCTGTCTCTGCCTTTGACATTCCAGATCTGGAACAGCCTGGAGACTCCTGGAAAGTCCCCATGGAACCCCTCCTAGGGCCTGTGACAAATCTGATCCTTAGCAGGCAACCATCACAAGCTCCCTATTGCTATGGGCAGTTTCCGTGGCAACCATCACCAGCCCCTGTTGCTATGGTCAGTTTCCATGGCAACAATCACCAGCCCCCTGTTGCTATGGTCAGTTTCCATGGCAACCATCACCAGCCCCCTGTTGCTTTGGTCAGTTTCCATGGCAACAATCCCCAGCCCCCTGTTGCTATGGTCAGTCCCTTGGCAGCTCCATGGAGACCCCATGCCAGGGGTGGTTGCCATGGACACCAGCTCAGGCCTGCAGCCACAGCCCGTTGCCATGGCAATCATTGGCAGCCCCATCCCCAGGCTCATGGCATCCCAGAAACACAGATTTGGCTGAGCTGGGAGGGACCCATCAGGATCCTCCAGTCCAACTTCTGGCCCTGCACAGGAAACCCCAACAATGCCAGCCTGGGCCTGGCAGTGCTGTCCAAACGCTGCTGCAGCTCAGAGAGCCCTGGAGCTGGGACCCTTCCCTGGGGAGCCCAGCCAGGGCCCCAGCAGCCTCTGGGAAAAAACCTTTTCCTGACATCCAACCGGAGCCTGCCCCGACTCAGCTGCAGCCGTTCCCTCCACTCCTGTCCCTGGGCACCAGAGGGAAGAGGTTCCCAAAGCCCCAGCCAGGGACCCGCTCCCAAGGCTGTTGACATGGCCCCCAGGGCTGGGACCCGCTGGGATGCTCGGTTTCCACGGGCTGAGGTTCAGGAATGGGATTCCCCAATTTCCTGTTCCCCCCAAAACTGTGCTGTCCTCGCTGCCCTCCTACCTCCCATTGAAAGCACAAAAGGCAAAGATCCTGTGCTGGGATAAGAACAATTTATTAGGAACAGGAACAAGATAAGGGACAAACAGAACAGAAACAATATTGATAACAGAAGGGATAAATGAAACAGTTTACTGGGAAAACTAAAACACAACTCACTGGGTCTTCCTGGCCACAATTTCCCCTGTTTGGAAAGGACACCCTTCTTCTCAGCGAGAGAGAGAGAGAGTGTCCCTTTTCTGCACCTGGAAATTCTCTGAGGTGGGAGTGAATGTAATGACACAGCCATGGCAAGACCCTCATGTTCTTCCATCCCACATCATGTCATTGGCAGAGGCAGGAAAAGGGACAGGTATCTTCCTAGCATGGATCAGAAGGAAAAATGGATCACCAGGGCTCTTCGCAACATGGATCTTCCAACTATGGATGAAGTTGGGGCAGTGCACAAAAGCGCTCCTGCACTGGGGCATTGGCAGAGCTTCCCTTACAGGTGCCTCCATTGGTGTCTGGTTAAGACAGAGATCTGGGTGAAGCTTTTCCCACACTGGGGACACTCGTAGGGCCTCTCCCCAGTGTGGATGTGCTGGTGGATGATGAGGGTTAAGTTGCGCTTGAAGCCCTTTCCACAGTCCGGGCATCGGAAGGGCCTCTCATCGGTGTGAATCTGCTGATGCTGGAGGAGACTGGAGCTGGTCTGAAACCTCTTCTGACACTGGGGACAGTCATAGGGCCTCTCCCCAGTGTGGATGCGTTGGTGGGTCACAAGGTTGGATCTGTAGCTGAAGCCCTTCCCACACTCCCCACACTCATAGGGCCATTCCCCGGTGTGGATCATCTGGTGGCTGATCAGGTGGTTGCTCTGCCTGAAGCTCTTCCCACACTGCAAGCACTTGTGGGGCTTCTGCCCATCATGAAGCTGCCCATGGACTACCAGCTGCGAGTTCTGGCTGAAGCTCTGTCCACCTTCCTGGCTCAGGGTGGGTCTTTCCTCCTCAGAGAACCCTGGGTTGGGTTTGGAGCCCCTCCTCCTCATGGGGGATCTTCAGGGCTTTTCCTCCCCATTGGATTCTTTTCCCATGGAGCCACTCAAACCGGCCTCTTCCATGAGGTTGTGCTGTGGGGATTTGTTGTCCCTGATCTTGATCCTCAGCTCCTTCTCTGGTAGAGGAAGGACAAGCACAGGATGGGATTTCCCTCCGTGCAAGAGGGAAGGGGAAGGAGATCCCCACAGTGCACCCCTGGTAGGATGGCGTTGGCAGCAGGGTTGTCCTGCAGTGAGGGGATTTTCTGGGCTGGGAGATGGTGCAGGAGAGAGGGGGAAAGGGGCACTGACTTCCTCCTCACCTGCCTGTGTGTCCTGGGGCATCCTCATCTTCCTTGAGGTGTCTTCTGCCATCTGGCCAAGTTTTGGGAATGGGATATTCCTAAAACAAGGGAGGAAAACAAGGGATGAGGACAATGAGCTTTCTACTGGCTTAAAGGCAAACCTGGGGAAGAGTCTAAGCCAGAATTCCAATTCAGTACCAAAATAAGGATCAAGGCAATGATACAGAAACACTGCCTTAAACTGACAGAGTCAGGATATAACCTGACACCCTGTTGGTCAGGGTGGTGGCAGCAGTCCCAGTAAATGGTGGCTGCAGTCCAGTTGGAGAGATCAACGTGATTCTGTCAAAGCAGTGATCGTGTAGAAGGGTCTGGTCTTCCTCTGGAGGTCCAGTGGTGGTTATGGAGCTCTTGTCCTCTGGCAATCCAGTAGGCAAGCTGCTCCTAGTGTAGCAAAGTGTCAGCTTATATCCAGGTAGGAATGCTTGGATCCTCCCCCTGGGCGGAGCATCCCACAATGGGAGGATGGAATTTTATCAGTCCTGCAGTGACACTCAATGGCCCATTCACAGGAGATATCTCCCCTGGAGGCCGTTATCAGGGCTGAGTCATGGAAGAGATAAAGAACACTGCCCCACCTGTTTATAAGAGTTGATGAAGATGGGGATTGAAAACATGCATTTGGTTACATCTTGCATGGCAACCTGAAACAGTGGGGTAATCCCTGCTCAGGGGGTGAACACCACCCCCCTTACCCAAACTGGCTCAGGTGTAAAACCCCCACCCTGGGAAGGGCACACACACACAGGGGACAATGTCACACTTGGCCCCCTCCAGGGGAGGTCTGTTTCACAGGCTGGGGGATTTTGCCAAATGTTAGAATAATTTTTCTCTTTGTCCCTGTCACCTTTGTGACAGCTACACATAGCTTCCCCTTCCTTTTTGTAATCCGTATTGTGCCTATTTTCCACTTTTCTTTTTTTAGAATGTGCCAGCAGCTGAGCTGGACCTGTGCAGGACCAAAGGAATTTGGATTTGCCACAAAATAGCTTCTATTGTAAGTTTATAAAATTTTGGCATTTATTTGCCTTTCCATCACAAGGGACTTTTGGGAAGAGTAAATTCAAGGCATTTTATCTAGGGTCAATTTTGATTTCTGACAAGAAACAACATTACTTTGTCTGGTGCCCAGGGGATGCTTGTGAAGCCTCTGTTCCTCTTGCCCTGGGAGATGCTTGGGGGTGTTTCCCTGTCCCTGTCACCTCAGGCCATTGCCCAGGGAGTCTCCATCATTTTCACTCAGGGAATGCCTGGGGGGTCTCCCTCCCTCTCTCCCCTGTGCCAGGGGGTGCTCGGGGCAGTCTCTGTCCCTCTCAGCCCAGGGGATGCTCAGGGCTCTCTGTCCCCTCATCCTGGGGGATGCTCGGGGAGTCTCCATCCCTCTGGCCTCAGGCAATGCCTGTGCAGGACTGGGGACCAGGGGCTCTGTGTCCCTCTCACCGCTGAGGGTGCTCGGGGCTGGGGGGGCTCTCTGACCTTCTCACCCCTGGGGAGGCCGGGGGGGTCTCTCTCCCTCTCAGCCCTGCTGCGACCCCACCCAAACATCATCGGGGTCAGAGGGACAGAGACACCCCCAAACCCCCAGAAAGGCTGAACCTGGGATTTGGTTTGGGGCTTAGGGTTTAGGAAGGGGCTGGAATTGGGGCTGGGCTTGGAGTTGGGGCTGAGATTTGGATTAGAGCTGGGATTGGGGTCAAGGCTACACATGGGATTGGCTTTAGGGCTGGGGCTGGGATTGGGTCTTGGGATAGACGAGTCTGAAACTGGGATGAGATTAAATACTGAACTGTGAGTGTGTCTAAACATGGAGTGAGATTGAGACCAGGATCAGGGTCAAGTTTGGGATTGAGCTCACCCAGAGTGGGACAGGGGGGATGTTACGGTGGGAAGGTTTGGGGAAAATCCTGGTTTGGGGAAAAACAAGGTGTGAATGCCTTGGGTTGGGGATTCCTCCCACCCATGTCCATTTCTAGAAGTCCCCTGATGTCCAAAACTCAAGAGTGAATCAAAAAAACCCACCAGGAGTTTCCCATTTCCAGTCTCATCCCTCTTGGGTTATGGTAGGTCCTCCATCTCAGGGCTTCTGGGGATCCCATGGGGCCTGGGGATCCTCCCCTCTCCAGGGTCCTGCTTTTGGATTCTGGGAGGTTCTGGGGTCCCAAGGTCCCCTTCTCCAGCCTCCCCTCAATCCAGCCACTTGGGGTTCCCCCTTCTTTCTACCACCTTGTCCTGGATTAGGGCAAATTTGGTTGAAACCCTCCAAAAGGAGTTTCCTCTAGAATGCCGATTCAGCAGCCCGACCTTCAGCCAGTTTGGGAAAATATTTCCTTAGAGAAAAGTGGAAAAAAAATGTTACTTTACAGGCAAAGCATTTATCAGCACAAAAATTGAACAATATTAAGCAATAAAACCTCTTGCTGCTCCAAAATATATGACAAACTCTGAAAGTTCCTCCTTGGGTTGTAGCTCCGAGCACTCAGTGTCTTATCAGTCTCTTATCAGTCTCTTATCAGTCTCTTATCAGTCTCTTTTCAGTCCCTCCAGCACTGGAAATGCTGTAGCCCAGGCTCAGCCAGGTGGGCCACAGGTGCGAGCTGCCGGTGGTGTTCTGGCTGTTCAGTGCAGAGCAGATTTAAACAGCTCCAAAGAAAAAGGAAAACCACAGTCCAGGGAACTTCTCTGCCTCAGCAAGCTAAAAACTAACTAAAAGCAAAGGAGTGCTCTGTCCTGCTCTCTGTCCATCCAGCAGCCGGAATGTGGAGGAGTGAGTGCAGTTTCTGAAAACAAACTGCAGCTTCTTCCTCCTTCCCTTCGCTCTCAGAACCAGCCTTAAAGGTGCAGAACTCATTTCTGGGCTAAACAGACCGATGGGGGTACGAGCATCATGAAGTCACCCCAGGACACCCCTGTCAGGGTCAGGGGGTCCCGTCCCCGCCTCATCTCCGGGCTGCTGGGGGTGCCCCAGCTCCGGTATCGCCCCTTCCCCTCACCCCGCCCCGGGGGTCCCCCGTTCCACAGCCCCGGCTCTCACGGGGATCCCCAAAACCAATGTCCCGCCCCGTCGGTACCGGGCCATCCCCACGTGGCCCCCCAGGACCCTCCGAGGGGCGATCGCGGCTGCTCTCCCCCCGAAAAAGCTCCTCTTAGAGAGCCCGGAGATATCCGGGGCTCGAGTCTGGGATCTGCCGGCTCCGAACACTCTCCAAAAAATCCTCCTGGAGACCCCTGGCTGGAGCCGGGGCGAGCTCGGCCTCCGCCCTCACCTGCGGCTCGGGGCTGGGGGCGATGCTCCCGGGGCAGGGGGCGCTGCAGGCTCGGCGTGCGGGCGCTGCGAGCGCCGCGATTCTCCCGCTCCCGCTCCTGCTCCTCCTCTCCCACCTCTTCCTCCCGCATTTCCTCCGCTCCCAGCCCCGACCCCCCTTTCCCACCGCTCTGTCCCGCGGCCCCGCAGCACCGGCTGCTGGGTGGGGGGGAGCCCCCGATCGGCCCCAGGGCTGGGCAGGGGCCTCGGGGACCCCCCCCGGGGCGGATCCGTCCCCCCGGCCGAGCCCCAAATTCCGTTCCGGGGCCGCCGGGCTCTGCGGGCCCGCCTGGCAACCGGCGAGTCATCGGCGAGAAAAGCTCTGGTTGGCTGGAAATTGTTTACCGCGTCCTCTGATTGGCTGGAATTGTAAAAGGCGCAACGACCTGCGGGTGTTCCTGGGAGCTGCGGAGTCCAGGCGGGAGCCTTTTCCTGTTTCTTTCTGTTCTCTGAGACCTCTTTCCTTTTTCTTTCTCTCTTTCAGACCTCTTCCGGATTTCTTTCTCTCCCTTTCTCCTCCCCATTTCTTGTTCCGTTCAGTCCACGCTCAGTAATCGTCGGTTGCGTTCCCACGCTCTCATTCGCTTCTTCACTGGGGCAGAGGCGTCTCTCCCTCGCGGGGTCGTAACCCATGGACAGGGTCCCTTCCCACCCCAGTCCCTGGAAAATGTCCATCAAAGCCACCTTTGCTGTGTGCTCTGGGAGCCCACAGAGCTGCTGGATCTTCTCCCCTTGGGAGAGAAGCTCCTTGGGAGGAGCAGCACCCTGGGAGCCTCGGGAATGCCCCTCTGGGATCCACGGCACACACTGCCAGGGTCTGGAATTCCAGTTCTCAGCTATGAAAAGATGTTCCTGCCCTTGAGGGCAAAGCTGTCAAGAAGGAGCCAAAAGCCAAGTGGAGCAAGATCTTACAGTGGCATTTCACTGCGAGCCTTCATAACTTCCCCCATGCTTGTTGTAGCTCCTGAATTGGGAATTAAATCCGAGCACGGTCTTTGGTGTGAGCATCCCTGGGTCAAGGGAGACACTGAGAGAGAAACAGAGCAGACAAAGAGAGGCAGGAGAGAAAGGAGGGCACAAACACAATCAGCTGAGAAGGTGGCACTCTGAAAACAGACCAGAACTGACTGAAAAGGAATATAACAGAAAGGAATAATTTTGCACCTTTTATTTACTATCAAAATACAATTTCTTCCCCTTCTCACAAACCTCTTGCCAGTGTCATTCAGCAGGGCTGTCAGAAAGTCCTTCATTCTGGGTGGATGTTCCAGGCTGCAGCCACAAGGAAAGAGGGAATGGGGATTTTCCTGCTCCTGGGGAGTTTGACATCCTCAGCTGAGGAGAGGAGGAGGCACCAGAAGAAAAGGGCAGCTGGACTTCACCCTTCCACAGGAAAAACGGGGCGGGAGAATCTCTCATCCTGTCTGCTGCTGCTCCCACAGGGATGTGAGGGCTGATCCCAGAGCCCCAGTGGTCACAGTCAGGGCTGCCCTCAGGGAATGCTCGCCTGGTATTGAGGGGCAGCGTGGGAGCACCTGGATCTGGGGTACCCAGCTGCTCCCCATGTTTGGAGGTGCCTGAGGAGGGCTGGAACAATGCCAGGGACATCCTGCAGTGACATCCTCCCTGTCCTGCCCTGGGTGAGCTCAGTCCCAAACCTGACCCTGATCCTGATCTCAATCTCACTCCATGTTTAGACACACTCACAGTTCAGTATTTAATCTCATCCCAGTGCCAGACTTTTCTAGCCCCAGACCCAATCCCAGCACCAGCCCTAAAGCCAATCCCATGTCTAGCCTTAACCCCAATCCCAGCTCTAATCCAAACCTCAGCCCCAACTCCAATCCCAGCCCCAATTCCAGCCCCTTCCTAAATCCTCAGCCCCAAACCAAATCCCAGGGTCTGCCCTTCTGGGGGTTTGGGGGTGTCTCTTTCCCTCTGACCCCGATGATGTTTGGGTGGGGTCGCAGCAGGGCTGAGAGGGAGAGAGACCCCCCCGGCCTCCCCAGGGGTGAGAAGGTCAGAGAGCCCCCCCAGCCCCGAGCACCCTCAGCGGTGAGAGGGACACAGAGCCCCTGGTCCCCAGTCCTGCACAGGCATTGCCTGAGGCCAGAGGGATGGAGACTCCCTGAGCATCCCCCAGGGTGCGGGGACAGAGAGCCCTGAGCATCCCCTGGGCTGAGAGGGACAGAGACTGCCCCGAGCACCCCCTGGCACAGGGGTGAGAGGGAGGGAAACCCCCCAGGCATTCCCTGGGTGAAAATGTTGGAGACCCCCTGGGGAATGGCCTGGGGTGAGAGGGACAGGGAGAGCCCCTGGGCAATGGCCTGGGGTGACAGGGACAGGAGCAGCCCATGGGGAATGGCCTGGGGTGACAGGGACAGAGACAACCCCCCCAAACCCCTGCCAAGCATCCCCCAGGGCGAGAGGCACAGAGACCCCTCGAGCATCCCCTGGGCACTGGCAAAATAAATTTGTCAGAAATCAAACTTGACTCTGCATAAATCACTTTGATCAATATTTGATTTTCCCACAAGTCAGTTGTGATGAAAATGCAAACAAATCCCAAACATTAATAAACTGGCAGTACAAGCAATTTTGTGGCAATTCCAAGTTCCACTTGTTCCTGCACAGCTCCAGCTCAGCTGCTAGCACATTCTGATAAAAGTGTAAATTCAGCCCAATACAGATATCATTAAAAGGAAAGTAAACTCTTTGTAGCTGTCACAAAGGCGACAGGGATGAAGAGAAAAATGATTCTCACATTTCGCAAAGCACTCAAGCCTGGGAATTCAGGAGTTATTTGGGAATTTAGCTACTTGAGCTGAGCTTCTTGTAGGACTTTTAGCAGCCTTGTGTTCCTCACCATGGGGTGAATGAACCTTGTCAGTCTCGCTGGTATCATTTGCTCCCTTTCCTCCTGTGATTTTAAAAAACATTTCAAGGAAGGATGTCGCAGACATTTTTTCATAAAATCCTCTCTTTTAGGATTTGTCCTTTCTGGGAAGCTGGGGCCCCAGAAGAAAAATGCAAACAATAATTATCTGCTGATGTGGAATGTAACAGGAGCATCTGTGATTGGTCTTCTGTGAGTGTTTGGATTTGCTGACCACTCACGGGAGAGTTGGTCCTTGCTTTCTGCTGGACACAGAACTTTGTTATTCATTCTTTTCTTTCTATTCTTAGCTTAGCAAGCCTCTGCAACTTTTCTCTTTATTCCTTTTAGTATAGTTATAATGTGTTATATATCATATATCAATAAATCCAGCCTTCTGATCATGAACCAAGATTCTCGTCCACTTCTCTCACCCTGAAGACCTTCTTTAGGTCGCTGTAATAGAAGGACAACAAAATATTTTCTTTACACTCTGGGCCCACAAAGGCGATTTACCTCATCGGTTCTCCCATAAGTCACTCAGAGGAAGCTGCAGCCCAGTTTCAAAGAGTTCCTCCAGAGAGAACCACAACCTCCTCAGAGGAGGGAACCATGCTGTTGTCAAAGGCACTTGGGGTCAGAGGACACTGCCTAAACTCACTGTGCCAACAGAATTTCACCGTCTGGTGAGTCTGGTTAAGAAAAGTGTTAGAGAGATTCCTCTGCCCCAATTAAGGTGATAATGAGACCAAACCCAAAATGAATATTATTGAACAGTAAATGGGATAGAAAAGGGGGGACAGGAAGGGAATGACAGGAAAAAGAGCCCTCCCCTGGGGCAGTGCCAAGTGTGACATTGTCCCCTGTGTGTGTGTGCCCTTCCCAGGGTGGGGGTTTTACACCTGAGCCAGTTTGGGTAAGGGGGGTGGTGTTCACCCCCTGAGCAGGGATTACCCCCACTGTTTCAGGTTGCCATGCAAGATGTAACCAAATGCATGTTTTCAATCCCCATCTTCATCAACTCTTATAAACAGGTGGGGCAGTGTTCTTTATCTCTTCCATGACTCAGCCCTGATAACGGCCTCCAGGGGAGATATCTCCTGTGAATGGGCCATTGAGTGTCACTGCAGGACTGATAAAATTCCATCCTCCCATTGTGGGATGCTCCGCCCAGGGGGAGGATCCAAGCATTCCTACCTGGATATAAGCTGACACTTTGCTACACTAGGAGCAGCTTGCCTACTGGATTGCCAGAGGACAAGAGCTCCATAACCACCACTGGACCTCCAGAGG
This sequence comes from Melozone crissalis, assembly GCF_028551555.1. NCBI lineage: Eukaryota > Metazoa > Chordata > Aves > Passeriformes > Passerellidae > Melozone > Melozone crissalis. Next base: position 224,633 of record NW_026535812.1, read on the forward strand.
AAGACCAGACCCTTCTACACGATCACTGCTTTGACAGAATCACGTTGATCTCTCCAACTGGACTGCAGCCACCATTTACTGGGACTGCTGCCACCACCCTGACCAACATGGTGTCAGGTTATATCCTGACTCTGTCAGTTTAAGGCAGTGTTTCTATATCGTTGCCTTGATCTTAGTTTTCTTTTAAATTGTAATTCTGGTTTAGACCCTCCCCAGGTTTGCCTTAAAACCAGTACAAAAGACAATGTGCGCACCCTTTGTTTTCTTCCCAGAACAAGATTTCCATTCCCAAACCTTGATTGGATGGAGAAGGAGGCTGTGAGGAAGAGGAAGGAGCCCTGGGACACCCAGATAAGTGAGGAGGAAGTCAGTTCCTATTTCCCTCTCTCTCCTGCACCATCTCCCAGCCCAGCATAGCCCCCAGCTGCAGGACAACACTGCTGCCAACCCCGTCCTGCCAGGGATGCACTGTGGGGATCTCCTTCCCCTTCCCTCTGGCATGGAGGCAAATCCCATCCTGTCCTTGTCCTTCCTTCCCCAGGGAAGGAACTGAGGATGGAGACCAGGGAGGAAAAATCTGCATGGCAGAACCTCGTGAAAGAGGCCGTTTTGAGTGATTCTAGCGCACAGGAATCCAACAGGGAAGAAAAACCTCAGACATCCCCCATGAGGAGGGGCTCCAAACCCAGCCCAGGGTGCTCTGAAGAAGAAAGAGCCACCCTGAGCCAGGAAGGTGGACAGAGCTTCAGCCAGAATTCAGAGCTGGTGGTCCATGAGCAGCTTCATGACCGGGAGAAGCCCCACAAGTGCTTGCAGTGTGGGAAGAGCTTCAGGCAGAGCAACCACCTGATCAGCCACCAGATGATCCACACCGGGGAATGGCCCTATGAGTGTGGGGAGTGTGGGAAGGGCTTCAGCTACAGATCCAACCTTGTGACCCACCAGCGCATCCACACTGGGGAGAGGCCCTATGACTGTCCCCAGTGTCAGAAGAGGTTTCAGACCAGCTCCAATCTCCTCCAGCACCAGCAGATTCACACTGAGGAGAGACCCTTCCTCTGCCCTGAGTGCGGGAAGGGCTTCAAGCACAACTTCACCCTCATCATCCACCGGCGTATCCACACAGGGGAGAGGCCCTACGAGTGTCCCCAGTGTGGGAAAAGCTTCACCACCAGCTCTCACTTGACCAGACACCAACGGAGCCACCAGTAAGGGAAGCCCTGCAAATGCCACAAATGCAGGAACAGCTTCATCCACCACTCCAGCTTCATCCCCCATGGGAGAACCCACATTGGGAAGAACCCTGGTGATCCATGTTCCCCATGATCCATGCTGGGAAGACACCTGTCCCTTTTCCTGCCCCTACCAGTGTCATGATGTGGCATTGAAAAACATGAGGGTCTTGCCATGGCTGTGTCATTACATTCACTCCCACCTCAGAGAATTTCCAGGTGCAGAAAAGGGACACTCTCTCTCTCTCTCGCTGAGAAGAAGGGTGTCCTTTCCAAACAGGGGAAATTGTGGCCAGGAAGACCCAGTGAGTTGTGTTTTAGTTTTCCCAGTAAACTGTTTCATTTATCCCTTCTGTTATCAATATTGTTTCTGTTCTGTTTGTCCCTTATCTTGTTCCTGTTCCTAATAAATTGTTCTTATCCCAGCACAGGATCTTTGCCTTTTGTGCTTTCAATGGGAGGTAGGAGGGCAGCGAGGACAGCACAGTTTTGGGGGGAACAGGAAATTGGGGAATCCCATTCCTGAACCTCAGCCCGTGGAAACCGAGCATCCCAGCGGGTCCCAGCCCTGGGGGCCATGTCAACAGCCTTGGGAGCGGGTCCCTGGCTGGGGCTTTGGGAACCTCTTCCCTCTGGTGCCCAGGGACAGGAGTGGAGGGAACGGCTGCAGCTGAGTCGGGGCAGGCTCCGGTTGGATGTCAGGAAAAGGTTTTTTCCCAGAGGCTGCTGGGGCCCTGGCTGGGCTCCCCAGGGAAGGGTCCCAGCTCCAGGGCTCTCTGAGCTGCAGCAGTGTTTGGACAGTGCTGCCAGGCCCAGGCTGGCATTGTTGGGGTTTCCTGTGCAGGGCCAGCAGTTGGACTGGAGGATCCTGATGGGTCCCTCCCAGCTCAGCCAATTCTGTGGTTCTGGGATCCCATGAGCCTGGGGATGGGGCTGCCAATGGTTGCCATGGCAACAGCTCTGACTGCAGGCCTGAGCTGGTGTCCATGGCAACCACCCCTGGCATGGGGTCTCCATGGAGCTGCCAAGGGACTGACCATAGCAACAGGGGGGCTGGGGATTGTTGCCATGGAAACTGACCAAAGCAACAGGGGGCTGGTGATGGTTGCCATGGAAACTGACCATAGCAACAGGGGGCTGGTGATGGTTGCCTGTTAAGGATCAGATTTGTCACAGGCCCTCAGAGTGGTTCCTTGGGGACTTTCCAAGGGTCTCCAGGCTGTTCCAGATCTGGAATGTCACAGGCATAGACAGGGGCCCCATGGAGACCTCCCAGGGGTTTCTGGGGATGGTAAAGAGCCCTGTGGTCAGAGGCAGTCACAGCCATTCCATGGTGACATCCATGGGGACCTTGTGCTGCAAAGGCACCGATCTGTCACAGGCACTCACGGGGGCTCCACGGTGACATCCGAGGAGTCCCCAGGCTGCCAAAGAGCTGGGATGTCCCAGACACTCACAGGGGTTCCTGTCATGGGCAGATATATTTATATAAATATGTATTCTCTATGATGGTAATGATTAGACAAAATTGCCTTAATCAGAAATAATTATGGCAGGATGTAAGAGACATAAAATATATTATACAGAGCACTAGGAAATTATTTCAAAGCAACTGTATTAAGCAAAACCTGTAATTAAGCAGAGATGGATGTCACTCCCCCAGACCAATGACCATGGGCAATTCCCTTTGGCTCAGCCTGGAGCAGTTACCTTGAGGGTGTCCCCACCGCTGGGAGGAATCCCCACACCCCTCAAGCAGCAAAATGTGAGGAGATGCTGCCATTAAAATTTGGGATGGGGCTTTTCTCGTCTGAGGTGCTGCCCTGTCAGTCAGATGTGCCCAGGCTGGGCCAGCTCAGCAGCTCTGCAGAAGCTCTCAGTGGTGTCACTTGGTTGTTCCTTTCTCTGGGGATTTTTCCAGCTCTGCCAAAGCTTCAGCTCCCTCTGAGGATGTTGAACTTTGGGATGGAGGAGTCAGGCTGGTTTCAGCATTATTCACCCCCAAAACAGTGTGACTCCCCTCCTTCATTTCCCACTGGGGGCTTTGCAAACAGGACCTTGCTGGAGTTGCTGCGGCCCATTGCAGGCAGAGCCTCCTGCTCCAGCAGGAACTGCCTTTCCTGTGCCATGAGCAGGGCAGGTCCCGCTGCAGGAAAAGCCCCAGGCCAGCCCCGGCACAGGGAAGGGCTCGGGCACAAGGGCAGAGTGCTGTGCTGGGAGCTGTGCCAGGGAGAGCCTGAGGCACCAAAGGCACCTTGGCAGCAGCAGCTGCTTGCAGGCCATGGCCAGAAGCCTCCCTTGGCAGCCCGGCCTGGTGGCCACCACTGCAGAGCTGCTGCCTCAGGGCTCATTCCTGGCTGGGCTCTGAAAAGCCACTTCTGCTCCAGGAGCCTGACTGGGAAGTCATTGGCCCCAGCAGCTCGGGGACAAGATATTAATGACAAAACTCTTCATGCCAGCAGAGCCAAGGCAGGGGCAGAAGAAAGGGCAGAGCCAGGCCCAGGGGACAGGGCTGCCATGGTGATGGCTGTGAGGTCACTGCCCCTGCAGCAGCCTGGCTGCCCTCAGCAGACATTCTGGCCAGAAGCGTTGTGAGGGCACCCAGCACATCAGAGAACCCAGAATGCAGGAATTCTGTCACTGGGGATGAGAGGGTTTCACTGGGTCAGGCTGCACAAAGCTCCCGCTCTTGAAAAATTCCTGGGATGGGGAATCCACTTCTCTGGAAAAACAGCTGCAGTTTCCTACCACTTTCTTAATTGTAGAATATTTCCTCCTTCTAACAAATGTTAATTTGTCTCCATTCAGTTTAAAGATACTGACCCGTTTTCTGTCACTGTAGGATTTAGGAGAAAATAACTTCGAATGCTATTTTTCCCTTTTCACAGACCTTGGAGAGGATTCAAAAATCTCCCAGAATGGGGTTTGGAGGCCTCATCACAAAACCAGCAGGGAGAGTCTGCGGCCTCTGTGGTCAGTGGAGTAGAGACTGAGGACTGAAAGGGAATAGCCTGGGAGGGATGGAAGGGTTTCAGAGAGGCTGGAGCTTTTCTTCATAGTAGGAATAAGCCTGAAGAAGACCTAATAGCACCAAGTGCAGCTTGGGAGGTCCAGACTGAACACCAGGAGAAAGGAATTTCCCTGTGAGGGCAGGGCTGTGGTGCAGCACGTCCCCAGCAGGAGCCTGGAGCAGCCCAAGGCTCTGTGTGGGCAGGCAGAGGCAGGCAGGAGGCAGAGCTGTCAGCAAAGGAAGGGCCCAGCCATGTGGGGCAGCCGGGGGATGCCGACAGCCTGCAGGGACAGAGGCGCAGCCTTGCTCAGCACCAGAGACACCTTTCCCTTGCTTGTCCCCAGCTGTCATCACTGCCACCAATGTTCTGCTCTACCTGGAACCTGGGGACATTTTCTCAGTCCTGTCCCTCAGAAGAATCTATTTAAACTATGAGAAACTTCAGTGTTTCACGCTCTTTTTGAGTCCCTGAGAAGGTTTTTTGAGCACACTCTGAGGGACTGAGTCTGATACAAAGAGCAGCAAAGCCCCAGAGGCTCATTAAAGTCCCTGTGCTGTGTCTGTGCTGCTGAGCTGGGCCGGGCTCCTGGCCCAGAGGCAGCTCCTGGCAAGGGCAGCGCTGCAGAGAGACAGCTCTGGCCAGGAGCAGCTCCTGTGCACAGCCCAGCAGGGCTGGGGCACTGCCAGGGCCCCTCAGGGACACCAGCAGGGCGCAGACAGAGCTCACAGGGGCTCAGCACTGGCAGGGGCTGTGGGATGGCCCAGAGGGGGCTGTGTCACAGCAGCACCTCTGGGGCTGTGTCACAGAGGCACAGAGCAGCTGGGATGTCAGCAAGGGTCTGTGTGACAGCACAGAGTGGGCTGTGTGAGGTCACAAATTGGGCTGCGACATCACAGAGTTTGTTGTGTGAGGTCACTAAGCAGCTACAGCGTCATAGAGGGGACTGTGTGACATCACAGAACAGGCTGTGAGATCATGGCATGGCTGCATGACATCATAGAGGTGGCAGTGAGGTCAAAGTATGTGCTGTGACCTTACAGAGTGTCAGTATGACATCACAGAGAGGGTTTTGTGACATCACTGAGTGGGGTTGTTACATCACAGACCTGACTGGGACATCATAGAGTAGGGTGTGAGGCCATAGAGCAGATCCTGCCATCATAGAAGGTGGCTCTGTGACATCAGGGAGTGGGCTGTGACAGCACTGGGTGGCTGTGTTACATCATAGAGTAGGCTGTGACATCACAGTAGAGATTGTGAAATCATAGAGTGACTTTCTGACATCACAGAGACTTCTGTGACATCACAGAGCAGTTGTATCACATCATAGCGTGGCGTCTCACAGTTGGCTCTGGGACATCACAGGGGCAGTGTGACATCACAGGGGCTGTGTGACATCACAGGGATATGTGTGACATCACAGGGGCAGTGTGACATCACAGGGGCAGTGTGACATCACGGGGACTGTGTGACATCACAGGAGCTGTGTGACATCACAGGGGCTGTGTGACATCACAGGTATCTGTGTGACATCACAGGGGCTGTGTGACATTACAGGGGCAGTGTGAGGTCCCTGGGGAGGTCACTCTGCCCCGGCCCCCCTCACAGCTCCCCCCAGAGCAGTCCAACCCTGCTCGTGCACAGCGGGGTCCCCTGTCCCCCCGGGTCCCCCCGCCCCCGGCCTCACAGCCTCCCCCAGAGGATGTTCCACGAGATCGACCCCAGAGCCTGACACGGGGATGGGGGCTGGGGCCCTGGGGGTGGCACAGCGGGACAGGACCCCCCGGCAGCGTCCCCGTGTCCCCCAGGGCCAGAGCCTGGGCCAGGGCTCCTTCACCCTGCTACCAACGAGGCCTTGAGAGCGCTGAAAACATCCCCAGCAAGGGAGCAGCAAAAACCAGATTGAATATTAAGGGACAGCAGCACAACGTTCCTTGGAAAGAGTCACTCTGCTCCTGACTGGACACTTCAGGCACAACAAGTAACAAAGCAACAACAAAACCAAACAGAATCCAAACAATCAAACCAGAAATTTACTGAGAACTGGGGCTTTCATTCCTAAGGAAAAGAACTGTCCTTCTTATCTAGGTGCCCATGGCCAGAATTGGGATTTCACCTCCAGTATTCCTTATTGTGACAGAGTGGAGGAGTTTCTTGGCTCAAGACATTTCATGTGTGGGGAGTGTTGTAGTGTGTTGCAATTTCCTGTTTTAAACTTCCCAGCCCCTTCCCAGTGTGGCAATATCTCTCTACCCCTTCCCCTTCCCCCTCGCCCCCTGCTGGGTTGTCAATCAGTCTTAACATTCCAGCAAGGCCATTGTGTGGTTGGTCACGTTCAAAAGATGCCCCTGTGCCCAGAGGTCATTGGTCTGTCTGGGTGTCATCGTTCCCTGAGACCCTGCCCCTCCCACCTGGTTGGTGTCTCACCTGTCCCTTCCCTCCCCCTCCCCCCGGAGCTTAAAAAGTCACTCAGGCCATGCGGTCGGGATTCTGTTGGAGCTGTTACCTAAGATTCAGACGTCTGTGACCATGGAATAAACTCTTGACATTAACCCTCCAGCAGAATCTGTCTCCTTTTCCTCCTCACCTTAGCCTGAAGCCTTCCCACCTGAGGCAAACTGAGTTTCCAGAAGCCTGGACTTGTTTGGGCGCTCAGCTGCACCATCCAGCCAGCCAAAAGTGTCTCTGAGGTGAAAAACCACAGTTGCCGCCTTTGGCCCAGGAGCAGGGGTCAGACGAGCCCAGGCACAATCTACCTGGTAATATTGGGATCTTATTCCAATAGGGGAGGAAGGGGCAGGTCCAGCCCTGCCCTGCCCTGGAACCCCAGCCCTGCCCTGCCCTGGAACCCCAATGCCCCCAGAGCCTCTATGCCAGCCCAGCAGTGTCTGCCAGTCCCTAGCACAGCACATGCAATGCTCCACAGCCGCCTCTGCAGCCCCAGCCCAGCTCCTGAGGGACCAAATGACCCACAGTCCCACCTGGGGGAAGGGCCCAGGGAGACCAAGGGGTATTGAAGGCTGACCACAAGGCAAGCACACATCTTGACCCTACCTCCTCTTGGAATTTCCATCTAAACACTTCTGGAATCCAGGAGTTGGTACCTCTGTGTTTGCTCGTCTGTATCCTTTTTGCCTCTCTCTCTTTCTGTCCTTTTCTTCTATTTTGGACCTTTTGCAAATCTGAGTAATGTAAAATTCAAAAACCTTAGAGTTTGTGAAGTTGAATGGGCCAAGTCAGTGCTTTAAGAAGTGTTCTGTGTTGATTGAATGTCAAATTAAATCTTTTGCCAAAAATTCTCTTGATTTTCTAAAGTTACCAGTAAAGACTGTTTTGTTGTTTTGAGCTCCTGAGGATCTCTTGTTGGTATTTCTCCAGGAAGTCCAATTCAGAATACAGAAACAATTGTAATTCCTTTTAAATATCTCCTTGACAGAGTTTTCTACTGGATGGAAGTCAGGGCTTGTGTGTCCTGCTTGGCCCAGCCCAGGCAGGGCTTTCCCAGCCCCATTCCACACTCCATTGCCCAGCTGGAGCCACTGGTGCCTCTGAGTTGTGCTGCCCCAGCCCCAGGGACGCTCTCCTTGTCTGCCCATTCCCCCACGGTCTCTGGGCAGGGATGGCCTCAGCGGGGGCTGCTGACATCCTCAGCACCTTGGAGGCTGCTGCTGAATTTTCCTGCTCCAGAGGCTTGTTCAGCCTTCAGCTCTTAAAGAATTCAGTGTCCCAGGGCTCATTAATGTTGGATTTCTGGTACTGTTTAGATGGTCTGGGAAAAGCCCAAATATGGCCTTGGGCCCCCGGGTTCGAAAGGACGAGAGGAAGCTTCAGATTTGTTCTTGGTCTCGGTGTTTATTAATTGCTTATCTAAAAGATTTTCTCTTGGCCTGACAGAGTTCTGCTCAGCAGTCAGCCATGGGCACACACTGCGAGCCCCTGGGGCGGTCGTCTATCTTTATACCCGGAGTTACGTATACAATATTTATCATTTTTCTCCAATACCCTCTATCCTTATTAACCAGTGTTCCCCTAGTAAGGTCCAATCCTGGAGTGCCAACATCACCACAGAAGATGGAGGCTTAGAGGAAGAAGAAGAAGGAGAAGGGCACACCCCAATTCCCCCATCTTGCCTCTCTAGACCCCCCTGTACAGGGATCTTAAACCCTGTATCTCACACTCCAATTAACTTGTCCCTTCACCATTCACCCCAGTGAAATCCTCCCGTCCTCATACTGATGTCATCTCCCATGTGGGATCAAAGTCCAGCCACCAGACATTTCTGGCAACATTCCAGGACTCCCGAGCCCCCCAGTTCTGAGAGACTGAGATCCCACATCTCCCCCTTCTGTTTGCACCAAAAGACCTTTTTTGCTTTTATGTGAAAACCCCCCAAAGTCCTTAGTTTCTTTTCATTTCTCTTCTGGGTCGTTTTTCGCAGCCTGAGTCTCGACTTCTGTCTGAGTACTCGTCTCTTTGTTTCTCGGATCAGCATTCTCATGTTCTCGCGTTCGGAATGGCTTCACGTGCCGTGCCGACACCCACTTCAGACCTCGATCTGTGGAGATACAAGCGAAACCCTTTCCCCAAGTGATTAGTCTGAAAGGACCCTCTATTTGTCCGGTCTCTGGGTTTCTGATCAAAACTAAAGGATTTTCCCTTAGCTTTGCCTGTGTGTTGTTTAGAAAATGTCTCACGATCGGTGGATCAGGTTCCGAGGATGAGCTATTTAGGAAATTCAGCACATACAGTGCCTTCTTTAATTTCATGTGAGGTGTTGCCTCTGGCTCACCCCTTCTCTGTCTGTCCAGAAGGGATTTTAGGGTGTGATGTGTTCTCTCAATGATTGCCTGACCTGTGGGTGAATGCGGAATACCAAACGTGTGTCTGACACCCCATCTTTTCAGGAATCTGTCAAGCACCCTGCCTGTATATGTTGGACCATTATCTGTTTTTATCTCCTGAGGCACACCTAATGCTGCAAATGCCTGCAGAAAGTGTCGGCAAGCATGGTCTGCTGTTTCCCCAGCATGTGCTGAAGCAAAGACTGCACCTGAGAATGTATCTACAGAAACATGAACATTTTTGAGCTTCCCAAAAGATGGGTATTTTGTGACATCAGCTTGCCACAACTGAAGACTTTGCAGCCCCCGCGGATTGATGGCCCCGGTAGAAGAAGGTGGCTGCACAAGCTGACAGTCTGGACAAGCACTAATGATCTCCCTCGCCTGACTCTTTGTGAGACGAAAGGACTCCATCAGTGCTTGCGCATTCTGATGAAAGAACGCATGACTTAACCTTGCCTGCTCAAAAATGTCCGGCAGTGTTTGCAAAATGGGCATTGTCAACCTGTCCGCCCGAGCATTCCCTTCCGCTAAAAACCCCGGAAGTGTTGTGTGCGCTCTAATGTGTGTGATAAAATACTCTCTTTCCCTGCTCTCTAGCAGTGTTTTCAAGCTTGTCAGGTATGAGTATAAAACCTCATTACTGACTTCTTTCAAGAGCGAACCCTCCAATCTCTTGACCACACCCGCAACATATGCGGAATCTGTCACCAGATTGAGAGGCTGTTTGAACAACTGAAATGCTCGGACAACGGCTGCCAACTCCACAATTTGTGGAGAGCCCTGAACCATCCTCACGTCTGATTCCCAATCCCCTGTCGTTGAGTCTCTCCACGTGATTACTGACTTGTGTGTCTTCCCCGAGCCATCCGTGAACACGGTGATCCCGTCCAAAGGTTCTTCACTTATCTGTGGTTTTGCTCTATAGCATATTTGCGATTGCAGTATTCTGTGTTGGGGAAAGTGGATTGTGCAAGCTCCTGGGAACGCTAACAATGCGATTAACAGGTCTTTCGATTGTTGCATTGCCCAATCGAAGTAGTCTCGTTTCAGAGGTAACCTGATGACTGAGAATTCTCTTCCTGCCATTGTCAGCAGCCTTGTTCTCGCCTTTATGATGATTTGTGCTGCCATCTCCAGATCTGTGAGAATCGTTTTCGCGGGCCTGTGCGGTAGGAAAATCCACTCTATGATTATCAAAGAGTCCTTTTGCGATTCATCCCATTGGAAGATCAAACCATGGAACTGCGTTTTCTTCCCCAGCACTGCCAACTGAAAAGGCAACGATGGAACAAATCGATGTGCCTGCCTTTTCTGTATCGCATCCGAGATTTTCTCCAACTCTTTTCTTGCTTCTGGTGTGAGTGTCCTGGGAGAACGAATGTCTGTGTCTCCTCTCAAGAGATCAAGCAGTGCTGGAATGTCACTATTTGTGATTCCCAAAACTGGTCTCATCCAGTTGATTTCTCCCAAAAGCTGTTGCAAATCATGCAAATTGTTGACCTTTGTGCTGACCTCCACCTTTTGAGGCTTTATTGTTTTCTCTGAGATTTTCCACCCTAGATATTTCCAAGGTGCAACCTCTTGAATCTTCGAAATGCTGATTTCCAGACCTGCCTTTTGCACCTCTGCGATCACACAGTCACGAGCTTCTTGCAGCTCCTGTCGTGTTGATGCTGCAATGAGCAAATCATCCATGTAATGAATGATCTTCGCCTTTGGAAATTTCTTCCGTGCTGGTGCCAAAGCTCGCGCCACGTACCATTGACAGATCGTCGGAGAATTTTTCAGGCCTTGTGGAAGACAGACCCAATGGTACCGCTGCAGAGGCGTTTCCCTGTTGATACTCGGGACTGAAAAGGCAAATCTCGGAGCATCATGTGGATGGAGTGGGATACTGAAAAAGCAATCCTTGAGGTCAATGACCACAAGCTGCCAATCTCTGGGAATCATCGAGACAGATGGAAGTCCCAACTGAAGTGGCCCCATGTCTTCTATGACTTCGTTGATCTTCCTGAGGTCGTGTAACAACCTCCATTTGCCCGACAGCTTTTTCTTGATGACAAACACCGGAGAATTCCAAGGGCTGTCTGTTGGCTTGATGTGTCCCTTCTGCAATTGTTCTTGGACCAGGTCTTTCAAAGCACTCAATTTTTTCCGCTCAAGGGGCCACTGATCCACCCAAACTGGATCATCTGTTTTCCATGTCAGCTTCAGTGTGGCGAGTGCTGCAGTGACCCCTATTAAAAATCCATTTCGATCTTCGCGCCCCATTGTGCCAAAAGGTCCCGACCCCAGACTGTGATCGGCTTTTGAACGACAAAAGGACGAATGATCGCCGTCTTATCTCCTGGTCCCGTGACAACGACGGAATTCTCACTTTGCAGACACAGAGATGCTCCCCCGATTCCTGAGAGAGAGCCCAATGGCGCGACCAAGCTCCAATTGCGTGGCCAAAAGATGTACGATATTACTGTTACATCCGCCCCTGTGTCGAGCATACCTCTGATCGATATTGTCCTGTCCCCACATGTCAATTGGCACGTGAGCGTGGGTCGGTCTCGACCTATGTGCTTCACCCATGTTGTATGTACTTCAACATGCTCTTTCATAGGGAGACCTTCTTCGTCGAAGATTGACATGACCTCTCCAACTGCGTGTGGTGTCAATGCAAAGGCTCTCGCAACCACAGTATTTTCCGGCACAGTCAATGGTGGACGAAGCGCTCTTGCCAAAACTGTTAACTCTGTATTTTTGTCTGCTGAGACAACTGTTGGATAGACAATGAGCCCAAGAATACTGCACTTATCTTGTCCAATTATCAAAAAATCTTGTTTCTTGTATGAGTCCCCGCGGATTCCTGTTGGTATCTCCGCATGATTTTCATCTAGAAAGCATACTAGTTTTGAAGCTGCCAATGCACACTGTGCCCCTGGTGGGAGGAGGTCTGGGTCACTGTGGAATCGACTGAGGGTTTTGCTGAGGGCATCTGCTTGTCGCTCACTGATGACTGCCCTGTCTGTTCTTGTGACACCGCCAGTACTTGTGTCGGAGCGCGCCGGGGATTTCCCGCACTCAATTTCCCGTTTCCCGGATGCGGCAACGGATTTCCTTCCACATCTGTCCGGGAATAACATTCTTTCACAGAGTGTCTTCCTCTTCCGCACCGTGCGCAAATTGGTCTTTCCGCTCTCTGGGCTGGCGTTGGTATATGTGTCCGTGGGCAATTCCTTTTCATGTGCCCAGATTCCCCACATCCGTAGCACTGTCTTCCTTGGGGTCTGTTCCTTTTCTGCATTGCCGCAAGAACTTTGTTGACATTTTCGTCCTGTTGATGGAGTAATTTCTCGAACATCTTCTCCAATGTCTTGTCCTCTGATTGCCCTTCTGAGCGTTCCTTTAGCTGTTTCTCCCATTCCTCTTTTAATTCATCCTTTACAATCGCCGCGACGTGCTGAGGCGTCCCCACCTTGCTGCATGCCTCCACCATCTCTGCCAAGGATGGCCGTCCTGGCATGGTGCTAATCACCCGTTGACAATCCGGGTTGGCATTGCCGAAAGCTAAATTTTCCAAGAGAGGCCTCTTCACTTCTTCTGTTGTCACCTGTCGATCCACGGCTTGCGTGAGTCGGTCGATGAATGACATGAATGGCTCTGTGGGACCTTGCCTGATGCAAGAGAACGGGACATCCGGAGCTCCTGTCGGCGTAATTTGCATGATTGCCAATCGCGCTGCTTCTTTGATGTCGCTTAACACTCTTCGTGGAAGCCGCGCTGCTTGTTCCCCTGGATTGTCATCTGGAGGATCCCCTGCTAATTGCCCTTCTGTGAGGTTTGCATTTGGCCCACCTTGGTATCTGTTCCGCAACTCAGCAAGATATTTTCTCCACCTTTTTTCCCAGACAAGACTCTGTGTGTCAGTGAGGATCATTGCCACAATACTTCGAATGTCATATGGTGTGAGATCATACATAGAGAATGTCCCTCTTAATAGCTGTTTGAAGTATTGTGAGTTCAGCCCAAAAGTCTGAGCTGCCTTCCCTAAGTCTTTGAGTGTCTCATGACCCATCCTTTCCCACCTTGGATTCTGTCCCTGGGCATCATATGTCACTGGCATTGTCAAATCCCCTGATCCCGGGAATAAATGCTTTTCCTTTTCCAATGCTTCTCTGATTTGCCTCCAATCCATTGTCTTCACCGGCTCTTGAAACCCCTCTTCATCAGATTCCATTGGGATTTGCATGAATAATGGTGTTGTAGATGTCATCGGTGATTCATGGTGTCTCATTTTTCGCCTTGAGGTTTTTGGCCTTGCTCCTAAATCCGAAAAGGAAACTCGAGGATCCTGTTGATATTTCTCCTTTACTGTATCGAATGAATGCAAGAAGCTTTTTGCTGCTTCTGCTGCTGATAGCATCCATGTTGGGACACCTTCCGATGCTGTGATCCTTATGACATCTTCCCCTTGTAGCTGTTCTTCATCTGAGCTTTCATCATCTTCATGAAATCCTGAAGTGGATGGATAATCCCTTTGTCGTGTTAACATTGTCTTCTTCGAGGTGCTTTTCTTTTTATATATTGTTGGAAAAAATTGCTGCATTGTTGCAGTCTTGCCACGAGATGGCGCTTTGGCTCCGCCGAGCCGACCCGGCATGTCGTGCACTTCTGCCCTCCTGCCACTAGGTGGCGCTGTCACCGGCCTCCCTGGCTCGGATGACGATGCAAGCTCGACTGCCCCACTTCCTCTTCCTGCTCGGCGTCTCCCATGAAGGGAAGGGACTGGGACTCCGAGGCTCTGAACCAAAGGCGCCAGATCTGGAGACGGTGTGGAGCCCCGGGACGTAGAATCCCTAACACGCCCCCTCCTCACCCGCGACGTCACAGGGGACCGGGCTCGGGTCCGCGCGCGTCCTACTCTCTGCGCATGCGTACTCTCCGAGCTACTTCCGGTGTCCCCCAAGGTGACGTCATCGTCTCCCCCCTGTTTCACCTCCGAGGTTCCAGCCCCTCGGTCTGTCCCAGAGTCCGACCCCTCCTCCTCTGACGTTGTGTTCGCCTCTCCCGCCGGCACCCCGGCTCTACCCGCGATTCGAGCTGACCGTCGCACCGGGTCTGACGTCACAACCGCGCGCCTCCTGCGTCCCGCCGCGGCGGCTCGCTGAGGCTGCACATTTTCCCTCAGCCCGCCTTCCGCGCTCGCCGCTTTCGCGCCCGCGTGTGAGTCTACACCCCGGTTTTTGCGAATTTCGCCCTCCGCGCGCGTCTCCTCATCTTCACCCGCGCTGCTCGCGTTTGCCGCCGCCGCCGCGTAGTCGCTTTCACCGCGAACAGGCCCCCCCCCCCGATCCCTTATCTTCCTGCTCCCCCCCTTCTGCTCCTGACTCCTCCACACTCTCTGGAGTTTCAGGACGCCCTTGGGGTTTGTTGCATTTTTTGGTCGGGGGTTTTAATATTTTTTCCTGCTCTCTTTTTTCGAGAGCCCTTTCCCCCTGGCCTTTCAAAGCCAGAGCAATTTTTTTCCCGGAGCTCTGCCGCTCCGCCCCCTTCTCTGAGGGTACCGCAGCTTCTCACTGCTTTTCCAGTCTTTTAGACTGCACTGAAATACCTTGTAACATGATTCTTGCCGGCGAGAGTAGCTTTAACGCTGTCTCATCTTTTTTTGTTGCTAAAATATATAAATGCCTATTAATTTCTTGCCAAAACCCCACTTCGAATAGCAGATATGTCTCTGCAAGTGGATAATTGAGCCTTGCCCATAGTAATAGCTGTTTTAATTCTTTCTTTGGGATCCCTTCTGTATATAATTCTGCTACACTTTGTAAGGCGGATAAGATTTCCCGTTGTTCTTGGGAGAGTGAGGCCCCCATGATTTTATTTTGGCCTTCTTACCGAATCTGTCGTCAGAGTGGTCTGGAGGCCCTTGTTCTCCGTCCAGCAGATCACGAGGGATGGATCAGAGGCGCCTTTCTGGTCCCAGTCCAGGCCGCTCTGCTACGAGCTGTCTTCAGCAGAAGCTGAGAGATGGGATTCTCAGTGACTGCTGATTTTTGCAGCTTCTCCCGGCCGGTTTTTTCTTTTTCTTCTTTCTTTCTTCAGGCTTCTCTCCTCTGGAGTTATCAGTGCTGTTCTCTTGGCTCTTCAGCTCTTCAGGGCTTTCCCCCCCCCCCGAAAGGTTTGGTGGGAGATAGCCCGCACAGCGGACGCCAGTTGTTGGATTTCTGGTACTGTTTAGATGGTCTGGGAAAAGCCCAAAGATGGCCTTGGGCCCCCGGGTTCGAAAGGACGAGAGGAAGCTTCAGATTTGTTCTCGGTCTCGGTGTTTATTAATTGCTTATCTAAAAGATTTTCTCTTGGCCTGACAGAGTTCTGCTCAGCAGTCAGCCATGGGCACACACTGCGAGCCCCTGGGGCGGTCGTCTATCTTTATACCTGGAGTTACGTATACAATATTTATCATTTTTCTCCAATACCCTCTATCCTTATTAACCAGTGTTCCCCTAGTAAGGTCCAATCCTGGAGTGCCAACATCACCACAGAAGATGGAGGCTTAGAGGAAGAAGAAGAAGGAGAAGGGCACACCCCAATTCCCCCATCTTGCCTCTCTAGACCCCCCTGTACAGGGATCTTAAACCCTGTATCTCACACTCCAATTAACTTGTCCCTTCACCATTCACCCCAGTGAAATCCTCCCGTCCTCATACTGATGTCATCTCCCATGTGGGATCAAAGTCCAGCCACCAGACATTTCTGGCAACATTCCAGGACTCCCGAGCCCCCCAGTTCTGAGAGACTGAGATCCCACACATTAACATTCAGAACACCTGAACAAGCCAAGCCTCTGGGAATAATTTGATTTCAATTTTCAAATAATTTGTGGTTAATTAGACAGATCTCAGTAGTATATCCAAAGTGAATGGAATCTATTTCAAAAGACAGTGACAAAACATGATTTTTAAGTCCTGTTTAGGTTTTTTCCCTGTTAATTCATTCATATGTGCAATCTCCAACTGACACTGAATCCAAGTACGGCTCCAGAGGCTTGTTCAGCCTTCAGCTCTTCAGTGCAGGAATTCAGTGTCCCTGGACTCATTAACATTCAGAACACCTTAACAAGCCAAATCTCTGGGGATAATTTGATTTCAGTTTCCAAATCTTGTGTGGTTAATAAGAGAGATTTCAGAATTGCATTCAACTGAATGTGTTCTATTTAAAAAGACAGTGAGAAAACATTTTTTAGGTCCTGTTTAATTTTTTTTCCCCTGTTCATAAATTGATATATGCAATTTCCATTTGACACTGAATCCAAGTACCTCCTCATGCAGTTTGACTGGGTATGAAAATCAAGACCTTTCATGGCTGACAATCAATCAGACTCTGTCCCTACCCCCACCCCACCATTTTCCCCATCCAAGGCTGGCACTCAGAGCAGCCTTGTGCAAATCTGAGCTCCCTCCAGCCCACACTGGACCTAGCCAACAGACCACAGTTGAGCAGGATATAACTTCATAAAAATTACACCATTAAAATAACAATCACACAATTACAAACTCTTCCCTGAGCTTTGTGCAATGTCCCAGCATGTCTGATGAGTCCACTGTTCACAAGTGATTTGCATACTAAAATTAATTTTTGACTAACGTGGTTCTGTGATAGATATAAACACAATTAAGTTCTTGTATCAGGATTCTTGTCCGGGACTGAGGACAGAACAGCTCAAATAATTCCTGATTTGCAAATCTATCAGTGGTGGATGGAGAAGGGAGGTCAGGCGGCTCTTGGTGTTGAGGAAATGCTGAAACCAGCCTGACTCATTTCATCTGCTCATGCCATGGCTGATCTCCCCTCTTTCCCCTTCCACCCATCGGTTTTTGTCTCCCCCCAGGCCCCTGGTGAAGAGCCTGGCTCTGTGTTCTCCATCCCCTCCTGGCTGGCACTGCCAGGCTGGGATGAGGATCCCCTCAGCCTTCCCTGCTCCAGGCTGGACCAGCCCAGCTCCCTCAGCCTCTGCTCACAGCCCAGGGGCTCCAGCCACACCTTGGAGGCCCTTCCCAGACCCTGCTCCAGCTGCCAGACATCTTTCCTGCCCTGGGAACCCAACCCAGGCCACAGTGACCTGGATAATCCCCGTCCTTGATGTCCTGGTCACACAGCCCTGGCCCCTTGTCCCCATGTCAGGCTCTGGGGTGGATCCTGTGGAACATCCTTTGGTGGAGGCTGTGGCTCCAGGTGGGCCAAGGGGGTTCCTGGGTGACAGGGACCCTGCTGGGCATGGACAGCATTGGAGTTTTTGGGAGAAACTGTGAGGGGGAGCTGGGGCAGAGTGACCAACCCAGTGACCTGACACAGCCCCTCTGGGATGTCACACAGCCCCTCTGGGATGTCACAGCCCCTCTGGGATGTCACAGCCCATTCTCCAATGTCACACAGCTGGTCTCTGATGTCACACCAGAGTCTGTGATGCCATAGTCTCCACTGTGATGTCAGACCTCTGCCCTGTGATGTCACAGCTGGATCTCTGATGTCACGGAGACAGACTATGATGCCATGGATGCTCAATGACCTCACCTAACCCACTCTGTGATGTCATAACCCACTCTGTGACCACATGGTACCAGATGATAAATTGTCTTCACCAGGTGAGCTCACACCCGGAGCTTGTTCTCCACAACCCCAGGCCTGTGGAAACCACACAGTGCCCATTGTGTGAGAAGGGGAACTGGAAGTTCAGCAGCCTCAGTGTCCTGCCAGCTCAGCCAGGCCCACAGGAACATTGGGGTCCACGAGCACCAGGGACCACCAGGGAGACCCCCAGGACAGGAGAACGCCTGGGTAAAGGGGAGGGGAAATATATTAATGATTTTGGGGAAATGATTATCATATGTATTTTTAGTCCAGGACAATCAATGAATATGTATGCAAAATACAGAATATAAACAGAAACTTTCCTGTACTCAGCATGCACAGCTTTGGGAGGAGCTCTCCCCCGTGCATCCAGCTGAATAAAGAATGCTGCTTCTTAATGCTACATTGGGGTTAAGGAATTTTCTGTTTTACTAAATTTTTGGTAACACTCCCACTGCCAAGGAAAGCTCTGTCTGCTGCTGTTCACAAACAGAGAAGGGCTGGAGGCAGATGTGGGGCTCAGAGGCTGCCTGGGGCACAGTGACCATGAAATAATGAAGTGTTCAATGTTCTGTGAAAGAGGGAGGGGCAGCAACAAAACTTCTGCACTGGAAATAGGAAGGGCAGACTTTGGCCTGTTTAGGCTACAGTTTTGGGGAATACCTAATCAGGTACTGATTGCTTTAAGGGAAACAGCCCTTAAAAACAAACGGGGTCCTGGAAGGAGGGACACATTTCAGGAAAGTAATCATAAGGGGGAAGAAGCAGCCTGTCCCAGTGCGGCAGAAGATGAGCTAGTGAGGAAAATGACTGGCCTGGCTGCCCATGGAGCTTTTCTGGAGACTCAGGGGTGGAAAAAGGACCAGCAACTCAGGAAGTCTTTAAGGGGTCATACAGAAAGAAAAGCTGAGAGTTGAAAACTCTATTAAAACTTAACCTGGAGGGTTCTGCAAAAAGAATAAAAATGCTTTTATAAAAAAAAAAAAGGCAAAAAGGAGGAGTAGGAGAACCTCTACTCTTTATTGGATGCAGTGGAGAATATAGTAACTAAAGATAAGGAAAAGGCTGAGCTACTTTACCCCTAGTTTGTTTCAATTTTCAATATTAGGAGAGGATATCCTCAGGACAAGTGTTGTCCTGAGCTGGTAGATGGGCACAGGGAGCAGAACAGCCCCTGGAATCCAGGAGGAAGCAGTGGGTGACCTGCTGAGCCACTCAGATGCTCACAGGTGAATGGGATCAGACAGGATCCATCCTAGGGCAATGAGGGAGCTGTGGATGAGCTCCCCAGGCTGCTCTCCATCATTCACCATCAGTGCTGGCTCAGCAGGGAGCTCCCAGAGGACTGGAGGTGCCAGTGTGAGCCCATCCCCAAGAAGGGCTGGAAGGAGGATCTGGGGACCTCCAGGCCTGTCAGCCTGACCTGGGTGCCCGGCAAGGTTATGGAACAGATCACCTTGAGTGCCATCACAGGGCACCCACAGGATGGCTGAGGGGTCAGAGCCAACCAGCGTGGATTTCAATATCTGCACTGATGATC
Organism: Melozone crissalis; assembly: GCF_028551555.1. Lineage (NCBI taxonomy): Eukaryota > Metazoa > Chordata > Aves > Passeriformes > Passerellidae > Melozone > Melozone crissalis. The sequence goes on from NW_026535812.1 coordinate 243,879, forward strand.
AGCATAAGGGGATTGAGTCCAGCATCAGCAAATTTGCAGATGACACCAAGCTGAGTGTGAGTGTGGATCTGCTGGAGGGTAGGAGGGCTCTGCACAGGGCCCTGGACTAAGTGGATCCTGAGAACAAATCCAGCAAGGTGAGGTTTAACAAGTCCAAGTGCCGGGTCCTGCGCTTTGGCCACAACAACCCCTGCAGCATGACAGGCTGGGGACAGAGGGGCTGGACAGCAGCCAGGCACAAAGGGACCCGGGGGGACTGATGGACAGCAGGCTGGACATGAGCCAGCAGTGTGCCCAGGTGGGCAAGAAGGCCAATGGCTCCTGGCCTGGATCAGGAATGGTGTGGCCAGCAGGAGCAGGGCAGGGATTCTTTCCCTGTGCTCAGCACTGCTTGGGCAGCACCTTGAGTGCTGTGTCCAGTTCTGGGGCCCCCAATTTAGGAAGGACATGGAGGGGCTGGAGCGTGTCCAGAGAAGGGCAACAAGGCTGGTGAGGGGTCTGGAGCACAAGAGCTTTGAGGAGTGGCTGAGAGAGCTGGGGTTGTTTATCCTGGAGATGAGGAGGCTCAGGGGAGACAAGGGAGTGTCAGGGCACAGGTTGGACTTGATGATCTCCATGGCCTGTTCCACCCTTGCTGATTCTGTGACTCTCTGAAGCCACCCTTGGAGCAGTTGCAGGATGAGCCCTGGGCCTCCTCTTGAGAAGCTCCAGCAGCCCAGGCCCCTGAGCTTCTCCTGCCAGCCCCAAAGCCCATCCTGTCAGTCCTGCTGAGCCTCTGCAGCTCCTCCTCACTGCCCAGAACAGGGAGCCCCAGAGCCAGACACAGCAGCCCAGATGTGCCCCCCTGGCCTGGGGTGCCTCTGGCAAGGGAGCAGCACCAGGCACTGCAGGAGCCTGCAGACAATTCCTGCAGCACTTGTAGGATGATCCTGCTGCCCAAGGGACGTTCCCATGGGGCCAAGTCAGGAACTGCAATGGAGAGTGGGGCCAGAGAGGGAAGGGCAAACAGGGATGGGCTGTTTGCAGGGCAGGGAACAGGGGTGGGCAACAGGAAGAAATTTGTACCAGTGAAGAGTAAAGAAATCAAAGGTGAAGCCAAGGAAATGCTCAGGGCAGTTTGGGGGTGGCTGCCAGGCAGCCCTGGCTCTGAGCAACAGCATCTGCAGTGGGACAGGAAACTCCCAGCTGATGGGAACAAACGTTCTGGCTGACTGCAGAGGCCAGGACAAAGCCGAGTGGTTTCCCTGCTGTCCCCCAGCCCTTGCTGGCCCCAGGGGCTGATGGCATTTGTGCTCCCTCAGGTTCATGTCCCCACAACAACAGCATGGGGGTGCTCCTCCTGCCTGCTCTGTGCAATGCAAACAGGGGCTGCTGAGCCAGTGCTGCCGTGTCTGTGCCTGCAAGGATGGGGCACCTGTGCGAGCTGGGGGAGAGGGCAGGGCTGCAGAGGGGAGGATGTTGTTGGCAGCTCCATGAGGACGCTCTGGGACGCTGCCCTGGGCTGTGCAGCGCACTGGGGATGGATCAGTCCCTGCTGTGCTGCTCCTTCCCCTCTGTCCCAGGGCCCTTGCAGAGCCCCAGCCATGCTGTTTGCCCCCAGCCTGCCCACGGCCAGCCTGGGGCTGCTCACGGGGCTTTTCTGTACTGAGCATTGGCCTGGCTGTGTTCTTGAGAGAGCCTGGGCAAAGAGCCTGGAGCCCCCAGGCCCTGGCCTGAGGCGTCAGCGCTGCCCCAGCAGTGCCCATGGCCTGTCCCTGCTGCAGCCCCGGCACTGCCACCCCCAGGGCTGTGCCCGGCCCCGAGAGCACTCAGGCCCTGCAGCAACACCAGGGCCAGCAGGGCAGCGGGGCAGGGCCACGGCAGCAGCACTGGCAACACCAAGTGCTGCTGCTGCTGCTGGGCACAGCTGCTGGGCCAGCCCTGATCTGCCCCCAGCTCTGCACATAGACATGGCTGCTGCGGCTCCAGAGAAGGCAACAAAACGGCATCTCTGCAGAAAACCTTGTTGGGAGAAATCATCATTTCATTACAGGCACCAACAGCACAGCCCCTCATTGCCACAGTCTGTGGCCACAGGGATGGTGGAGAGGAACAAAATGACCAATGCAACAAACAATAACATTTCTTTTTGGACAATAAGAAAAAAGTAAAACAAAGGTAAAGAAACTCTAAAATGAAGTCAACAAGAAGTAGCAAAAATGACTTTGATTGCAAGTTATTTGCAGATATTGCCCAGCAGTTTAATGTTTTTGAAAGCATGCAGTCACCAGTCTCCACACCGCAGCCTTGAACTCCTGGTTCCGCAGGCTGTAGATGAGGGGGTTCAGGGCTGGAGGCACCACTGAGTACAGAACTGACAGGGCCACATCCAGGGATGGGGAGGACATGGAGGGGGGCTTCCGGTAGGCAAATGTGCAAGTGCTGATGAACAGGGAGACGACAGCCAGGTGAGGGAGGCAGGTGGAAAAGGCTTTCTGCCGTCCCTGCTCAGAGGGGATCCTCAGCACGACCCTGAAGATCTACACATAGGAGAAAACAATGAAGACAAAACAGTCAAGTGCTAAACAGGCACTGACAGCAATGAGTCCAACTTCCCTGAGGAGGGATTTGGAGCAGGAGAGCTTGAGGATCTGAGGCATTTCACAGAAGAACTGGCCCAGGGCATTGCCATGGCACAGGGGCAGGGAAAATGTATTGGCTGTGTGCAGCAGAGCATTGAGAAAGGCACTGGCCCAGGCAGCTGCTGCCATGTGGGCACAAGCTCTGCTGCCCAGGAGGGTCCCGTAGTGCAGGGGTTTGCAGATGGACACGTAGCGGTCGTAGCACATGACGGTCAGGAGATAAAACTCTGTTGAAATGAAGAACAGAAAGAAAAAGAGCTGAGCAGCACATCCTGAGTAGGAGATGTTCCTGCCATCCCAGAGGGAATTGTGCATGGCTTTGGGGACAGTGGTGCGGATCATGCCCAGGTCGCTGAGGGCCAGGTTGAGCAGGAAGAAGAACATGGGCGTGTGCAGGTGGTGGCCGCAGGCTACGGCGCTGATGATGAGGCTGTTGCCCAGGAGGGCAGCCAGGGAGATGCCCAGCAAGAGGCAGAAGTGCAGGAGCTGCAGCTGTCCCGTGTCTGCCAATGCCTGCAGGAGGAAGTGGCTGATGGAGCTGCTGTTGGACATTTGCTGTGGCTGCACATGGGCACCTGTTCATGCAGAAAGGGACAGTGACGAGTCCGAGGAGATATCTGTAACCAAAATCAAAGGCATTTCCCATACACCCTCCACTGTAACATACACAGACACTGTTTTGTGTTTAGGAGTTGTGAGGTTTTCTTTTTGAGCTCCCCCCTGTCTATCCTGCTCTTCAATATCAGATACACTCAGCATTTCTGCTGCCCTCTGGTAGAACATAGTGAGTTCCCTGCAACCAGATGGTGAGTGCAGACTGGGAGCAGATGATCTGTCACTTCATTCTGTTTTGAGTTTCTCTGGGCTTTCAATTTCTTAAATGGAGAATGTTCACACTCCCAAGTTTCTCTTACCAACCCCCAAGTACTGCTGAGAGCAGATGGATCCACCACAGCCCAGCTCCAGTTCTGTAGCCAAGGACTCACATTGCTCATTCCACCAACCCATCAGTACTTTCAGTGTCACAACACCTCTGCCTTTCCCCATCAATCCTATAACTCAAAGTTGTTCTAGGATAGGTTTGCACCCTCGATTGAGGCTCCCAGCTTTGGCTGAAATCTCAGAGAAACTCCCAAGTGTCCTTATGCTGGCATTGGTTGAAGGGAGATGCAGCTTATTCCCTGGCTGCCCTGACAGCATTGCCCAGAGCCGGGCACTGGGCACAGCGTCACCCTGAGCCAGTGGTGCCCCCTCCAGAGCCCCCAGGGCCGGGCAGCTGCTCCCAGCCCTGTGCTCTGCAGAGGGAACTGGGCCTGGGGCTGCAGAGCTGCCCCACGGCTCGGCTGCAGCTCTGCCTGCACAGGAGGGGCTGCACGCCTTGGAGCCCCGGCCCTGAGGGCAGAGGCTGGGCCGGGGCACAGGAGGGAGGGGGCTTGTTCAGAGGGAGGGGCTGCACTGGAGGGGATCCTGTGGGCATCTCTAAACTCTCCCTGCCACAGCATTGCTGGGTTTTGTTTCCTCTCATTGCCTGATCTTCTCTCTGCTTCCTGCAGATTTTCCTCCTGCAGGTGTTTCCCTGTGCCTGATCTCTCTGTGCCAGCACTCACAGACCCCAAATCTCTGTGCCCTCTCCTTGGCCCCTACAGCCTGTTTGCAGGGTACTGGCTGGGGCAGGTTCTGTTTGCAGGTGGGAGAAAGGACAGCTCAGACTGAGCCTGATGGCTCCAGCAAAGGGGATGCTGGTGCTGTGCTTGGGCAGAGTGGCTGAAAGCACATTAGGGATCTCCTGTGAATCTACAGAACACAAAAATAACAGTTCCAATGTCTTGGGAACTTTTAAAATTTCATAATTAATAATTCATAATCAATCTTTAATAAGAATCCCCCTGCTCCTTGCCATTCTCCGATATTAGGAAACTGAATACAAAGTCTTTGGAAATGTCCTAATTTTTAATGAAATTTTTGTACTGGAAATATTTTATGACTGACAAGCATTCCTCAGCATGTGATTTCCTGTGTCAAGCTTTGTTTCTGTGTTGCTGCTATTCTATGGGCAAGAAAAAGCATCTCAAGTGAAAAGCCTGCCAGTGCCCCTGCTCTCCCTGTACTCAGTGCCAGTACTCTTATCTCCTGCTGTTGTCTTCTCGCTCTGTCTCTTGTATTTGTATTTGCTGTTCTCCACCTTGCCTCTCTAAATGTTTGCCTGGAGTTTGTCTTCACTGCATTCCTTGCCTGTGAATGCAAAGGTGCTGGTGGCAGGATTTGAAATGATCAGCAAAGAAAAAAGACTCATTTCCCACAGTCCTTAGCTGAAAACGATAGTAGTGCAGCCAAAATGCTCTTTGCTTCTGGAAAGTGACTGGTGTGATACATCCAAGCCTGTGCTGAGGCCAGCAAGAAAATCTTTGTCATGCAGCCTCCCACCCAAAAGTGATCTGCTTCACACCAAAGGGAGGGACTTTTCCTTTCCAAACCCCTCCTTTGTCCTTTGCATGGAAAAAGCACGTCCACTGCAGCAGGAGTCATCCTGGCTGGTTGGCAGGGGACAGCCTACAACAGCAGGTGCTGTTGCTCTTCCAAAAGCTGACGTGCCTTTCCTCAGAAAGGTTCTGCTCTGCAGGTGTTGGAGCAGCAAGTTCTTCCTCTCAGTGGCCATTACTGTTCTGCCATTACTCCCCATTCCCCTAGAGAGGGAATCTTTTAGGTTCTTTGTTTTCTTTCTTATGGGATGAAATCACATCACTCATTTTTGACCTCCTGTTTCTGTTTTCTCTCTCAGTGCCTGCAAGGACTGCAATTTCTTCATTCAAACCACGTCATCCACCAAGATTTGAAGAGCAGAAACATCCTTCTCAGAACTGATGGCTCTGTCAAGCTGGGTCAGTATATTCTTGGTCAGGTGCAGCGTTCCAGGGATGTGGGTGTGGGGCTGCTTGGAGTGACTGTCAGCTCCCCAAAAGTGGTGCTGGTGGCAGTGCAGGGACCCCTGCTGCGAGCTGAGGGCACAGTTGCAACGTGCACAGAGGTATAAGGAACCACAAGCAGTCAAGAGTGGCCTTGCTCTGTGTGTGTCCCTTCCAGACAGGGGGAGCTACAATCTAAAGCTTCAGGGGAATGAAGTCCACTGCTGTGAGCAGTGTTTAGAAACCTGGGTTTTTTTGGAAGTGGCCAATTCCATAGTCCCTTGGCTAAAGCCCCAAGGAAATCGCGCATAGACAGTTTTCCAGGAGATTCAACAGCACATTCTTAGCCCGAGAGTGGGGAATTCTTTTGCTTGGTTTCCTAATTGGAGCTGGCTTTCATGGTTTGTTGTTTTCTCCACAGCTGACCTTGGCCTCTTTGCTCAGCTCAGCCCTGAGCAGGGCAGACGGAGCTCCGTGGCCGGCGCTGCTGGGTGGCTGGTGCCTGAAGTGGTGACAGGTCAACCATGTGGCCCCAAAGTGGACATATGGTCTCTGGGAATCGTGGGCATCGAAATGGTGGAACGAGAAGTTCCTTCCTGGAATGCAACTGCTGTCTTGGTAAGGTGCAAATACTCACTGATCCCACTGTCTTTCTCACCTGTCCCATGCTCTGTGTGCCATTGGACAAAATGCCATTGCCATCTGCTGGCACCACTTCCACCAAGGTCTCCTTCTAAAAACGCCCCTGCAACACATCAGCATCTGCTGTAGCTTTGGTTGTATCAGAAAGGGAAGTAGCAGTTCAGAACTCTAACCAGTTCAGAAACCTGCCATTTTGGCCTCCAGCCATGCCTGACATTTCTCACTTGTTTTTTGAACAATGTTGGAACTCTGTTTCTGAAGGACAAGAATTTTTCAGTGGAGAGGGTAGACATGTGATAAACATCCTCAGCAATGGAGGTTAGACCTTCCCAGTTTCAATTTTCTAGAAAACATAAGAAAAAAAGGAAAAAGAAAAGTAAACAAAAAAGAAAGAGAGAAAAAAACCTACTATGAAACCAATGCCCAAGCAGTTCTGCTTGCTTTTTCATTTTTTAAACACAGCTCTTCTCTTCCATTCGATAGCATCTTTTCCAAATCCTTTTCGAATCTTTCAGGCTTTCAAGTCATCTGCACATTGTTCAGTCACGTATGTGGGTGGCCTGGATAAGTTTAGGATGTGTTTTTCTCTGACTGCGATAAGAATTGTTTGCCAAACCCTTGGCTGTTTCTTGCTACTTTAACAAGTTGATGAGCTTGCAGGCAGGTGCCTGGGCTGGGATCCAGCGTGGGCAGTTGACACCGGTGCTGTGTTTCTTTACCACAGGAGCAGGGCCATCCCTGGCCTGCACAGTTCTAATGACAGGGAGGCCTCCAGTTCCCCACCATGGCCAGTGGCTGAGCTCAGCTGAGAGTCAGGATAAAACCCTCTTTGTCACCTCTGGTGATGTGGGAAAAGGACAGAAAGTCACATAAACTATTTGTACACAAGGGGAGTGCATTGCCATTTCCGGCTTTGGAATTCTCCTTTGGCTTAAAGAGGATAATTACAAAGTCTCTTTGGTCACCATCTACTTCAGTGCCACGAGCACAGAGTTATCATGACAGTGGTGGGCATTTTTATGGAGACTCCAAGGCCTCTTGCCTTTGTTATTTTTGTCTATTTGAGATGGATTCTGCAAGTTGAGGTTTGAATAGTTCCAAGTTGGTGTCTTATGTTTCTAAATACCATCTTGCAAAAGCAGAATGAGCTCTTTCCCTCTGACTTGTCAGCGTGTGAGAGTTTGGTTCCACATGAACCACACTGGATAATGATCAGCCGATGTCTTGCCAATCTACACTGTAATTGCTTGGCCTGAGGAGTATCAGAAAGACCTGCTGAGCTCCATGGACACTGTCAGCTGCATGGAAGTGAGCATCCTTGGCCTTGCTGTAGAAACTGGAGCTCAGCTTAGGTTAGATGCTCTTGAGCAGGAGAAAGGCTGGAATCCTCAAGGGTTTCCAGAGGCCTGCGTGCCCAGAGGGACTGAGTTCTGGGGAGCAGCTGGATGTTTCTGCACATCATGGAAAGGGATTGCCAGACAGCTCAAGCCTCACCACAGGCAAACACTCCCCAGCTCTTCTCAGGCAACATTTGCTTTGGCTTTCAAGTTGTTCCCACTTGTGTGTCTGTGAAGATGCGCCTAAAACCACAAGGCAAGCCTCTCAGAACTGGTGTTACATTTCCAGAAATGAAGAAAGGAAGCCCAAACACAAGAAAGTTGCTAAGGCACGGATTTTTAGAGAGGAACTTAACCCCCTGTGCAGTTTCTTCTCACTGGGAAACATGCCTGAAACCTGGGCATGAGGGTCTAAAGGCCACAGTCTCTTCTGCTTCTTGTGCAGTGCTGCTGAAACACTCAGTGACCGTGTTTCTCTCCTAGCCCAAAGCAACATTCTGCTAATCACCAAGCCAGAGCCTGGTGATGTGGAGAGCCTGCCAAAACCTCCCATTTCTTTCCTGGCACTTTCTGGGATGGGCCTACCATTCATGCATTGACTTGTGCAGCCAAAAAGTAGAGGGTGACCGTAGGGATGGAACCTCTCTTTCTGATTTGACCATGAAAAGTTTTTCTTTTCCATGTAAGGAAAGCAGAAATTTTCAGGCTGCTGAGAGACAGAGCTGCAGGTGGCTCCTGTGTCCCAGCAGGCGTTTTCATTGCAGTACATTTGTGCATGCATCTTATTGTGTCTGTGTTGAAGATGAGATTCCAAATGTTTGTCTCCTTACCTGAGGAATACCTGGTGGATTTCCTTTCTTTCCTTCCAATTCCCATTGTTTTCAAGAACAAAGCAAAAAGCTTGATTGGTTTTGTTTTATGGCAGCTGTGCTTAAGGGACCAAGAAGCACTGCAGAGATACTTTTCATATCCTAACCCTTGGATACAGTATAGTTAGTATAGCAAAGTCCTTCTTCCAAAAAGCCTCTCAAGCTGATATGAATCCTCAGGGAAGGAAATGTGCTTGTGCTGATGTAGTTCCCACTAACTAGGTCAGGCAATGAAATCAGCTGCCAAGGCAAGATCTGCAGGACAGTGGGAAAGCTGTGGCTGCATCGGAGTTTGGGTTTTTGGTTGGTAAAGGAAAGTCGTCTCTGGGTCTCTGCCAGGGCAGAAACTGCCACTGCAGAGTGGAGCTTAATCAATGCGATCTGGGAGAGCAGGGACAGATGGGAAAGAAGCAGGTGGAGCCTGGTGTCTCCTTTTTTCCCAGCCTCAACTCCTGATAGCCACAGGAGGAAGACAAAAGCTGCAGCAGCCCAACCTATTTTCATCTTGCCTGCGTGACTTCCTGAGCTGCTGCCTGCAGAGAGACGAGGCGCGGCGCTGGTCTGCCAAGGAGCTCCTGCAGGTAAAATGTGAAGGGGCTGCAGGTGAAACAGGCTCTGAGGGATGGGCTCCTCCTCCACTCAAGCCCAAGGCAGCAGATGAGCTCCCTTCCTCCTCACCTCCATTCTTGGTGCTCTTCAAATGAAAACAGTGAGGAATCCTAGACTGGGCTGGGTGGCAGGGCCCTGTAAAGGTCCTGTGGTGCAAGTGTCCTGCAATGAGCAGGGACATCTTTAAAGAGATCAGGTTGCTCAGGGCCCTTTGCCACTGGAGCCGGAATGGTTGGAGGGATGGGGCACCTACAAGCTCTTGGGGCAAGCTGTGCCAGGGTTGCACCATGCTCCAAGAAAACAAGTTCTTCCTTAGACCTACTCTGATTAGATGCCCTGTGTGTTTAAAAATATTTGTCCATATCCTATTGTAACTGACCCTGTTAAAAAAGATGTCCCCCACTTTCTTCAAAGCCACTCTGAAATCTTGGAAAGTGGCAATAAAGTCTCCCTGGGGCCTGTTCTTCACAAAACTGAATAACTCCAGCTCCCTCTGCATTTCCTGAGAGGAGAGGCGCTCTGTCCTCTGACTGTTTCTGTCACCCTCTTTTGTAATTCGGTGGAGTGTTCAGGTTTATCTAATGGCAAAAGAATTGAAGTAGAGCAATGCAGGGTACAGAGACATGAAATGGTGGTGGAGGAGCCCAAGGAAGCCAGTCCCAGCTGAGCAGTCAGAGATTTGGCTGTGGGCAGGAGGGGCTGTGGGGGCCTCACTCTGAGGGGCCCTGGTTTGTGCCCCCCAGCCCACCCTTAGAGGTTTCTGCCACACAAACAGGGACAGCTGGGAGGGACTTGTCCCAGCCCCATCTGCTGCCTGGCACGCTCAAGCAGACGGCAACTGTGCCAGGGTTACTGCCAGGCTGTGTGGCAGAGAGGGAACTGCAGGGCCCAGCGCCACTGGGCTGGCCCTGCTGGGAAGGAAGGAGCCATCCAGCACACGAGGGCCAGGGCATGGAAAGGTAGACACTGCTTTCTGTCCCTGGGGGAATCAGCACAGTGCCTGTCTTTCAAAGGCAGGGACCCGTGTGAGCCATTGGAGTTTCCTGAAAGGAAGAAAACCCAGGGACAGAAAGCACCATTTCTGGAGCAGTGGCAGGGCAAAAATCCCAACAAGATAAAGAAACCTGAATAAATGGATGAGTGGGATTCTGGGCCAGGTTTGCCTGTGATGGCAGGGTCCTGCACATGACTGCTGGGTAGCAGATGGTCTCACTGCTCCTCTTTCTGGGTCTTTTTAGGACCCAGAGCAATCCCAACTGAGCCTGTGAAGCACTGAGCTTGGAAAGTAAAGGTTTACTGTTCACTGTTCTTTGTCTTTTTGTTGTTTGGTTTTTTGTTTGGTTTTGGTTTATTTGTTTTGTTTTGTTTTGTTTTGGGTTTTTTCTTTGTGTTTGGTTTTCTTTTTTGGTTTTGTTTTTCTATTCGTTTTTTCGTTTTTTGGGTTTTTTTTGTGAACAGCATCCATTTGTAACATCAGCCGAGGCTGCATCCACCCTGGCACCACTCATCATCTCAGTGAAGAGGAGGATGGAGAAGCAAACAGCGCTATAATCATATCAGGACCATTTTCTCCATAGCCATCTTAGAGTAGGATTGTAGAGTAGGACTGTAGAGTAGGATTTAGAGTAGGACTATGTGGAGAAAAGAAAAAAGACTCTGCACAATTTAATGTGAATCAAGGAGAAGCCATTTATTGTCCTTCTAAACATAGTTTATAATTAGTTCCTATCCTATAGCTTTCTGTAGTCATGCATTGTTTAGTTGCATCTTTTTCTTAATCTAATTGGTAGATGCTGTAAGGGTCATTTTATTTGGGTTGCTACCCCTTTGTCTGTCAGCAACTCTTCTGCTTCTTCTTTCTGCTCGCAACATCACCTTTTTATCCACAAAGTTGAATGCAGCTTTATTAAAAATCGGACCTAGTCCTAGAAGGTTAACTAGTTTAGTTAGCTCCAGAAGGTTAGGCTGGTTCATTTAGTGCCTGTCCATTTTTCTGTAAATACCACCCTACAGGATTATAGAGTAGGATTGTAAATAAATAAAGTTTCTGAAACTTTAACTCATCTGGAAGAATCCTTTTTTTCTCACCCTGTGAGCAAGCTGAGCATTTCCTTCTGAGTTGTCAGCTGTCTCTTAAAGGTGCAATGGCTTCTTTGGTGTTGTGAAAAGCACATATTACAGGATAGGCTCTTCAGAGATATTAAAATGAATATATATATATGTACACACACATATATGTATATATATATATATATATAAAAATTAATAGACTATATGTGTTATGTTGTCTTAGTTAGTTTTACTGTATTTTTTTTTTAAGTAGTGTGGTATTTTGCAGTGTGATGTCATGGTTTGCCTCAGATACTCCAGGTTCCTCCCTGATAATTCCCTGCCAGGTGTGTCAATCATCCCTCCTTTCCACACCCTGACCCCTGCTGAGCGCTGTCTGTCAATCCTGGCATTCCAGAAGGCCATCCAGTGATTGGCAGATTTCAAAAGATGCCCTCCCCTCCTGGAAGGACATTGGGCCATCCAGGTGTCCTCTGTCCCTTGACACTTCCCCGCCCCGTACCTGGTTGGTGGTCCCCGTGTTCCTTCCCTGCCCCTCTGCCCTGGGTAAAAGGGCGAGCAAACCATGCGGTTGGGAGTTCTCCTGGAGCCATTGCTGGATTCAGAGGCCTGTGGGCCAGGAATGAAGCTCTCCATAGAAACCCTCCATCAGACCCGACTCCTTTCCTTCACCTCGCCTTAAAGCTTCTCCACCAAAGGTAAACCTGAGCTCCTGCATGCCTGGACTTGCCTCCAAGCGCCCAGCTGCAGCATCCAGCTAGCCAAAAGTTTCTCTGGGGTAAAATTCCACAGTTGCCGCTATTTGGCCAAGCAGCAAAGGCCAGACAAGCTCATGTACGTCCCGTCCAGCTATATTGGTAATTATTTCAGTGGTAAATATAGTTTTAGGTTATAACATTATGTAAAACAGGAGCTATGCGATGTAAGATACTTTTTTAACTAGCTCAAGAAAGGGATGGGGTAATCAAGAAATTCTTTACCCAGAGATGACAGCAACAGGACACCAAAAGCCCCAAGGGAAGAATTCTTGCGTCCATATTGGAAAAGACCAGCTTTCTTCCACCTCCTTCCTGACTTTGAGGAGCCAACAGGATTAAGGGGAAGAACTTGACAATAAGCAGAGAACACCCTTTGTTTGAAAAGAATTTATGCATCATATATGAGATACACGAATATGCAACAGGCTATTGCTTTTAAGGGCTAATCCTTTGTTAGCGTGTGTGCTTTCGGGGCATAATTGCCCAGGAGGCACCGGGACTATCCGTATGTCTTTGTTTTGATTGTCCTTTACTGTTCTAACTCTGATTGTCCAAATTCTTATTATTCTACCTTTTATTACTATCTTTATAACCATTTTATTGCTACTAAACAGTTCAAATTTAAAAAGAAGGGATTGTTGTTTTTCGCAATGTGCTTTGAAAGCTGGGAAGACTCTTCATTCATCATCTCCAGAGCACACTGCCTTTGGCCAGCACACTGGCCCGTTTTGGTACATCTGTGACACTTCTAGTTGAGGCAGAAAGGGCAATGGCATTTGAAGGCAAAACCAAAGGAAGAATGGAGCAGCCCAAACATCTTGTTCAGATGCAGGCCTTCAGCTGTGACTGGAGAGCATTGGCGTTGCTGCCACTTGGATTTGTATCCCTAGGTGCAATGTCTTTGGCTGGAGGAGAGCCTTGCTCAAGTGAGAAAGCAGAAAGATCAGAGAGGGTGCTGGGGAAGGTCTCCTGTGGTGCAGAGCTGTCAGTGCCTGTGAGGTGAGAGCGGGCCCGGCCTTGCCCAGGCTGGAGCCCCAGCAGAGCCCCGGCAGAGGCCAGAGCAGCCTGAGCCCGGCAGAGGCAGGCTGGAAGGAGGCCCTTGGAGCTGCAAGAGGCAGCAGCCGGGCCCTGGGTGCCTCTGCCTGGGAGCAGGCGAATCCTCCGCTCTCAGAGCCCAGGTGGCAGCTGGCTGCTACCGAGGGGAAGCGCATCCGTGCTGGGCACAGCCCAGCCTGGAGGCATTGGCCGTCTGGAGTGTGCCCAGGAGCAAGGAAAGGCCAAGGGCAGCCGCGGGCCGCTGGGCTGGCTGAGAATTCCTCCTCTTCTGCCAGCTGCCCTGCAACTCCTGGCAAAAGCAAGCAGTTGGTGCAGCACTCTGGGCACCGGGGCAGGGAGCTGGGCTGCTCGGCAGGCTGGAGCACAGGGCAGCTCTTTCAGGCCGGCACTTGTGCCAGGGGAAGCGAGGCCAGCGTGAAGCAGGGACAGCTTGGCAGGGCACATCTGCAGGAGCCAGCGCCTCACGCAGCTCTGGGAGGAAGCGCCTGCAATCCTGCAGTTCTGCACTGAGCCAGAGCAAAGGTGTGAGATGCAGAGTGTTTGGCAGAAATATTCTGGCCCACCAGGCCAGCCTGCTTTGTGCTCTGTGGCGCAAAGCAAGCGCTGTGCAATGCAGCTGTGAGCTGCTGGGAGAGACGCAGTCGGGGATGTGCCTGAGGTGAGTCAAGGGGTTAGCTGAAAATGTAATTAGGATAATTGAAAAGTGCAGATGAAAAGCTTTCCTTGTGTATTTGATTTACGTCTGCAAATCTTGATACATAACTTTAGGTACCTGAATTTAGCCCATTTCTCCTCTCGCTTTAATTTCAGAAAATGTCAGAATTACAGATGTACGCACCAAAGTATCCAAAATTTCTGTGCAACAGAAAGATGAGTAAACAGTAGTACAGCCCAATCTACATTACCTTTAGCAGTTACCAAAGCCAGTAGGGATTTAGAAAATTGTGCCTTCTTTTGGCAATATTACAAATAGATTGGTATATGTGAATTATAATATTATAATACTGGCTTTACAGAAATATTAAAATGGATTCTATATGTGTGATGTTAAAGTTGTGATCTTTATAACTTTGTTATAAAGATATAGTTTTTACTTCTGTTGTTAATTAAGCTTAGAGAGCTCCCAAGGCCTTGAACATACTTGAGAGTGATTTTACAATAAACTATCTTTTAAAAGTGTTTGGAAAGCGGAAGGTAGGAACATCAGTCATCTGTTGTGTTTGACTTTATTGTTATTTGAGATTGTAATAAATACTGAGCATGAGCTGGGATGCAGATTGTAATTGCTCATCTTTCCAAAGATAGATATGGATACTAGTAACATGTGCCCTGTTTATTGTTCCTAACTGACTAATTTACTGCAGTAGTTTTATAGTGCATTTTCATTGTTGTAATGTCTAAATGTAGTGGGACAATATATATTTGACTTGGGGTAGTTTGGCTTTTGTTTTTCGAATATTAAAACCACTCTCTTCAGCCTGGTGAAGAAGAAATCTGCTTCTGTCCTTGTGTACAGCTATGGGTTTGTTTACATATGTTATGTTTGCCCAATTATCCCATCAAAAAAAACCAAACAATGTTTAAGGTAGCAGCAATTTTAATTAAATAGTTTAGAAAATATATAAATAAGGGATAATTTGGTTCAAATAATAGTGCATAAGCAAGAGATAACGCGGGGTACGGAGGGCAGGGTTCAATGACCCTTGCCACTTCACGTACATGCTTGCCAAGTGAAGATCACCCCTTATATGCCAAGTGTCAATACCATCTCCTCCCATTTTCGGTTCGTCATATCTCTATCTCTGCCCTCATTACCACCCCAGTCACGCATGCGCCACCACTCGGTTTGGTGGTCGCACAAGTCTTTGGGGGTCGTCACTGATGAAGGCCCTGTAGTCTTCTTCGTTGTCCTTTAATTTACCTTTGGGTTACACATGCGCACCAAGCCAGTACAATGTAAGCCAAGACTAACTGTGGTGGTTTGACCAGGAAGAAGTGGGAATTCTGGGATGCTGTGGTCAAACCAATGGGTGCTCGGATTTTGATATTGGCACCTGGTGTGGCCAGTTGGGTTTGGACACACCTCCGAGAACACACAGGGGTTAAAACCAGAGCTTCGGCCCTGGGAGGCTCTCTTGGGACTTCGAGGCAAAGAGGACAGATCGCCCTCCCTCGTTCAGCCACTGCTGCTGGGCAGGGGAGGGACAGCCATGTGGTGGGCCTGGGCCTGGACAGAGATAGGGGGTGAAGAGGCCCTTGAGGATGGAAGGGTGGAAGAGCCCCAAGAGACAGCCATCGGGCAGCCATCTCCCCCCCCAGGAGAGAGAGAGAGGAGAGCCGGCATCTGAATTTGATAGCGGCTGGCCCAGGAGGAAATGGGGGGGAGAAAGCGGCGAGGAGGTGCCGGCCGGAGCAGCAGCGAGTGTGGGAGTGCCAGAGCTCTGGGACAGGCAGAGACTGAATTTTACACCCCTTTCTTTCATGACTGGGACCTTGCAAAAATGCTGATCCTCCTCAGAGCTGAATAAGAAGAGAAATAAGAGATGAGATAACCAAGGACCTGGCCCGAAGGACGTTGAGAAGGCTTGCTGAGTGGAGAGAGAGATGATTGGAGTGGCCTTTTGGCTGGACTTTTCTTGTGTAGCCATAGACTGAACCAGTTTTATTCCTGTGACACAGAGACTGTATTTAGGGGGAGGCAGTGCCTCAGAACCAGGAGGGATCATTGTGGGGACCCCTCGGCCCCAGGGGTTTGGAAAAAAATGGGGGGGACAGATGTCCCAAAGCAGAGACTGTGCCTTTTTGGAGTGAGACAAGGCATCCTTAAAAGACAACCCTAAAAGCAGCTCTGGTCCATGCACAGTGGTGAGAGCACTGGGCATGGAAGGAAGATGTCACAAGCGGCAAAAGGACTTTCCGGGTGGTGCCGAGTGACATGGAAGCACACGAGGTTTCAGCGTGTTTCCAGGGGAAGCCTATGGTGCAAGAAAGACTCTTCTCCTCTTCATGGACTGAAGTTTGAATATCCTAAAGGGTGGTGCCAGACTGGGCAGTTGGTGATTTGGGGGAATGTATTGGATTGGGAAATTGTTTGGGTGGTGGGGAGGAGGAAAGTGCTTTTTTGTAAGGTTTTCAAATTTTTTTTCCTTATAGGTTTTTTTTTTTCCCCCTTCTTTTCTTGTAGTTTAGGTAATAAAGTTTTCTTTATGTTTAAGCTAGAGCCTGCTTTGCTTATTCCTGGTCACATCTCACAGCAGACACCAGGGAGAAGGTATTCTCATGGGGGCACTGGCTCTGTGCCAGGCCCAAACCATGACACTAACATATCACTGCATCTACATATCAAGGTAATAAATCCCTTATAATTAGCATTTTCTGGGACCGAAGCAGGTTCTTGGACATTTTTAGCAACTATATCTTCAGCTCCTTTCCTGTGGTCCTTGAAAAAAACATCTTCTGGGAAAGTGGGAAAGGGGGGGGGGTGTCCTGGTTTAGGGCAAATTTGTTAAAGAATCAGCAAAGGAGGGCCCCTCCAGAAAGTAAACCCACACGGCCCCTCCCCCCAACCGGTTCAGGAAGAATTCCTTGAAAAGAAGTGGAAAGAACCTGTTTATTTGACTGGCAGAGAACCCCCCAGCACACAAAACGAACAATACCAGATGACACTGCTCTGAGAAAGATGACAAAATCAGAAAGTCTCTTTCGGGGGTGGTTGCTCTGTTCTCAATCCCTCCGGCGCTGGGGCAGCTGCTGCAGGCCAAAACGGTGCAAACCCTGGGTGTTCCCAGGTCCCAGTCGGGAGCAGGTTCAAGATGGTCACAGAAACAGGAGAGGAGAAACAGTCCAGGAAAGAATTTGGACTGTTTAGTTAGAACTAGCTAATAAGCAGAGGCCAAAGCAGAGCAGAAGTGAGAACAGAAAAGAGAGCAAGCAAAGCAGCAAGCCGAAAGCAAGAAGCAAAAACAGCCCTATGTACTACCCGTCTCTGTGTCCCTGATAAGAGAAACCCAAACAAAACTTCCACTCTTCAGAGCCAGTATTAAAGGCACAGAACAGATGAATGGGGATAGAAGCATCATAACGTCCCCCCAGGACATTCCACCCCTTATCCCCATATCATCAACATACTACAACACATCATGCATTATTCATACAAAATTTCCATCTGTCCCCCCAAAATTTACAAGCAATACCCATCATGCCGTCATCACATCCCCACACTGGACCACTGAATCCAGACCCTATATTACAGAGCTGTAGGATTCCCCCTTTTCACTTTAGTCACTTAAAGCTCCATCTATCACTTGCTCAGACCTTTGACACTTACACATTTCCTTCTCCATCTTCCACTTGCCCAGACCTTCAACACTTACACATTTCCTTCTATCTCATGTCTGTATGGTTTAATGTACAGACAATGGTAGTAACATGGCAGTAACATCCAATGAACAGTGATATTGCATATCATTCTTACCCCACAATCAGATCTCCCTGAGGTACACATCGTGTTGTTCCATCTCTTTGCATTATCCACCACATGCAACCTGGTCCCTGAGCAAAGACAACCCCAAAAATGGGTTTGTACTCGAGGCAGAATTGATCCACACAGTCTTCCCTAACAAACCTCTGATATGTACCACTGGGACTTTGTCTCCTTCTATTAAATTCAGGGACTCAGACTGGGCAGCACCTGCTTGGTTGGTGGAACCTCGGGTGTTAACTAAGCAGGTGGCCTTTGCTAAATGTTGCTCCCAATTCTTGAAAGATCCCCCACCCAAAGCTTTCAACTGTGTTTTTAGTAGTCCATTGTACCTCTCCACTTTTCCTGCAGCTGGTGCATGGTAGGGGATATGATACACCCACTCAATGCCATGTTCCCTAGCCCAGGTGTTGATAAGGCTGTTCTTGAAATGAGTCCCGTTGTCTGACTCGATCCTCTCAGGGGTACCATGTCTCCACAGAACTTGCTTTTCCAGGCCCAGGATGGTGTTCCGGGCTGTAGCATGAGACACAGGGTAGGTTTCCAGCCATCCAGTGGTGCTTCCACCATGGTCAGCACGTAGTGCTTGCCCTGGCGTGTCTGGGGCAGTGTGACGGAGTCAATCTGCCAGGCCTCCCCATACTTGTACTTGGACCACCGCCCACCCTACCAGAGGGGCTTCACTCGCTTGGCCTGCTTGATGGCAGCACACGTCTCACAGTCATGGATAACCTGAGAAATACTGTCCATGGTTAGATCCACCCCTCGGTCTCGTGCCCACTTATAGGTGGCATCTCTGCCCTGGTGGCCTGAGGCATCATGGGCCCATCGAGCTAGGAATAACTCTCCCTTATGTTCCAAATCTAGGTCTGTTTTGGACACCCCTATCTTTGCAGCTTGGTCTACCTGCTCATTGTTTTGGTGCTCCTCATTGGCCCTGTTCTTGGGTACATGAGCATCTACATGGGGGACTTTCACAGGTAGCCTCTCTACCCTGGTAGCAATGTCTTTCCACTCATCAGCAGCCCAAATTGGTTTCCCTCTACGTTGCCAGTTAGCCTTTTTCCATCTCTCCAACCATCCCCACAGAGCATTGGCTACCATCCATGAATCAGCGTAGAGGTAGAGCTTTGGCCACTTCTCTCTCTCAGCAATGTCTAGGGCCAGTTGAACAGCTTTGAGTTCAGCAAGTTGGCTTGATCCACCTTCTCCTTCAGTAGCTTGTGCAACCTGTCATGTGGGGCTCCATACAGCTGCTTTCCACTTCCGGTTCATCCCTACGATGCGACAGGAACCGTCAGTGAAAAGAGCGTAGCGTGTTTCCTCTGGGGGCAGGTGGTTATAGGGAGGAGCCTCTTCAGCACATGTCACTGGTTCTTGTTCCTCTTCATCTGTGACACCAAAATTCTCACCTTCGGGCCAATTTGTAGTTACCTACAAAATCCCAGGGCGATTCAGTTTACCTATACGGGCACGCTGAGTGACAAGAGCAATCCACTTGCTCCATGTAGCACTGGTGGCATGGTGAGTGGAAGGAACCTTGCCTTTGAACATCCACCCCAGCACCGGTAGTCGGGGTGTCAGGAGGAGTTGTGCTTCAGTGCCTATTACCTCTGAGGCAGCCTGGACTCCTTCATAGGCAGCCAAGATTTCTTTCTCTGTTGGAGTGTAGTTGCTTCAGACCCTCTGTAGCTTCGACTCCAAAATCCCAGTGGTCGACCCTGAGTCTCCCCAGGCACCTTCTGCCAAAGGCTCCAGGACAAGCCATGGTTCCCAGCTGCTGAGTAGAGCATGTTCTTTACCTCTGGTCCGGTCCTCACTGGGCCAAGGGCTACTGCATGAGCAATCTCCTGCTTGATCTGGACAAAGGCTTGTTGCTGCTCAGGGCCCCACTGGAAATTGTTCTTCTTGCGGGTGACCAGGTAAAGAGGGCTCACAATCTGACTGTACTCAGGAATATGCATCCTCCAAAAACCTATTGCACCCAAGAAAGCTTGTGTCTCTTTCTTATTGGTGAGTGGAGACATTGCTGTGATCTTGTTGATGACATCTGTAGGAATCTGACACCGTCCATCTTGCCACTTTACTCCCAGGAACTGAATCTCATGAGCTGGTCCCTTTACTTTGCTCTTTTTAATGGCGAAACCAGCTCCCAGGAGGATCTGGATGATTTCCTTCCCTTTCTCAAACACTTCCGCAGCTGTGTTCCCCCACACAATGATGTCATCAATATACTGCAGATGTTCTGGAGGCTCTCCCCTTTCTAGTGCAGTCTGAATCAGTACATGGCAGATGGTGGGGCTGTGCTTCCACCCCTGGGGCAGTCGGTTCCAGGTGTACTGCACTCCCCTCCATGTGAAGGCAAACTGAGGCCTGCATTCTGCTGCCAGAGGAATGGAGAAACATGCATTGGCAATGTCTATAGTGGCATACCACTTTGCTGCCTTGGACTCAAGCACATACTGGAGCTCTAATATGTCTGGCACGGCAGCACTCAGTGGTGGAGTCACTTCATTCAGTGCACGGTAGTCCACAGTCAATCTCCATTCTCCTTCAGATTTTCGCACAGGCCAAATGGGGCTGTTGAAGGGTGAGTGGGTCTTGCTAACCACCCCTTGGCTCTCCAGCTCTCGGATCATCTTATGGATGGGGATCACTACATCTCAAGTGGTCCTATACTGTCGTCGATGCACTATGGAAGTGGCAATTGGCACTCGTTGCTCGTCTCCCATCAGGCATCCTACTGCAGATGGATTCTCAGACAACCCAGGCAAGGTGCTCAATTGCTGGATGCCCTTTGTCTCTGCAGCAGCTATTCCAAATGCCCATCTGAGTCCTTTTGGGTCTTTGAAGTACCCACTTTGAAGGTAGTCGATGCCCAAAATACATGGGGCCTCTGGGCCAGTCACAATAGGATGCTTCTTCCACTCATTTCCCGTTAGGCTCACATCAGCTTCCACCAAAGTGAAATCCTGGGATCCCTCTGTCACACCAGCAATAGAAACAGACTGTGTCCCCACATGTCTTGATGGGATTAATGTGCATTGCGCACCAGTATCGACCAAAGCTTTGTACTCTTGTGGTTCCGATGTGCCAGGCCAACGAATCCACACAGACCAGAAAACACGATTTTCCCTGGCCTCTACCTGGCTAGAGGCAGGGCCCCTCTAAGCCTGGTTATCCTTCTTTCCCTGGGCATATGTTTTGGATGTTCCTTCGAGGGGATCAGACATGTCATCATCATCATACCTGGCCATTCGGCTACGGGCAACTGGAGCTGCTTTCCTTCTGGTGGCTTCCTTCAGTTCACGCACCCGTCGTGCCAGAACAGCAGTAGGTTTCCTATCCCACCTTCTCACGTTTTCCCCACAATCACGCAGGTAAAACCACAGCTCAGCATGTGGGGTGTACCTTCTCTCACCATCTGGGAAACGTCAGCCTTGGATACCGGAATCTCGGATCTGTGCTGCTGAAATTTCGAGAAGGTCTTCTTTAATCTCCTCTCTAAGCTTCTTATGGTTCTCCTCTATCTTATCCTCTAAGTTCTGCAGACGTGTTTCTACCGCTGTGATTCTGGCATGTGTCAGGCCATGTACAGCATCTGCATATGCTCGGAGCTTCCTTGCCATGTCAAGCACAGTCTCACCCCTCTCATCCCGCTTCATTATGGCTAAGGCAGAAGCATATTCATGTGGCCCAAGTCGTACGAATTTTCGCCACATCACAGACGTGCATGGTACTAAGTCTGGGTTCCTAGTTGTTACATCATCTGAGAAGATAATCTCTGCCACTTTCTCTCAGGCGTTGGATCCCCTGCTCTATTGTCTTCCACTGAGTTTGCTGCATATAGAGATTGTCTGCACACAGGTATCTTTCTGCTACACTTCTTAGGACCCGTTCCCAGAGGCTGTGAGAGTTAGCCTCCCTCATCATTCCTTGGTCGATGACAGGATCCTGTGACAGGGATCCCAAATGCCTGGCTTCAGTGCCATCCAGAATTGTAGCCTCGCCTGCAGCATCCCAGAGACGAACCAGCCAACTAATTATGGATTCATCAGACCTTCGAGTGTAGTCCTTCCGTAGGCCACGAAGGTCCTTCAGGGAAAAAGACTCAATACTCGCATCTGATCTTGCACCTGCTGCTTTGACTCCTGATTTTATGTCAGGAGGCATTGAGGTTCCTTCTCCTTCATCATCATCATCATCATCATCGTCCACTGGTTGATTGGTCTTGTCCGTACATTTCCCACTCCTAGTGCTGGTAGCAACAGCCATGGGTTTAGATACTGGCTTTGAGCCTGGAGTGTTAGCTGCAGCCTGAGTCACTGGGACAGTTGCTGATTGATCTCCCTGCCCCCCTGCCTCTGTCTGCTGCCCGACAGTATCTAGTAGCGTGCGATAAGCATACTCCAGGGCCCAGCTCACTGCAATGACCTTCCTCTCCTTAGGCTCATCCTGGTACTTCTCTTTCAGATATTTCCCCACCTCAGCTGGGTTCTGAATTTGTTCATGGGGAAAATCCCAGACTATAGGCTCAGAGAATTCCTTCAGGATTTGGCCCATATCCTCCCATTTCCCACACCACTAAGGATTTTCCACACCGAGGTCTACTCCTGAGTCAGGGGTCTCATCAGCCTGTCTAGAAATCTCAGCCCTCATTCTAGAAAAGCAGCAGGCTGTATAGAGGAAGGTTACCAGATTGAATACCAGGAAGACGGTTTCTTTAACATTGAGGGGAAACTGAACATCCTTCACTAGTGATGCAACTGATTCATAGGAGAAGGAGGAAAGGAGAGGCTGAAAAACCTCATTCCCTCCTGTTCCTCCTGCAACAAACTGGATGCATAACCATAGCCATGAACCATTCATACCTGGAGCAGACCCTAGCATGTTTATAAACTTCTTGCACATTATTGCCACCAAGCCCAGCAGGATACCTACTCTGGTCACTGCCCCTCTGATGTAAAAACTACGTATTAGGGGCAATACTAAAGCTATTTCTGGATAAGTAAATAAATCTAGGGACCAGAGAGGTATTAAAACCTCAAAAAACCCTAGGGACCAGAAATGCATGCAAACCTTCACCCCAATAGACATTATGAATTCAAAAAGCATGGCTATTAGCTGATTTAAACAAACACAGAGTAATAGCAACCAAAATGCAGTCAAAACAGGGTTTTTCCACTCTCTCTCTCACCCCACGTTTGGGCGCCAATATTTTGTACCTGTTTAGGGAAAATTTGTTAAAGAATCTGCAAAGGAGGGCCCCTCCAGAAAGCAAAACCCACACGGCCCCTCCCCCCAACTGGTTCGGGAAAAAATTCCTTGGAGAGAGGTGGAAAAAACCGGTTTATTTCAGGCACAGCACCCCCCAGCACAAAAATGAACAATACCAGATGACACCGCTCTAAGAAAGATGACAAAATCAGAAAGTCTCTTTTGGGGGTGGTTGCTCTGTTCTCAGTCCCTCTGGCGCTGGGCCAGCTGCTGCAGCCGAACGGTGTTCCCAGGTCCCAGTTCGGAGCAGGTTCGAGATGGTCACAGAAACAGGAGAGGAGAAACAGTCCAGGAAGGAATGTGGACTGTTTAGTTAGAACTAGCTAATAAGCAGAGGCCAAAGCAGCGCAGAAGCAAGAGCAGAAAAGAGGGCAAGCAAAGCAGCAAGCTGAAAGCAAGACGTGAAAAACAGCCCTAGGTACTGCTCGTCTCTATGTCCCTGATAAGAGAAATGTTGCCTTCTGATGCAAGGCAAGGCGACCTGGTTCTGAGGAAACGGCACGGCGACCCAAACTCTCCAGGGTCGCTCGGGCCGGGAACACACGCAGATACCAACGTGGTGGACGGTCCAAAGGCCTTTATTGTCCCGTCTCATCGGGTTTTATACTCGGGGAGGTTTTTTCTCTACGTCAGGGTGTCTTACCTTACTGTAATTGGTTAATAAGGAGTAGAAAGTTACTAGTGTTAGGGGGGTCTACATTCCTGGGAGATCCCCTATCACTAGGCGTTAGGGGGAGAGGAATCCTGCCGCTTTCCGTGACATTGTGAGATTTTCCGAACGCTTGTCCCTATCTAACACAAGAAACAAAAACAAAACTGCCAATCTTCAGAGCAGGTCCCAAAGGCACAGAACAGATGAATGGGGATACAAGCATCATAACATCACCCCAGGACACATGGAACAAGTGTCCAAGGGCCCTCTGTGACACGGTGTGACATAGGAGCTGGAGGTGACAAGAGCACGCCACAGTGCTCAGAGCACGCAACAGGACAGGACGGGACAGAGCGGTGCCGTGAGGAGCCCCCGCACAGCGCGCTCATTCGCTTCCCACCCGGAGCTTTTCTGAAGCCTTGTTCCTGCAGCTGAGCTCGAGGCCAGACCACAAAACGTGCTGACCCGTGGTCTCCCTGAGGCTTCTCTTCTGCAGGTGCCCTTGAGGCCATATCATAGTCCTTGTCAGGAGTCCCCTGTCCTTGTGGCAGGAGCCCTTGAGACCAAGTGCAGGACTTGCTGTCCTGTAGCCTTCCTGAGGCTTCTTACTTGAAGGTGCCTTCCAGGCACCACTGCAGGACTTGGTGACTTGGAGCTTTTCCAAGGCAACTCTCCTGCAAATAGCCACAAATCCAGGCAGAGACATGGAGCAGAGACACCCGGCAGTGCCTGAGCTGGCCTGGGTGGAGGAGGAGGAAGGTGGCCCTGGAGCTGCCCCGGCACAGCAGACTGAAGAGGTGGTGCCGTTCCAGCCACCGCAGGAGGGTGAGTGGCAGAGCTGGGCCACAGGACTGGTGCCTGCTGCCAGCTTGGACCCCATGCTGTACAATGCGGTGCCGTGCCATGCTATGCCCTGGGGGCATGCCCACGGACAGGACGGAAGAGGGGCCTGGCAGACACCCCGCAGTGGCCGTGCTCCATCCCCTGGGGCATCCCGGGGTTCTCTCTGCCTGGGGATCGCAGGGCTGGGCCGTGTTGTCTGGCCTCTCCCGCAGCCCTTCAGCTCTGGCTGCGCTCGCTCTTTGCCAGATGCAGCCCCGGAGCGCAGACAAGAGCAGGAGTCCAGCCGTGGCTGCTTCCGCAGAACAGCGCAGGTACCTGCAGCCACCCCCACCTGGGCTGGGCCTGCTGTCCTTGTTCAGCCCAGCACCGTGTGTGCAGCACTCCATGCAACATCCCCGGCTTCTTGCCCTCCTCCTACAGTTTGTTTGCAACTTCCTCAAGAGAATTAAAGAGGAAGAGACCATCGCCACGGGCGTAGGCCTCAGACCATACTCGCCCATCTTCCTCAGCAAGACCGGTGGTGCCCTGCTGCATATGCTTGTAGAGGAAGATTTTTACACTCCAAAGCAAGTAAGCAGCCTGGGCCAGGCTTTGATCCTCCCAGCAATTGCTTGGCCTCCCACTCCACGCATGCTGCTTTCTGTGAGCCTTTCAGGCCACATGGCAGTGGGGTGGGAAGGGAAGCACTCCTCTGGGGAAGCTGGGAACATTGCTCCCTCTGGCAGCTTTCCAAGTCTCCCCGTGCCTTCTCCAGGTGCCTGCCATGGTCAGCTACATCCACCAGAGGCTCATGGCCAATGATTCTGCTGAGCACAGGCTGGACAAGACCCTGCTGGATCTCACCCAAGCACAGCCAAATGACGCAGTGGTGATGCTCCTGCGTGTGGCCCCGTCCTGTGACAGGTATGGGGCCCACCTGCCCAAAGGGCTCAGGCCTCCCCAGCCCATCACCAGCACAGCCTGCCCCAGGTGTCGGAGCAACAGAGAGTTCCAGGGCCCTCTGGATGCTGCCTTTCCCAGCCCTGCCAGGCCAGCCCCTGAGCCTGCTGCCGTGCTCCCTTGCCGCCTCTCAGGGCTCTGTCCCCACAGGGCTGGGCTGTCTGCCTCCTGATGGCAGGGGGGCAGTGGGCAGAGGCAGAAATGGCAGCCGGATCAGCTGCCCCCGGTGCTGTGTCTGAGGCCCCCTGAGACACAGCTCTAACCCCACAGAGCTGCCATGGCCATGTGGAAGACCATCATGGGCTCAGCCAGGACTGCGGAGCTGGCGCAGCTGATCCTCCTGGATGTGCTGGGCAGCTGGCCAGAGTACAGCACCTGCACCTACAATGGGGACAAAACGGCTGTCTTTGCCCTGACGGTGAGTTTCTGCAACTGGCCTTTGCAGGCCCCAAGGCTGCCCCTCCAGCAGCTCTCCATCCTCCTTCCCCCACTGCATCTCCCTGCCTCAGGCACTGGCCTGAAACCTGGCCCAGGGGCAGCTTCAGGCCCACCAGGCCCCGTGCTCCCCCTGCCATGCTCTCTCCTGGCCTCTCCCTGCCACGCTCGGGCCCTGCCACACACACACCTGGGCACTGAGCGCTGTATCGGAGGGCTTTGTCCTTTGCAGGCAACTGTGGTGACGTGGAAGATCCTCCAGGTGCCCTGTCTCCCACGGATCTTGAAGGTGTATTTCCCCCACCTATTTGTGCATCTGCTATTCCAAGTCTTCTTCAGCACTCTGGATATGCCAGAGGAGGTCAACACCTTCTGGAAGGGATGCCAGGAAGAGCACGGCCTTGCCACCAGCCCCAACAGGTGCTCCATGCCACTCCTGTCCCTGCCACATGGCCTGCCAAGGAGCCAGTGCTGCCAGTGTGACCTGGGCTTTGCTGTGCACACAGGTTTGCTGTGCGCACCCTCAAGTCCCTGCTCTGCCTTCTCCGCTGCGAGGATGTGGTGGTGGCAATGGAGCGCAGGTGTGCCTGGGACACGCTGCTCTCTCTTGACACTCACCACTTTGCCGTGGCTCTGCTTGCCAGGTGAGACCCCCTTCTCCCCACTGCCTCTGACATTGCTGCCCTGTGCCCAGGTGCCCCATAAAGTGTCCGTGGTGGCCATGGGTCAGAGGGCTTTGGCACTGAGGGACGGCCAAGCAGGCTGGAAAAGGCTGGCAGAGGAGGCTGCCCATCAGCAACCAACTCCCAAACGGCCCACGTCCCCTTGCTGGAAGGGTGCTGGGGAAAGATGAGAACTGGGTGAGTCACGCCTGGGAGACGTTTGCCCCACTGCATCAGGCTCTTGTTTCCTTTTTCCCCTCTTCAGAGAAATTCGCCGCTTAGCCATCCACTTTTGTTCCGCGGTGGCATTCTACCTGCTCGCCCTGCTCGGCAAAGAGATGCCATACTGGGATTTCCCTGCCCTGGCATTCCTTGTGGAGGTGAGCCTCAAGGCCAGTGCTGCCTGGCTGAGCGGCCTCCCAGCCCTCTGGCCTCTGGCAGCCACAGCTGCCAGGACAGTGCCCGTGCCCTGTGCTGCTGCCTGGGCCCGGCCCTGTGTGCTTCTGGGCTCCTGCCGGCCGGCTCCCCTGTCACTGCCCTGTGCCTTTCAGGTCCTCGAGTGCCTGGACTTGAGGGAATGCAGTGACAGTGTCCTGGAGATCCTGGCACAGAACCTGCAGAGCGAGCACATGGCCAGGCGTTACTTGGCACTCCAAGGCCTCGTAGTGGTGGGCAAGAATCCCTAATGGTGAGAACGGGGCAGTGGCCGAAGCCGTGCAGGCAGTGTGGGGCTGGGCAATGCAGCCGCTTGGCCTTGCCTGGGCTTCGGCCGCTGGGGCAGCTCTTCCCATCTCTCCTTCTTCCCAGTGCTTCGGGACAGGCCTTTGGCCTCTGGGCCCTACGGCAGCAGGGCGGCCTTTCACAAAGTCGTCTTCCGCACAGGCTGAAAAAATGCAGAGCCTGACTGAAAGTCTTGTGGAGCTCCTGGAGGAAAATGACAGCGAAATGATCAGGATGAGCATTCTTCTACTCAGATATTTGCTCCTGGATAATGGTGCTCCAATAGCCACCCCCATTGCCCTGCAGCTGGCTGAGGCGCTCCTGCCACTCTTTGACAGCGTAAGGCTCTGTGCCCACAGCCACAGCCACTGGCTGCTGCCTGGACCCTTGTTGCCCTGTGCAGATGCACGCCTGTGCCCTGGGGGGCCTGAAGCAGCTGATGCTCAGGTCTTTTGCCCTTTCCTTTCATCCAGGATGACATCCAGGTGCAGCTGAGCTCCATGGCTCTCTTTCAAGAGATGCTGGACTTATTAACAGAAGAGGGAAGAAAGGCCCTCAAGTCCCACGTGCGCCAGAGCCTGCTCCCTCTCTACTTCCACTGCCATGATGAGAATCAGATGGTTGCTGAGGTGAGCACTTGTGCACAGCTGCTGTCCCCCTGGCAGGGGCTTGGGCTGCCTCCTGCCCGGGCACCTTGTGGGCTGCAGCCTCCTCCAGCCTGTGCCACTGGCATGCTCCTGTGCCCTGGACTGTAGGGCCATCTGTGCATCTCTGTCCCTCTCCAGGCCTCCCGGGAAACGCTGCATTCCTCAGCCAGATTCCTGAAGAGGAGGGATATAGAACAAATGCTAGACGTGGATCAGAGCCTTGGGGAGTGCCTGGTAAGAACAGCAGAAACCCCCCAGCCTCAGCATGGCCAAGGTCCCTGAGGGCGGTGCTCAGTGTGCAGGGCTAACAGCTGTGCCCGCTGCTGCAGCCAGAGGCTGCGCGGGCTCTTCTCCAGGCTGCTGTGGGCCTGAGTCGGGTGCCCATGGAGCCCCGGCCCGGCGGGGCTGCGGGGCGGCACCACGACTCCCCGGGCAGCAGCCGGCCCTCTGCCCCTCCCCTCGGGAGCCCTTGGCCAGCGGCTGCCGGCCGCGCCTCAGGGCTGGGCGGGCAGGCGTGGCCGGCGGTGGGCGCCGGCAGCGCCTGGCCTAGGATCTGAACCCGCGGCAACCCTTCCCTCCTGCCGCTCTCTGCAGCTGGCAGAGGACAGGAGCCGAGCGGCCGAGCACGTGCGCAGGGCACTGCACTACCTGCAGAGCCCACAGGAGTCCCTGCGAGAGGCGGCCGTCAGGTTCATGGGTGAGTCCCGAGCCCGGGCTCCTCCCCAACCCGCCGCAGCTCGGCCCTGGCCCCGCCTGCTGCCCCGGCAGCGCCAGCCCGGCCCGGCGCCGTGGAGCCCCGCCTGGCCTGGGCGTTGCTGCCGCCCTCTGGCAGCCCTGCCCTGGGGCGGCAGCGTGCGGCAAGGGCCCAGGCTCAGCTCTGCCTGGCCAGCAGCCCGTGTGGCCACAGCGCCGGCAGCGCTGCTGGCAGGGAGCTGTGCCGCTGGGGCCGTGACAGGCTCTGTGTTCACAGGCATGGCCGGGCGGCACCTGAGGGGGCAGCAGCAAGAGCTGCAGCTGATCTGCACTGGTGAGTGAGTGAGGGCAGCGGGCTGACCGCTCCAGGGGGCTGGAGGGGGCAGCTGCAAGCCCTGCCCCGGCTGTGGAGGGATCTGCACCCATGGGCAGAGCACACAGAGATATCAGGGCTACGTGTGGCATTGGTGGCCCGCAACTTCGGGCTGATCCCCTTGCTCCCTGCTCCCTGCGGGCCATGGCAAGAGACGACCGGGATGGCCCTGGTATGGGGCTCTCCTTGGCTCCCTGCATATGCGGGATCTGACCTTGCCTCTGTTCCTCTCTCTTGCAGCCCTTGAGGAAATGGCATATGACAGCAGTCCTGCAATCAGAGATGCTGCAGTAGAATTTTGTTTAGTTCTCCGGGCTCTTGAGAGAGCTCCCTACTCCCCATGGCAGAAGCTGCGGGATCGATTCCGCAGTGCATGGAGGAAACGGCCTCGTCCTTGCTGCACTGCCTTACTGTTGTGCTGCAGCTCGGCAGAGAGATGATCTGGGGCCATTGAAGCCAGCAGGAATTTTCTTTTTCTTCTTTAAGATTTTTGTGTTTGCATTTTCATTGTTGAGTATGTAAATACAAAATATCTTACAATACACAGAGTCCCAGCATCTCTCTTTTCCTGCGCAAGGTCTGTAGGGCATAAGAGAAGAGGGGGAAAAGGTTGCTTGTACTCAGCTAGCTGCCCAGGAGTGCAGTGTTACAGGGAAAATGGCCAGAAGCCTTTTGGCCTTTGGTGGTTCTGCTGAAGCCTTTGTGCTGCCCACAGAGCGGCTGGGCAGGGGCCGGAGCTGTGGGGATCCCTGCCAGAGCGGTGCCTGGAGATGGCCACAAGCCCTGTGCCGGACAGGAAGGGCCATCCGTATCCTCCTGCCCGTCTGCTGCTGGCTGCAGTGCTGAGGGCTCCCAGGTGCCTCTGGATGAGGCTCCTCTGGAGCTGCTTTGGGGCTGTCGCGCTGCTGCCGGCACCCTTGGCCAGGCTGGGGGAGACCCTGAGGGGCTGAGGCACTTGGCTGGCAGAGGCCATAAGCAGCCCCCTGGCAGCCGCCTTGATCCCGACAGCCGGCTGCTCTGGCGCTTCCAGGTCGGTGGCCGGTTGGAGGGACGCCCTGGAATCAGGCGTGGAACCCCGGTCCTGGCCTTTCAGGGCTGTGAGGCCAGCTGTTGTGGGGCTGGGGGGGTGCCCTCCCAGTGCTCCAGACTGGAGCCCCCCGCCCCTCAGCCTTAGGCATTCAGCTCCACTGCCTGATATCCAGGTCTTGTTCCTCTTGCTGTGGGGGAGGCCGAGCTCTGTGGCTTTAGGCCCCATGGAGCCAGAAGAGCAGCAGCTTTGAGCCCACAGGGGCCTCAGAAAGGCCCTCTTGGACCACAGACATTCCTGTCCTTCCCAGGCCAGGGACACATGAGAATGCAGCGCGCGCCTTCAGGGTGCCACGCTGGCTTTGCACTGGGCCACCTCCCTGTGCTGTGCACGGCTGGCTCTTTGCTTTGCTGCTCTCGGCCTTGTGTCGTCGTACTCCTCTGGCTGCCTGCAGCCAGGGGCAGCCCTATCAGGAGGGTGAAAGGCCCCGTCTCCAACATCTCCAGGGGGAAATGGAGCTCTCCCAGCCCTCAGCCTGAAGCCCTAAAGCAGATAGCCTTCCAGAAGTAATGGGTTAAAACATAGAATGAGAAGCATGTAAAGAAGGGCCTGGCACTAGAACACACGGAGAAAGCACAGCACCAGGAGAACAGAGCAATAAATTAGATAAAAGGTAGAGCATCATGACAGGGGAAGAGATAAGTATAGGAGAAACTAATAAGCTAAGCAGGTTTAGAGCCAGCAATGTCAAAACGACCCTATGGGTTTTGCCAAGCCACGGGATCCAAGCCAAATACACCGGGAATTGACCAAATTAGGAAAAGAGTTCAAAAGTTTAAAGAGGAAGACTCATCAGAAAGACCCCGTCTATGATGAAGGCAACAGGAACGACCACCTGAAAATTCCCCAAAAGAGATGTCTCCACCTACGCTCCGCCCACGCTCCGCCTACACCACGCCCCATATGAATATGCATGATTATGTATCTGATCTGATGTAATCCTATACCCAAAATTGTATATAAGACTTGCTTTGCTATGAGAACTTAGAAATCCATTTTGTGATTTCTCCGACGCGTCGCTAATAAAAATACCTCCTGCTTAATTGACTTAAGCTGAGTCTGATTAGGCAGTCACCCTGCCTGTTTGGGGCAAAATTTGGCATCATTTTCTGGCGACCACGAAGGGACATATGGCACCAGACAGGAGATCCAAGCCTTAAGGGTCCTCTCCCGGGCCCGGGTCTGGGGTCGGGGTCTTCTGGGCGCCTCTGACGGCTTTTCGTCGGGAGAAGCTCCTTCCCTGGACCGGTGCTCTCGGATGGACGCTGGCTGCATCTCCTGCTCAATTAAGAGGTATTTGAATTGCCTATTGGCTTTAAGAGGTATTTGAATTGTTTGTTGGTTTTGGGATAAAGCGCTTTGTTTGGAAAACGAGGGTCAGACGTGACCGCTCGCAGGGTAAGCCGGAGGGACGCCTCGGTAAAAATCCCTGATTTTACGGGTTAAAGTCCCGTAAATACGGGTTAAAGTCCCGTAAATAGAGTACAAAAGGAAACGACTAGGTTATGGTAGAGAAGAGTTGAACTTGGTATCCTTGGTTTGTTTTGCTGTATGGGAGATTGCCTATTGTTCTTTGAGAGCGGGAGAAAGATGTGTTAATTGGTGGTTTTATGTGTTTGTCTTATGTGTCCGCTGTAAAATTTTATAGGGGATGCTTTTATTACTTTCTATGTAAACAGATTGGAAATGTATGTGCATGAACTTGGCAAACTGGTATCTCACGGTCTGCAGGCGACCTCTCGTGGCCCTACCTGGTAAACAGTCCGTTCTGATATAGACCATAAGGCAGGAACTGTTTCATAAAGATGTGTGGGTGAGAGTGAATGAGACGCAGCATCGCTGCGAAGCGAGAGGGAGTCCCGCTCCACATTTCCTGTTCTTCGCGAGAAGCCAGGTCGGAAACGGACAAAGCGATTGGAAATTGTGTGTATGAAGAGTTAAAATCAATTGACATACAGTATTTGCGAAAAGAGACTGTTCCGGTTAAACAGAAAACGCAGACACAGGGAATAGCCATGGGAAGCCAACAGAGTAAAGATATAAATATGAAAACCCCTTTAGGATGTATCTTAAAACACTGGAAGGACCTGGGAGGGATTCCAGGGGGAAACATAAGTAAAAAAACACTTCTTAAGTATTGCACACAATGGTGGCCTCTGTACCGTCTTGATGACGGAGAAAAGTGGCCACCAGAGGGGACAACTAACTATAATACCATTTTACAACTTATGCTCTTCCTCCGACGGCTCAATAAATGGGATGAGGTAATATACGCAGACATGTTTTTCACCCTAAGGAATAAACCTGAGTGGCAAAAGGGATGTGGAATTAATGTAGCCCCTCAGGACCCCCTAGTATTGGCTTTGGAAAGAGATAAGAAAGGTCCGAAGTCAAAGGACCGTTGCTGTGATGCATGCAGTATTGGACAGCAGTGTCTCAAGTTAACAAGGAGGGATAGTGGAAAGGAGAGCGAAATAAGCTTGTGGGAATACCATCCATTCGCTCCAGGGCGGGAAGGACCCCTTCCCGGACCAAAAGAGGAACAAGGGGATCCTAGCCCATTAAAGGAATTGGAGCAGTGGTGGAAATCTAAGTTTGGATGCAGTCCTCAGAAACTAGACAACGGCTGGGAGGAGGGTAGCCCATCAAAATCGGGGATTAGCGAGGGAAAGGGCAGCCCTCAGGAACTAGGTAGCCCACAGGGGTCGGGGAGCTATGTTGACAGCCCACCCAGACTGGAGCTCGAAAGGGAAGAAGACAGTCCATTGGGAGAAGAGAGCCGGGGGGAGACACGCAGCCCGCCCAAGCTTAGTCCATACGGGGATAGTAACACATCCAGAAATGGGGGTGACTGTAGAATGGAAACTAACACACCAAGGACTGGTGTTTGCAGAATGGAAACCAGCACACCAAAGGCTGGGGACAAGAGCGACTCATGGGGGGGCGACGTCCCTGAATTAAAATATAAGGGGAGTGGTAATGTGACATGCGAAAAGGAGACAGAGAACAACTCGCAGAGATTGAGTATAATAATACAGATAAAGGATAAAAGAGATGGGAAAGCAGCAGAGGATGAGAGGGGTAGTAGCCCGGGGCAGGATAAGGGTCGACAGATATTAGGGGGACGACAGACCCAGGACGGGAGTCGGACGGACTGTGTAATAGAGATAGGAGGTGAAAATGAGGAACTGGACATAGAGGCACAGGAAGAGAACCCCGGGGCAAGGACCAGTCACTCGCATTATACCAGATCTGTGGCACGGGGGGAAACAAAGCAAAGAGAGGAGGGGAACCATACGATAGCTCCTCTCCGACAAATTATGCCAATGGTAGGGGAAAAGACTAGAGTAAAGGTGCCGTTCTCGACAAGTGATTTGAACAATTGGAGGGATGAAGCAAAAAATTTTAGGAGAAATCCGGAGGGAGTAGCAAAGAGATTTGAATTAATGGCGAAGAATTTAGATATTGATTGGGAGGATATAGAAGTGATGCTGTCGGAGCTGACAGATACAGAAAGGGGGCTTGTTGGAAACAGGGAGACAACATGCTCAAGTGTTACCGGGGAGAATAGAAGATAATTTTCCCAGCAGTAAACCAGAATGGGACCCAGGTAACGCGGATCATTATCAACGGTTGGTGCAGTATAGGAAACTGATAGCGATGGGCTTGCGTAATGCAATCCCTAAGGCTATCAACTGGTCAGTGCTATATAACATCAGGCAGGGAAAGGATGAGACCCCATCGGAGTTCTTGGACAGACTCAGGGCGGCAATGAGACAATACACACCCCTAGACCCGGCAACAGAAGAAGGGAAACAGCACCTGCTAGGGTTAATGATGGGACAGAGTAACCCAGACATCAGGAAGAAGTTACAAAAGCTTGAGCACCCAGCAAACAAAAACCTAGAGACACTGCTAAATGAGGCATGGAAGGTATATAATAATAGAGAAGCAGAAGAGAAGAAAAAGGAAGACAGGAGGATAGCCCGAGTGGTGGCTGTAGCAGTGGCAGCTCAAAAGACAGGTTACCCGGAACCTGGAACTCGAGGAAGGGGTAGAGGCAACCCAATGGGAAGGGGAGGGAGACTCCAGCCCCACCCCACTAGGGTAGGGCCAAATCAATGTGCGCACTGCCTACAGATGGGGCACTGGAGGCGAGAATGTCCCCAACTGAGGGAAAGATTTATGGCCACTACCACCACCACACATCAGGATAGTGAATGACGGGGACCGGTGGGCCGTACCCTAGCAGACCCACTGGTTAAAATGGAGCTAGGGGAAGGTAAAAAGGAATTGCGATTTTTAATTGATACGGGAGCAACTTTTTCGGTTTTAAATCAAGAATTGGTACCTAAAAGTGATG
Organism: Melozone crissalis; assembly: GCF_028551555.1. Classification (NCBI taxonomy): domain Eukaryota; kingdom Metazoa; phylum Chordata; class Aves; order Passeriformes; family Passerellidae; genus Melozone; species Melozone crissalis. Next base: position 277,915 of record NW_026535812.1, read on the forward strand.
AATTTGTACAAGTTGTGGGAGCAACAGGCCAACCAGAAAAAGCTTACTTTTTGAAACCCATTAAATACAAAATTGGGAAACAAATGGGAATACATCAGTTCCTGTATTTACCAAATTCGCCAAAGCCCTTATTGGGAAGAGACCTATTGGAAAACCTGGGAGCCATAATAAAGTTCAACAAGGACAAATTGGAATTTCAAGTAAACAATGAACAACTGATTACAGCCCTAAGCCTAACAATCAGTTGTGTGGAACCCAAACCTGAGAACCACAATTTCGAGCAAATCCTGAGCAAGACTTATCCATTGGTATGGGCTACAGATATACCTGGAAAATCAAAACGAGCGACACCGATTGTTGTCGAACTTAAGGTCGGGGCAAGACCGGTGGTAAGAAAACAATACCCTCTGAGGATAGAAGACAGAAAGGGAATTGAGCCCATAATCAAAAGGTTTTTAGAACTAGGGTTATTGGTAGAATGTGAATCGGACTTTAATACACCGATCTTGCCAGTAAAGAAACCTAATGGAACGTATAGGCTCGTTCAGGATCTGAGGGCAGTAAACGAAATAACCAAGACATTACACCCGGTGGTTGCTAATCCATATACGCTTTTAACTAGGCTAAAGGATAGCCTGGCCTGGTTCACCGTATTAGATTTGAAAGACGCATTCTTCTGCCTTCCCTTAGCCCCCGAGAGTCAAAGGATTTTTGCCTTTGAGTGGGAATCAGTAGATAGGGGGAGAAAGACCCAACTTACCTGGACACGGTTGCCCCAAGGCTGGTCTAACTCGCCCACGATCTTTGGGAATCAGTTAGCCAAAGAATTAGAACAATGGGAAGGGCCGCCGGGAGATGGCGCTCTCCTGCAGTACGTAGACGACCTCCTAATAGCGACAGTGACGGAGGAAGAATGCATTGAATGGACTATTTCCTTGTTGAATTTCCTGGGTTTAAGTGGATATCGAGTCTCTCAACAGAAAGCACAACTGGTGCAAAAGGAAGTGGTGTACTTGGGATACGAAATCTCCAGAGGACAGCGATCCCTGGGAGCAGCCAGGAAAGAGGCCATCTGCCAGATGCCCAAACCAGAGACGGTGAGAGACCTGCGCGCCTTTCTGGGGATGACAGGTTGGTGTCGGCTATGGATCTACCAGTATGGGATACTCGCTAAACCATTGTATGATTTGCTAAAAGAAACCAAGAATGTCCTAGTTTGGACTCCCGAGGCGGAAGGGGCCTTTAAGAGGCTGAAGCGGGAGCTGATGAGAGCACCAGCCTTAGGTCTCCCAGATGTGTCAAAACCATTCTGGCTATTTTCCCATGAGCGGCAAGGGATGGCCCTAGGAGTACTGGCACAGCAGTTGGGACCACACAAGAGAGCTGTGGCCTACTTCTCCAAGCGATTGGATGAAGTAAGTAAAGGATGGCCAGGCTGTCTGAGGGCAGTGGCCGCAGTAATAATTAACATAGAAGAGGCCAGGAAGTTTACGCTGGGCCAAAAGGTGACTGTGTTAGTATCCCACACTGTGTCAGCTGTGCTGGAACAGAAAGGCAACCATTGGTTGTCGCCTTCCAGATTTTTAAAGTACCAGGCCATCCTGGCTGAATCAGATGATGTAACCATTCAGGTAACTAATATTGTGAACCCAGCTTCATTCTTAGAAGGAAGAGCTCCAGCAGAACCCATCGAACATGACTGCCTGGAAACAATTGAAGCCGTCTACTCCAGTCGCCCAGATCTCAAAGAAGAGCCGTTCGAAGGCGCGGACAACTGGTTTTCGGATGGCAGCAGCTTCGTGAGGCAAGGAGTAAGAATGGCTGGCTATGCAGTCACCACTACAGAGAGGGTAATTGAGTCAAACCCCCTGCCTGCAGGGACTTCATCTCAAAAAGCAGAGCTGATAGCCCTGACCCGAGCCCTGGAATTAGCAGAGAACATGCAAATTAATATATGGACAGACTCTAAATATGCCTTTTCTGTCGTACATGCTCATGGAGCCATCTGGAAAGAAAGAGGACTGTTGACTACACAAGGAAAAACAGTCAAACATGCAGGAGAGGTTCTGCGACTGCTGGAGGCGGTCCAACTCCCAACACAGGTGGCCATAATGCATTGCAAGGGGCATTTGAAAGGCAATACTATTCCAGAAATAGGGAACAGGAAGGCAGATACAGAAGCTAAATTGGTGGCCATAAGAAATAAGGAAGCGGAAATAGCGGCCCTAATACCAGGGGAGCTGGATATCAATATCCAGCCAGATTACCAAGAATCAGATCATAAGTGGATTCAAAGGAATAAGGGCAAAATACTAGAAAATGGTTGGGGTCGATTAGAAACAGGACAGTTAGTGATACCAGGAAACGTGATGTGGCAGTTTGTGAAGGCAGAACATGAGAAGGCCCATTGGGGCCTAGATTCGCTTTACCAATATTTGCAGACCAGAATAGCAGGACCAAAATTATTTACTACTATAAAACACGTTACGTCCCAGTGTGAACGGTGTCTGAAGAACAACCCAAACACAGGAACCAAAGTACACCTAGGAGCTATAAACCGAGGTAAATTCCCAGGTGAGATATGGCAAATTGATTTTTCTGAACTCCCAAGAAAAGGGGGGTTTCGGTACCTGTTGGTATTAACTGACACATTTTCTGGGTGGCCTGAAGCATTCCCCTGTAGGACAAATAAGGAAAGAGAGGTAACTAGAGTACTATTGAATGAAATTATTCCACGGTTTGGGGTACCGAAGAGCATTTCTTCAGATAGAGGTACACATTTCTGTGCAAAAGTAGTGAAAGCAATAAGCAAAGCATTGCAAATCAATTGGCAATTGCACACGCCCTACCGTCCACAGGCCAGTGGGCAAGTGGAAAAGATGAATCATCTTATCAAACAGCAAATTGCTAAAATATGCCAAGAGACTAATTTGCAGTGGTATCAAGCTTTGCCTATTGCTCTGCTGAGACTGAGAGTCAAGCCAAGATCGAAGGAAAAGTTAAGTCCTTTTGAAATTCTATATGGTAGACCTTATGCTATGCAAGCTGTAAATGGGGATGTCATAGACCAGATTGGTAATCAATACATTTACGATTATGTAATTGCGGTGGGGAAACAGTTTGATAAGAATGCTGCTGTGATGATAGAGCACCAACCTAAGCAACCGGATTACAAATTGCATCCGTTTAACCCCGGGGATTGGGTGTATGTTAAGAATCTTTCAGGAAAACCCCTACAAGAAAAGTGGGAGGGACCTTTCCAAGTGCTGCTGACTACCTTCACCGCGGTTCGGATCAAGGAACGACCTACGTGGATCCACTATTCACGGGTCAAGAGAGCTCCGGAAAACCAACAAGAGGAGATTAAACCTGCCCTAGATGTACAGACTTCTGAGTCAGCTGTCTCCGCAGGATCACGTGAGAATCCAACATAAACTAACATTGACTTTGCCAAAACCTTTATCTCTCATAGCAGAATTTAATGCCGAAGCTAGAGCTGCATTGCGTAGCACGCCAATACAGTGGATAGGGTGGGTCGAAACGTACAGTCAACAAGGACCTGACCCACAGGACCCTATTCACGATCGGCCGTGCTTTGGGTGTGGGGAAAGAAATTGTGTGGGACTAATTGGATTTCTTTGTGGAGGTTGCGATAGAAAATTTTGGAACGTACAAAGTTGTTTACTGGACCTCCAATGTTATGAGTGTAGCTGCAAAGAAGCAAGGGAAAATGACGACTATTTGGCCTTAGAGAAATTCGCCAACAGACCCATTTTAGAGGCTAAGGAATTGTTTGAAGCTCCCGAACAAATTGTATTAGGGTGGTGCCATTGGAAAGTACACCGCTGGTTACAATATTGTTTGAAACTTAGTCGTTCTAAGGTTTTATCGACCCGTTGCTATTCTTCTGTCCCACGACATCCACTAACAAGTGACCAAATTGGACCCTTTAAAAAACAAAGAGATTTAGACACTGAACTAGAAAAGGCTATTTTACGAGTAGAACAAATTCACATCAAGCAACGAGAACGCCAAAAGAAACAAAATTGACAGCCAGACATTATGACCCCGACTCCACCCCAAACCTTTACAACTCTGATCATTGGACTCTCGATAAGTATAGCTCTTCCCCAAGACTCTTCCCCAATAGACCCATGGTCTCATGCACATCAGTGTATCCACCCGGAATTAGGAATGAGCGGACCCTACTTCGAGGTTTATGCCTTACGTAACAATCAGCCATATGCAAGTAAAGTATGGCATCAGCCCTCCATGATAGCATACAAGGGAGACCAAATCCAAATTGGGTGTCGAGAGCTTGACCCAACAGGAGAAAGAGGAGGAAAAACAAGGCGGCTGGTATTAACAATTCAACCCTCGATGCCAGCCTCTAAACAAAACCTAATTACCTTTAGTCTAGTGAAAATGGGCAAACCCATTGCCTGGACTCAACAAAAGGGCCCAATTTCATGTCAGTGGAGCGACTTCAGGGAAGATCCACCTGGATCACAACCCCGAAACTCGGTGATTTATAGAGCATCTAGTGGTCCTGAGGGAGGAGAAGCACTGTGTGAGATGGTATTTAGATTGGATCAGTCAATGACGTTCACATGTGAAAGGGAGTTAAAAACACTGGGACAGGGTTTTAGCTCCCTCGGGCGTGTTTTCGGGCGTGCTGCCGAATATAAGATACAATTACCAGAAGATGTGATCCCATTGTATCCAGATCTAGACTTGCCTCAAGAAACCACCCTACCAGTGGAGTGTAAAGCAGTACACAACCTAACCTTTATAGGGCCTCAGGTGATAAGAAAATCTAACGAACTAAAATTATTGTTGGACCCCACTTATTCCCTGAAAAAGGTGCAAATGAACATTCACACCGATATTACTTATTTGCAAAAGGATTGTCGACCATTTATACAGCAAAGCCTTAAGGGATGGAATGCATGGCTAGCGACAAGGTCTCATCACAGAAAAACAAAAAGAGATCTAAGTGGGTGGATTGGCACCGGATTTGGCATAGTAAACACAATAGATCAAGAGGTATTAGTAAACAAATTAAGTACCGTCACATCGAGCTTAGGAAAGCTTAAGGTGCCTCTCAGTACATCCATGCTTACATTAGCCGAAACACAATCGCTAGTGGTGAAATTACTAGCCATGGTAGCAAACCATACTGCAGAAGATTTTGTAAAGCTCACTGACTACACAGGGGAACTCAGCAGAGACGTTGCACTCGCTATCCAATGCTCTCAGACGCAACAATGGGTACAATCAGTAGCGGCAGGAATAATGAGAGAAGGAACGTCAGGTATATTACCTCAAGAAATAAGGGAAACAATATTAAAGGACAATCACACTACACAATTTGAGAGGGACCATCAGGCTTGGTGGCAACTAGTGAACTTCACCTATGAGCCTCAACAAGAACACATTGAAGCTTATGTCCTCACCATTAGTGCGGCAGAGGAAAGAGCTATCTTTCCCATCCTCACTCTAGGGACAACACACCAAAAAGTCGTTGTTAGGCCAATAAACCATAACGTCTGGGCCAGTTATGATTACACCAAAAATAGGTGGCAATCGGTTAGCACGGAAGCATGTATCCCTAGAGGACAATTAGGCTATGTTTGCGAAAATGCTGTGGTAGAAGCCGAAGATTTATGCTTAGATGCTGAAAACAGTGTATGTACCTTAGAAATGCTTCCGCATGATAAAACACAATCACAAGTTTACTATATAGGAAATGGGTGTGCTTGCGTAAGGACAGCTTGTGACAACGTCACTATAGATAATTGCCTAGAAGAGACTAACAATACTAACTTTTGTGTATGCAACTTTACCAAGATCATAGGTTGTGATTTTCATTACACTGTCCCAATAACTACCCAACAGCTAATTAACACAAATTTCAACCTATATCAAGAGATACCGAAATTACAAATAGGGATAGATGTCAAAATCCTCAAAGCAATGCTTGCACACCCTGAAGTAAAGAAATTGGTGCAAAAGGTGAATCAAACAACTAAACGAATGGTATAGCAGATAGAACACAATTCAGAAAAGATAAAGAATGTCCTGACCGAAGTAGAACAAGTAGGCCAGCATCACTGGTGGGACATCCTTACAGGATACTCCCCAACAGCTACACAGGTCTTCCATTACCTGGTGCACCCAATGCTAGTAGTAATTGTAGCTTTGTTATTACTAACTCTTACAAACATCTGTTTGTGGTGGAAATTAAGGGGCATAATGAAGAGGACCCAAATGATTTGGGCAATGGTACGAGCCTATCAGCGTCCTGTGGGACCAGAACTTGACGAAAGAATTCGTAAGTTACTAGAAAAAGGGGGGAAATGAAGCCCTAAAGCAGATAGCCTTCCAGAAGTAATGGGTTAAAACATAGAATGAGAAGCATGTAAAGAAGGGCCTGGCACTAGAACACACGGAGAAAGCACAGCACCAGGAGAACAGAGCAATAAATTAGATAAAAGGTAGAGCATCATGACAGGGGAAGAGATAAGTATAGGAGAAACTAATAAGCTAAGCAGGTTTAGAGCCAGCAATGTCAAAACGACCCTATGGGTTTTGCCAAGCCACGGGATCCAAGCCAAATACACCGGGAATTGACCAAATTAGGAAAAGAGTTCAAAAGTTTAAAGAGGAAGACTCATCAGAAAGACCCCGTCTATGATGAAGGCAACAGGAACGACCACCTGAAAATTCCCCAAAAGAGATGTCTCCACCTACGCTCCGCCCACGCTCCGCCTACACCACGCCCCATATGAATATGCATGATTATGTATCTGATCTGATGTAATCCTATACCCAAAATTGTATATAAGACTTGCTTTGCTATGAGAACTTAGAAATCCATTTTGTGATTTCTCCGACGCGTCGCTAATAAAAATACCTCCTGCTTAATTGACTTAAGCTGAGTCTGATTAGGCAGTCACCCTGCCTGTTTGGGGCAAAATTTGGCATCAAGCCCACGCTGTAAGCAGAGCAGAGCCTTTTCCCCAGCCCCGTTGGCTTTCTGCCTGCTTCTGGCCCCTGGCCACCATCACCCACTGCACTTGCTCTGACTCACCTACAGCATGCCTGGTGCCTCTTGATTTGCTGACCCTGGGATGTGAGGCTCACTGAGGGAAAGGTGGCTGTCCAAATGCTGAGGGCACACGTGGCTCACTCAGCAGACTTGAGGCTTCCCCAGCAGCTTGCAGGTGCCTTATGTGTCATGTTACAGTGCTTGTGCTCCTGCCTCTTCCTGTCCCTCTTCTCACCCTCACCAACCCTGCACCCTCTGACCTACCTTCAGTAAACCCTGTTGCATCAGACACGGTGTCAAGAGCCCTCCTTCGGCTGCCGGTCGAGCGCACGTTACAACCTCCGGGCCTGCGAGCAAGGTGGGCTGGGGGAGCTGGTCTCTCACACCAAGAGGGAACGGCTCTCGACAGCACCTGCCCATGGACATTCCCCGCACCAAATAAAATCATCTCCAAGTTTAGCTAGGAAGCTAGTAAGGTATAAACCATTAATTGCCTGGAAATCTGGCACTAGTCTCTGAGTTCCATTAGGTTTCTTTATTGCTGATCTAGCAGTATTAAATTTTGACTGCCATTCTTCCAATAGTCCTGATGTCAGGGATTTAATTGATTGTTGGCTCTGTTCCTTTCCTAGCTTCTAATCTTCAAGGGTATTGCTTTCTGACTACTGCCCTAACTCTTGTCTGTAGCTCAATTTCAATAGGGTCTGCTGGTTTTGATTTTCCTGGGCTATCAGTACCCCATACTCTTGGGTACACCTGATTCAATACTTGCTCGAACTAGTTCTTCTTGTTGGTTGGTCTGGTGTCAATTGTCAGTCCTACTGCTAAAACCGCTCATTTGTCTTCAGGTAGCTTTCATTGAAGTTTTCTTTTCCTAAACGGAACTGTTGCTTCTAAATTTTCAAGCAAATCCCTGCATAGGACAGATTTGGGTGAGTTTGGGAAACAGAGAAACGGATGGATTCCCATTTTCTCCTTGATTTTCCATCAAAGTGCTTTCAGGAAGAATGCATTTTCTGGCTGCCCTGTAGTTGCTCCTATTGCTTGAAGATAGTTTTCACTTTTGGGTGGCAGTGCTTGATTCAAGAGTGAAAATGTGTCTCCACTATTTCTTAAAATTTCCACTTCTTCATCATTCTTTAGCTGTATTTTAAACAGTGGCCTGCTAGGGTAAGAATTGCCAGTCTCGGTCATTTCTTATCATCTAGAGTGGCTGCAAGAGTTTTGTGTACTTTGTCTGCTAACTCTGGGCACTGGCCCTATTTCCAGTGTCCTGATTTCTTACAAGATGCACATTGATTTGGGCCCAGCTTGGTCTGTGGCTGCTTTGAACCTCCTCTGCCTCTGCTAATTTCGCCCCTGCCTCTGCTTCAACCACGCCTACATCCGTCCTCTCCCTGGTGCTGATCCAGAGCTGCCACCATGGCTGCAGGGAGCTCTTTTTCTTTTTCCCTCTCTTGACTATCGTACACTTTCTACTTTTGATGGAGTGTCTAAAAGCTTGCGTGACTGCTCAATGTTCTTGGAACACTTCTCAAACTCAGAGGGGCTTGGTGCTGTGACCATTTCCCTGGGGTGTTCCAGTTGGTGTTTATTTATCAGTTATCGTACAATGGTTTGTTTTCATGTACCCCGTATTTTCCCCAATTTGGTTAACCCCTAGGTTTTGCCCTCCCTCAAAGCTGTCCCTCATGCCATTCCCCACTCTTTGTTCCAGCTCCTTCCCTGCCTCTCAAGATAATCCAGCTCTTTATTCCTGAACCTTCCCTGTCACTTTTGCCTTGGACCAATCCCTGACTGCACCACCCCTTGGGAATTCCTCTGTTGCTGGATGCCGCACTGGCCCATGTGACCTACCCTCTCCTCCCATCTGTCCTAATTAGTCCCAAGCAACAGATGGAATCCCCTCGCTCCTCCCCCGCAGATTCCTTTTTGCTCAATTGTTTGTATCCACCCCCTGAGTTGTACCCCGATAAAATCCCATGCACAGAAGTGCTGGCGGCTCTTTGCTGCTGAATCCTTCCCTTGGAATAAACCTTGGCCTGTGGAACCTCACAATCGAGGAGCCTCCTCCTTTTCTTTGGCCTGCTCCGTGCTGCAGTTAGGAGATCCTGAACCACTGAGCAGTGGCTCACCAGGGTCAGCCGCGGGCAGGACCCACGCCTTGGCCGTTCCCCACTCCTGGCGCAGCGCCGCAGTTTTCCCAAGAGCCAGCCCGGGCTCCGCTGGGCTGCGTCAATGGGGAACCTGTCCCAGTGCCTGACTGTGCTCTGGGTGAAAAACCTTGATCTGATATGGAAATGAAACTTGCCCTGTCCCAGCTCCCTGCCCTTTTCTCCAGTCCTATCACTGGTCCCAACAGTGACGAGAGCTGCAGCAGCCCCTCTGATTCCTGTCCGGAGGATGTTGAAGACCACAATGACGCCCTTTACTCTCCTCCAGGCTGAACAAAGTGGCTTCAGCTGCATCTAGGGCTTCCCCTCCAGGCCACACTCCATCCTTGCAGTCCTCCTTTGCATTCTGGCTAATGGTTTCATATCTTTTGATATTGTACTGCCCAAAACTGTGCCCGTCTGCTTCCAGCGCTTCTCTTGGCTGCTGCTTCAGGGTGTGGGCACCATCATCAGAGGCACAGAAGAGCTTCTCCTCCCAGAGTTGTCCTTATCCTCCGCACTTCCACGTCTCTGCCTTGATGTTCACTGGGGAACTTGCCACTTTGTGGCCGCTCATTGCTGCGCTCAGCAGGGACACAGTTTTGTTTGGACATGAGCGGCCAGAGCAAGACATGCAGCAACTGAAGCTGAGAATAGCAGAGGCTGGGCAGATGCCGTTTTTTCCAGAATGTGGGAATGAGAGTGAGAAAAGCACAAGGAAATTTCAGACTGTTAACTTTGCAATCTAACTGCCCTGGGAAACTCAGCAATGGATGGTGCTCTGGTGCTACTGCCAATGCCTTCCATGAGAAAACTTCATTTCAGGAAGAAGCAACATCATCTGACAGAGACCAAGTGTGCCAGTAGTTGCCCCAGGTGCTCCTGCCATCAGCCCCTGCAGGAAAGAGGCACAGCCCCCAAGGCACGTGGCCTTTGGCTCCTTCTGGCACAGAAGCCCCCCGGGGGCACAGGTCTCTGGGGCAGGAGACGGGCACCAGCGCTGCCAGGGCTCGGGGGGTGGCAGGTCTGCTTGGCCGGGGACTCTGCCACACCTGCTGATGTCAGCGCTCCCCGGGCCCCAGGCCTCAGAGCAGCATTCGTGCCCGGGCCCACACGTTCCTTGTGCGTGTCACACCGGCAGCTTTAGGACGGCCACCAGCCGGGACGTGTCCCAAGGAGGCCGTGCCAGCTTCCCTGCAAGGCCCCGTGCCCTTCCCAGAACAGCTGCGTCTGCAGCCCTGGGGGCTCCTTCTGCTGCCCTGAGCCCACAGAGCATGGCAGCGTTTGCTGACGCTCTGAGCCCTTCTTAAAGATCCTCTCGGCCTGGCTTAGACTCCCGGGGCCAGCCATTCCCGCCAAACTGGGCCACTTTGGGTGGGCTGGGCGTGGCCCCAGGGCATGCGGCAGTGTCTGCAAGGGCCCTTGGTGACAGGTGCCGCACAGTCACTGTGACATGGAACGGCTGTCCAAGGGCCCTTTGTGACACGGGGTGACATAGGAGCTGGAGGTGACAAGGGCACGCCACAGTGCCCAGAGCACGCAACGGGACAGGACGGGACAGAGCGGTGCCGTGAGGAGCCCCCGCACAGCGCGCTCGTTCGCGTCCCGCCCGGAGCTTTTCTGAAGCCTTGTTCCTGCAGCTGAGCTCGAGGCCAGACCACAGGACTTGCTGACCCGTGGTCTCCCTGAGGCTTCTCTTCTGCAAGTGCCCTTGAGGCCCTATCATAGTCCTTGTCAGGAGTCCCCTGTCCTTGTGGCAGGAGCCCTTGAGACCGAGTGCAGGACTTGCTGTCCTGTAGCCTTCCTGAGGCTTCTTACTTGAAGGTGCCTTGCAGGCACCACTGCAGGACTTGGTGACTTGGAGCTTTTCCAAGGCAACTCTCCTGCAAATAGCCACAAATCCAGGCAGAGACATGGAGCAGAGACACCCGGCAGTGCCTGAGCTGGCCTGGGTAGAGGAGGAGGAAGGTGGCCCTGGAGCTGCCCCGGCACAGCAGACTGAAGAGGTGGTGCCGTTCCAGCCACCGCAGGAGGGTGAGTGGCAGAGCTGGGCCACAGGACTGGTGCCTGCTGCCAGCTTGGACCCCACGCCGTGCCGTGCCGTGCCATGCTATGCCCTGGGGACATGCCCACGGAAGAGGGCCCGGGCAGACACCCCGCAGTGGCCGTGCTCCATCCCCTGGGGCATCCCGGGGCTCTCTCTGCCTGGGGATCGCAGGGCTGGGCCGTGTTGTCCGGCCTCTCCCGCAGCCCCTCATCTCTGGCTGCGCTCGCTCTTTGCCAGATGCAGCCCCGGAGCGCACACAAGAGCAGGAGTCCAGCCGTGGCCGCTTCCGCAGAACAGCGCAGGTACCTGCAGCCACCCCCACCTGGGCTGGGCCTGCTGTCCCTGCTCAGCCCAGCACCGTGTGTGCAGCACTTCATGCAACATCCTCGGCTTCTTGCCCTTCTCCTACAGTTTGTTTGCAACTTCCTCAAGAGAATTAAAGAGGAAGAGACCATCGCCACGGGCGTAGGCCTCAGACCATACTCGCCCATCTTCCTCAGCAAGACCGGTGGTGCCCTGCTGCATATGCTTGTAGAGGAAGATTTTTACACTCCAAAGCAAGTAAGCAGCCTGGGCCAGGCTTTGATCCTCCCAGCAATTGCTTGGCCTCCCAATCCACGCATGCTGCTTGCTGTGAGCCTTTCAGGCCACATGGCAGTGGGGTGGGAAGGGAAGCACTCCTCTGGGGAAGCTGGGAACATTGCTCCCTCTGGCAGCTTTCCAAGTCTCCCCGTGCCTTCTCCAGGTGCCTGCCATGGTCAGCTACATCCACCAGTGGCTCATGGCCAATGATTCTGCTGAGCACAGGCTGGACAAGACCCTGCTGGATCTCACCCAAGCACAGCCAAATGACGCAGTGGTGACGCTCCTGCGTGTGGCCCCGTCCTGTGACAGGTATGGGGCCCACCTGCCCACAGGGCTCAGGCCTCCCCAGCCCATCACCCTGCACAGCCTGCCCCAGGTGTCGGAGCAACAGAGACTTCCAGGGCCCTCTGGATGCTGCCTTTCCCAGCCCTGCCAGGCCAGCCCCTGAGCCTGCTGCCGTGCTCCCTTGCCGCCTCTCAGGGCTCTGTCCCCACAGGGCTGGGCTGTCTGCCTCCTGCTGGCAGGGGGGCAGTGGGCAGAGGCAGAAATGGCAGCCGGCTCAGCTGCCCCTGGTGCTTCCTCTGAGACTCTCCTGAGACACAGCTCTAACCCCACAGAGCTGCCATGGCCATGTGGAAGACCATCATGGGCTCAGCCAGGACTGCGGAGCTGGCGCAGCTGATCCTCCTGGATGTGCTGGGCAGCTGGCCAGAGTACAGCACCCGCACCTCCAATGGGGACGAAACGGCTGTCTTTGCCCTGACGGTGAGTTTCTGCAACTGGCCTTTGCCAGTTTCTGCAACTGGCCCCAAGGCTGTCTCTCCAGCAGCTCTCCATCCTCCTTCTCCCACTGCATCTCCCTGACTCAGGCGCTGGCCTGAAACCTGGCCCAGGGGCAGCTTCAGGCCCACCAGGCCCCGTGCTCCCCCTGCCATGCTCTCTCCTGGCCTCTCCCTGCCACGCTCGGGCCCTGCCACACACACACCTCGGCACTGAGCGCTGTCTCGGGGGGCTTTGTCCTTTGCAGGCAACTGTGGTGACGTGGAAGATCCTCCAGGTGCCCTGTCTCCCACGGATCTTGAAGGTGTATTTCCCCCACCTATTTGTGCATCTGCTCTTCCAAGTGTTCTTCAGCACTCTGGATATGCCAGAGGAGGTCGACACCTTCTGGAAGGGATGCCAGGAAGAGCACGGCCTTGCCACCAGCCCCAACAGGTGCTCCATGCCACTCCTCCTGTCCCTGTCACGTGGCCTGCCAAGGAGCCAGTGCTGCCAGTGTGACCTGGGCTTTGCTGTGCACACAGGTTTGCTGTGCGCACCCTCAAGTCCTTGCTCTGCCTTCTCCGCTGCGAGGATGTGGTGGTGGCAATGGAGCGCAGGTGTGCCTGGGACACGCTGCTCTCTCTTGACACTCACCACTTTGCCGTGGCTCTGCTTGCCAGGTGAGACCCCCTTCTCCCCACTGCCTCTGACATTGCTGCCCTGTGCCCAGGTGCCCCATAAAGTGTCCGTGGTGGCCATGGGTCAGAGGGCCTTGGCACTGAGGGACGGCCAAGCAGGCTGGAAAAGGCTGGCAGAGGAGGCTGCCCATCAGCAACCAACTTCCAAACGGCCCACGTCCCCTTGCTGGAAGGGTGCTGGGGAAAGATGAGAACTGGGTGAGTCACGCCTGGGAGACGTTTGCCCCACTGCATCAGGCTCTTGTTTCCTTTTTCCCCTCTTCAGAGAAATTCGCCGCTTAGCCATCCACTTTTGTTCCGCGGTGGCATTCTACCTGCTCGCCCTGCTCGGCAAAGAGATGCCATACTGGGATTTCCCTGCCCTGGCATTCCTTGTGGAGGTGAGCCTCAAAGCCAGCGCTGCCTGGCTGAGCGGCCTCCAAGCCCTCTGGCCTCTGGCAGCCACAGCTGCCAGGACAGTGCCCGTGCCCTGTGCTGCTGCCTGGGCCCGGCCCTGTGCGCTTCTGGGCTCCTGCCGGCCGGCTCCCCTGTCACTGCCCTGTGCCTTTCAGGTCCTCGAGTGCCTGGACTTGAGGGAATGCAGTGACAGTGTCCTGGAGATCCTGGCACAGAACCTGCAGAGCGAGCACATGGCCAGGCGTTACTTGGCACTCCGAGGCCTCGTAGTGCTGGGCAAGAATCCCTTGATGGTGAGAAGAGGGCAGTGGCCGAAGCCGTGCAGGCAGCGTGGGGCTGGGCAACGCAGTCGCTTGGCCTTGCCTGGGCTTCGGCCGCTGGGGCAGCTCTTCCCATCTCTCCTGCTTCCCTGCCCCAGTGCTTCGGGACAGGCCTTTGGCCTCTGGGCCCTACGGCAGCAGGGCGGCCTTTCACAAAGTCGTCTTCCGCACAGGCTGAAAAAATGCAGAGCCTGACTGAAAGTCTTGTGGAGCTCCTGGAGGAAAATGACAGCCACATGATCAGGATGAGCATTCTTCTACTCAGATATTTGCTCCTGGATAATGGTGCTCCAATAGCCACCCCCATTGCCCTGCAGCTGGCTGAGGCGCTCCTGCCACTCTTTGACAGCGTAAGGCTCTGTGCCCACAGCCACAGCCACTGGCTGCTGCCTGGACCCTTGTTGCCCTGTGCAGATGCACGCCTGTGCCCTGGGGGGCCTGAAGCAGCTGATGCTCAGGTCTTTTGCCCTTTCCTTTCATCCAGGATGACATCCAGGTGCAGCTGAGCTCCATGGCTCTCTTTCAAGAGATGCTGGACTTATTAACAGAAGAGGGAAGAAAGGCCCTCAAGTCCCACGTGCGCCAGAGCCTGCTCCCTCTCTACTTCCACTGCCATGATGAGAATCAGATGGTTGCTGAGGTGAGCACTTGTGGCCAGCTGCTGTCCCCCCGGCAGGGGCTTGGGCTGCCTCCTGCCCGGGCACCTTGTGGGCTGCAGCCTCCTCCAGCCTGTGCCACTGGCATGCTCCTGTGCCCTGGACTGTAGGGCCATCTGTGCATCTCTGTCCCTCTCCAGGCCTCCCGGGAAACACTGCATTCCTCAGCCAGATTCCTGAAGAGGAGGGATATAGAACAAATGCTAGATGTGGATCAGAGCCTTGGGGAGTGCCTGGTAAGAACAGCAGAGACCCCCCAGCCTCAGCGTGGCCAAGGTCCCTGAGGGCGGTGCTCAGTGTGCAGGGCTAACAGCTGTGCCCACTGCTGCAGCCAGAGGCCGCGCGGGCTCTTCTCCAGGCTCCCGTGGGCCTGAGTCGGGTGCCCATGGAGCCCCGGCCCGGCGGGGCTGTGGGGGGGCACCACGGCTCCCCGGGCAGCAGCCGGCCCTCTGCCCCTCCCCTCGGGAGCCCTTGGCCAGCGGCTGCTGGCCGCGCCTCAGGGCTGGGCGGGCAGGCGTAGCCGGCGGTGGGCACCGGCAGCGCCCAGCCCAGGAGCTGAGCCCGCGGCAACCCTTCCCTCCTGCCGCTCTCTGCAGCTGGCAGAGGACAGGAGCCGAGCGGCCGAGCACGTGCGCAGGGCACTGCACTACCTGCAGAGCCCACAGGAGTCCCTGCGAGAGGCGGCTGTCAGGTTCATGGGTGAGTCCCGAGCCCGGGCTCCTCCCCAACCCGCCGCAGCTCGGCCCCGGCCCTGCCTGCTGCGCCGGCAGCGCCAGCCCGGCCCGGCGCCGTGGAGCCCTGCCTGGCCTGGGCGTTGCTGCCGCCCTCTGGCAGCCGTGCCCTGGGGCGGCAGCGTGCGGCAAGGGCCCGGGCTGAGCTCTGCCTGGCCAGCAGCCCGTGTGGCCACAGCGCCGGCAGCGCTGCTGGCAGGGAGCTGTGCCGCTGGGGCCGTGACAGGCTCTGTGTTCACAGGCATGGCCGGGCGGCACCTGAGGGGGCAGCAGCAAGAGCTGCAGCTGATCTGCACTGGTGAGTGAGTGAGGGCAGCGGGCTGACCGCTCCAGGGGGCTGGAGGGGGCAGCTGCAAGCCCTGCCCCGGCTGTGGAGGGATCTGCACCCGTGGGCAGAGCACACAGAGATATCAGGGCTACGTGTGGCATTGGTGGCCAGCAACTTTGGGCTGATCCCCTTGCTCCCTGCTCCCTGCGGGCCATGGCAAGAGACGACCGGGATGGCCCTGGCATGGGGCTCTCCTTGGCTCCCTGCATATGCGGGATCTGACCTTGCCTCTGTTCCTCTCTCTTGCAGCCCTTGAAGAAATGGCATATGACAGCAGTCCTGCAATCAGAGATGCTGCAGTAGAATTTTGTTTAGTTCTCCGGGCTCTTGAGAGAGCTCCCTACTCCCCATGGCAGAAGCTGCGGGATCGATTCCGCAGTGCATGGAGGAAACGGCCTCGTCTTTGCTGCACTGCCTTACTGTTGTGCTGCAGCTCGGCAGAGAGATGATCTGGGGCCATTGAAGCCAGCAGGAATTTTCTTTTTCTTCTTTAAGATTTTTGTGTTTGCATTTTCATTGTTGAGTATGTAAATATAAAATATCTTACAATACACAGAGTCCCAGCATCTCTCTTTTCCTGCGCAAGGTCTGTAGGGCATAAGAGAAGAGGGGGAAAAGGTTGCTTGTACTCAGCTAGCTGCCCAGGAGTGCAGTGTTACAGGGAAAATGGCCAGAAGCCTTTTGGCCTTTGGTGGTTCTGCTGAAGCCTTTGTGCTGCCCACAGAGCGGCTGGGCAGGGGCCGGAGCTGCGGGGATCCCTGCCAGAGCGGTGCCTGGAGATGGCCACAAGCCCTGTGCCGGACAGGAAGGGCCATCCGTATCCTCCTGCCCGTCTGCTGCTGGCTGCAGTGCTGAGGGCTCCCAGGTGCCTCTGGATGAGGCTCCTCTGGAGCTGCTTTGGGGCTGTCGCGCTGCTGCCGGCACCCTTGGCCAGGCTGGGGGAGACCCTGAGAGGCTGAGGCACGTGGCTGGCAGAGGCCATAAGCAGCCCCCTGGCAGCCGCCTTGATCCCGACAGCCGGCTGCTCTGGCGCTTCCAGGTCGGTGGCCGGTTGGAGGGACGCCCTGGAATCAGGCGTGGAACCCCGGTCCTGGCCTTTCAGGGCTGTGAGGCCAGCTGTTGTGGGGCTGGGGGGGTGCCCTCCCAGTGCTCCAGACTGGAGCCCCCCGCCCCTCAGCCTTAGGCATTCAGCTCCACTGCCTGATATCCAAGTCTTGTTCCTCTTGCTGTGGGGGAGGCCGAGCTCTGTGGCTTTAGGCCCCATGGAGCCAGAAGAGCAGCAGCTTTCAGCCCACAGGGGCCTCAGAAAGGCCCTCTTGGACCATAGACATTCCTGTCCTTCCCAGGCCAGGGACACATGAGAATGCAGCGGGCACCTTCAGGGTGCCACGCTGGCTTTGCACTGGGCCACCTCCCTGTGCTGTGCACGGCTGGCTCTTTGCTTTGCTGCTCTCGGCCTTGTGTCGTCGTACTCCTCTGGCTGCCTGCAGCCAGGGGCAGCCCTATCAGGAGGGTGAAAGGCCCCGTCTCCAACATCTCCAGGGGGAAATGGAGCTCTCCCAGCCCTCAGCCCACGCTGTAAGCAGAGCAGAGCCTTTTCCCCAGGCCCGTTGGCTTTCTGCCTGCTTCTGGCCCCTGGCCACCATCACCCACTGCACTTGCTCTGACTCACCTACAGCATGCCTGGTGCCTCTTGATTTGCTGACCCTGGGATGTGAGGCTCACTGAGGGAAAGGTGGCTGTCCCAATGCTGAGGGCACACGTGGCTCACTCAGCAGACTTGAGGCTTCCCCAGCAGCTTGCAGGTGCCTTATGTGTCATGTTACAGTGCTTGTGCTCCTGCCTCTTCCTGTCCCTCTTCTCACCCTCACCAACCCTGCACCCTCTGACCTACCTTCAGTAAACCCTGTTGCATCAGACACGGTGTCAAGAGCCCTCCTTCGGCTGCCGGTCGAGCGCACGTTACAACCTCCGGGCCTGCGAGCAAGGTGGGCTGGGGGAGCTGGTCTCTCACACCAAGAGGGAACGGCTCTCGACAGCACCTGCCCATGGACATTCCCCGCACCAAATAAAATCATCTCCAAGTTTAGCTAGGAAGCTAGTAAGGTATAAACCATTAATTGCCTGGAAATCTGGCACTAGTCTCTGAGTTCCATTAGGTTTCTTTATTGCTGATCTAGCAGTATTAAATTTTGACTGCCATTCTTCCAATAGTCCTGATGTCAGGGATTTAATTGATTGTTGGCTCTGTTCCTTTCCTAGCTTCTAATCTTCAAGGGTATTGCTTTCTGACTACTGCCCTAACTCTTGTCTGTAGCTCAATTTCAATAGGGTCTGCTGGTTTTGATTTTCCTGGGCTATCAGTACCCCATACTCTTGGGTACACCTGATTCAATACTTGCTCGAACTAGTTCTTCTTGTTGGTTGGTCTGGTGTCAATTGTCAGTCCTACTGCTAAAACCGCTCATTTGTCTTCAGGTAGCTTTCATTGAAGTTTTCTTTTCCTAAACGGAACTGTTGCTTCTAAATTTTCAAGCAAATCCCTGCATAGGACAGATTTGGGTGAGTTTGGGAAACAGAGAAACGGATGGATTCCCATTTTCTCCTTGATTTTCCATCAAAGTGCTTTCAGGAAGAATGCATTTTCTGGCTGCCCTGTAGTTGCTCCTATTGCTTGAAGATAGTTTTCACTTTTGGGTAGCAGTGCTTGATTCAAGAGTGAAAATGTGTCTCCACTATTTCTTAAAATTTCCACTTCTTCATCATTCTTTAGCTGTATTTTAAACAGTGGCCTGCTAGAGTAAGAATTGCCAGTCTCGGTCATTTCTTACCATCTAGAGTGGCTGCAAGAGTTTTGTGTACTTTGTCTGCTAACTCTGGGCACTGGCCCTATTTCCAGTGTCCTGATTTCTTACAAGATGCACATTGATTTGGGCCCAGCTTGGTCTGTGGCTGCTTTGAACCTCCTCTGCCTCTGCTAATTTCGCCCCTGCCTCTGCTTCAACCACGCCTACATCCGTCCTCTCCCTGGTGCTGATCCAGAGCTGCCACCATGGCTGCAGGGAGCTCTTTTTCTTTTTCCCTCTCTTGACTATCGTACACTTTCTACTTTTGATGGAGTGTCTAAAAGCTTGCGTGACTGCTCAATGTTCTTGGAACACTTCTCAAACTCAGAGGGGCTTGGTGCTGTGACCATTTCCCTGGGGTGTTCCAGTTGGTGTTTATTTATCAGTTATCGTACAATGGTTTGTTTTCATGTACCCCGTATTTTCCCCAATTTGGTTAACCCCTAGGTTTTGCCCTCCCTCAAAGCTGTCCCTCATGCCATTCCCCACTCTTTGTTCCAGCTCCTTCCCTGCCTCTCAAGATAATCCAGCTCTTTATTCCTGAACCTTCCCTGTCACTTTTGCCTTGGACCAATCCCTGACTGCACCACCCCTTGGGAATTCCTCTGTTGCTGGATGCCGCACTGGCCCATGTGACCTACCCTCTCCTCCCATCTGTCCTAATTAGTCCCAAGCAACAGATGGAATCCCCTCGCTCCTCCCCCGCAGATTCCTTTTTGCTCAATTGTTTGTATCCACCCCCTGAGTTGTACCCCGATAAAATCCCATGCACAGAAGTGCTGGCGGCTCTTTGCTGCTGAATCCTTCCCTTGGAATAAACCTTGGCCTGTGGAACCTCACAATCGAGGAGCCTCCTCCTTTTCTTTGGCCTGCTCCGTGCTGCAGTTAGGAGATCCTGAACCACTGAGCAGTGGCTCACCAGGGTCAGCCGCGGGCAGGACCCACGCCTTGGCCGTTCCCCACTCCTGGCGCAGCGCCGCAGTTTTCCCAAGAGCCAGCCCGGGCTCCGCTGGGCTGCGTCAATGGGGAACCTGTCCCAGTGCCTGACTGTGCTCTGGGTGAAAAACCTTGATCTGATATGGAAATGAAACTTGCCCTGTCCCAGCTCCCTGCCCTTTTCTCCAGTCCTATCACTGGTCCCAACAGTGACGAGAGCTGCAGCAGCCCCTCTGATTCCTGTCCGGAGGATGTTGAAGACCACAATGACGCCCTTTACTCTCCTCCAGGCTGAACAAAGTGGCTTCAGCTGCATCTAGGGCTTCCCCTCCAGGCCACACTCCATCCTTGCAGTCCTCCTTTGCATTCTGGCTAATGGTTTCATATCTTTTGATATTGTACTGCCCAAAACTGCGCCCGTCTGCTTCCAGCACTTCTCTTGGCTGCTGCTTCAGGGTGTGGGCACCATCATCAGAGGGACAGAAGAGCTTCTCCTCCCAGAGTTGTCCTTATCCTCCGCACTTCCACGTCTCTGCCTTGATGTTCACTGGGGAACTTGCCACTTTGTGGCCGCTCATTGCTGCGCTCAGCAGGGACACAGTTTTGTTTGGACATGAGCGGCCAGAGCAAGACATGCAGCAACTGAAGCTGAGAATAGCAGAGGCTGGGCAGATGCCGTTTTTTCCAGAATGTGGGAATGAGAGTGAGAAAAGCACAAGGAAATTTCAGACTGTTAACTTTGCAATCTAACTGCCCTGGGAAACTCAGCAATGGATGGTGCTCTGGTGCTACTGCCAATGCCTTCCATGAGAAAACTTCATTTCAGGAAGGAGCAACATCATCTGACAGAGACCAAGTGTGCCAGTAGTTGCCCCAGGTGCTCCTACCATCAGCCCCTGCAGGAAAGAGGCACAGCCCCCAAGGCACGTGGCCTTTGGCTCCTTCTGGCACAGAAGCCCCCCGGGGGCACAGGTCTCTGGGGCAGGAGACGGGCACCAGCGCTGCCAGGGCTCGGGGGGTGGCAGGTCTGCTTGGCCGGGGACTCTGCCACACCTGCTGATGTCAGCGCTCCCCGGGCCCCAGGCCTCAGAGCAGCATTCGTGCCCGGGCCCACACGTTCCTTGTGCGTGTCACACCGGCAGCTTTAGGACGGCCACCAGCCGGGACGTGTCCCAAGGAGGCCGTGCCAGCTTCCCTGCAAGGCCCCGTGCCCTTCCCAGAACAGCTGCGTCTGCAGCCCTGGGGGCTCCTTCTGCTGCCCTGAGCCCACAGAGCATGGCAGCGTTTGCTGACGCTCTGAGCCCTTCTTAAAGATCCTCTCGGCCTGGCTTAGACTCCCGGGGCCAGCCATTCCCGCCAAACTGGGCCACTTTGGGTGGGCTGGGCGTGGCCCCAGGGCATGCGGCAGTGTCTGCAAGGGTCCTTGGTGACAGGTGCCGCACAGTCACTGTGACATGGAACGGCTGTCCAAGGGCCCTTTGTGACACGGGGTGACATAGGAGCTGGAGGTGACAAGGGCACGCCACAGTGCTCAGAGCACGCAACGGGACAGGACGGGACAGAGCGGTGGCGTGAGGAGCCCCCGCACAGCGCGCTCGTTCGCGTCCCGCCCGGAGCTTTTCTGAAGCCTTGTTCCTGCAGCTGAGCTCGAGGCCAGACCACAGGACTTGCTGACCCGTGGTCTCCCTGAGGCTTCTCTTCTGCAGGTGCCCTTGAGGCCATATCATAGTCCTTGTCAGGAGTCCCCTGTCCTTGTGGCAGGAGCCCTTGAGACCGAGTGCAGGACTTGCTGTCCTGTAGCCTTCCTGAGGCTTCTTACTTGAAGGTGCCTTGCAGGCACCACTGCAGGACTTGGTGACTTGGAGCTTTTCCAAGGCAACTCTCCTGCAAATAGCCACAAATCCAGGCAGAGACATGGAGCAGAGACACCCGGCAGTGCCTGAGCTGACCTGGGTAGAGGAGGAGGAAGGTGGCCCTGGAGCTGCCCCGGCACAGCAGACTGAAGAGGTGGTGCCATTCCAGCCACCGCAGGAGGGTGAGTGGCAGAGCTGGGCCACAGGACTGGTGCCTGCTGCCAGCTTGGACCCCACGCCGTGCCGTGCCGTGCCATGCTATGCCCTGGGGACATGCCCACGGAAGAGGGCCCGGGCAGACACCCCGCAGTGGCCGTGCTCCATCCCCTGGGGCATCCCGGGGCTCTCTCTGCCTGGGGATCGCAGGGCTGGGCCGTGTTGTCCGGCCTCTCCCGCAGCCCCTCATCTCTGGCTGCGCTCGCTCTTTGCCAGGTGCAGCCCCGGAGCGCACACAAGAGCAGGAGTCCAGCCGTGGCCGCTTCCGCAGAACAGCGCAGGTACCTGCAGCCACCCCCACCTGGGCTGGGCCTGCTGTCCCTGCTCAGCCCAGCACCGTGTGTGCAGCACTTCATGCAACATCCTCGGCTTCTTGCCCTTCTCCTACAGTTTGTTTGCAACTTCCTCAAGAGAATTAAAGAGGAAGAGACCATCGCTACGGGCGTAGGCCTCAGACCATACTCGCCCATCTTCCTCAGCAAGACCGGTGGTGCCCTGCTGCATATGCTTGTAGAGGAAGATTTTTACACTCCAAAGCAAGTAAGCAGCCTGGGCCAGGCTTTGATCCTCCCAGCAATTGCTTGGCCTCCCAATCCACGCATGCTGCTTGCTGTGAGCCTTTCAGGCCACATGGCAGTGGGGTGGGAAGGGAAGCACTCCTCTGGGGAAGCTGGGAACATTGCTCCCTCTGGCAGCTTTCCAAGTCTCCCCGTGCCTTCTCCAGGTGCCTGCCATGGTCAGCTACATCCACCAGTGGCTCATGGCCAATGATTCTGCTGAGCACAGGCTGGACAAGACCCTGCTGGATCTCACCCAAGCACAGCCAAATGACGCAGTGGTGACGCTCCTGCGTGTGGCCCCGTCCTGTGACAGGTATGGGGCCCACCTGCCCACAGGGCTCAGGCCTCCCCAGCCCATCATCCTGCACAGCCTGCCCCAGGTGTCGGAGCAACAGAGACTTCCAGGGCCCTCTGGATGCTGCCTTTCCCAGCCCTGCCAGGCCAGCCCCTGAGCCTGCTGCCGTGCTCCCTTGCCGCCTCTCAGGGCTCTGTCCCCACAGGGCTGGGCTGTCTGCCTCCTGCTGGCAGGGGGGCAGTGGGCAGAGGCAGAAATGGCAGCCGGCTCAGCTGCCCCTGGTGCTTCCTCTGAGACCCTCCTGAGACACAGCTCTAACCCCACAGAGCTGCCATGGCCATGTGGAAGACCATCATGGGCTCAGCCAGGACTGCGGAGCTGGCGCAGCTGATCCTCCTGGATGTGCTGGGCAGCTGGCCAGAGTACAGCACCCGCACCTCCAATGGGGACGAAACGGCTGTCTTTGCCCTGACGGTGAGTTTCTGCAACTGGCCTTTGCAGGCCCCAAGGCTGCCTCTCCAGCAGCTCTCCATCCTCCTTCCCCCACTGCATCTCCCTGCCTCAGGCGCTGGCCTGAAACCTGGCCCAGGGGCAGCTTCAGGCCCACCAGGCCCCGTGCTCCCCCTGCCATGCTCTCTCCTGGCCTCTCCCTGCCACGCTCGGGCCCTGCCACACACACACCTCGGCACTGAGCGCTGTCTCGGGGGGCTTTGTCCTTTGCAGGCAACTGTGGTGACGTGGAAGATCCTCCAGGTGCCCTGTCTCCCACGGATCTTGAAGGTGTATTTCCCCCACCTATTTGTGCATCTGCTCTTCCAAGTGTTCTTCAGCACTCTGGATATGCCAGAGGAGGTCGACACCTTCTGGAAGGGATGCCAGGAAGAGCACGGCCTTGCCACCAGCCCCAACAGGTGCTCCATGCCACTCCTCCTGTCCCTGCCACGTGGCCTGCCAAGGAGCCAGTGCTGCCAGTGTGACCTGGGCTTTGCTGTGCACACAGGTTTGCTGTGCGCACCCTCAAGTCCCTGCTCTGCCTTCTCCGCTGCGAGGATGTGGTGGTGGCAATGGAGCGCAGGTGTGCCTGGGACACGCTGCTCTCTCTTGACACTCACCACTTTGCCGTGGCTCTGCTTGCCAGGTGAGACCCCCTTCTCCCCACTGCCTCTGACATTGCTGCCCTGTGCCCATGTGTCCCATAAAGTGTCCGTGGTGGCCATGGGTCAGAGGGCCTTGGCACTGAGGGACGGCCAAGCAGGCTGGAAAAGGCTGGCAGAGGAGGCTGCCCATCAGCAACCACCTCCCAAACGGCCCACGTCCCCTTGCTGGAAGGGTGCTGGGGAAAGATGAGAACTGGGTGAGTCACACCTGGGAGACGTTTGCCCCACTGCATCAGGCTCTTGTTTCCTTTTTCCCCTCTTCAGAGAAATTCGCCGCTTAGCCATCCACTTTTGTTCCGCGGTGGCATTCTACCTGCTCGCCCTGCTCGGCAAAGAGATGCCATACTGGGATTTCCCTGCTCTGGCATTCCTTGTGGAGGTGAGCCTCAAGGCCAGCGCTGCCTGGCTGAGCGGCCTCCCAGCCCTCTGGCCTCTGGCAGCCACAGCTGCCAGGACAGTGCCCGTTCCCTGTGCTGCTGCCTGGGCCCGGCCCTGTGCGCTTCTGGGCTCCTGCCGGCCGGCTCCCCTGTCACTGCCCTGTGCCTTTCAGGTCCTCGAGTGCCTGGACTTGAGGGAATGCAGTGACAGTGTCCTGGAGATCCTGGCACAGAACCTGCAGAGCGAGCACATGGCCAGGCGTTACTTGGCACTCCGAGGCCTCGTAGTGCTGGGCAAGAATCCCTTGATGGTGAGAAGAGGGCAGTGGCCGAAGCCGTGCAGGCAGCGTGGGGCTGGGCAACGCAGTCGCTTGGCCTTGCCTGGGCTTCGGCCGCTGGGGCAGCTCTTCCCATCTCTCCTGCTTCCCTGCCCCAGTGCTTCGGGACAGGCCTTTGGCCTCTGGGCCCTACGGCAGCAGGGCGGCCTTTCACAAAGTCGTCTTCCGCACAGGCTGAAAAAATGCAGAGCCTGACTGAAAGTCTTGTGGAGCTCCTGGAGGAAAATGACAGCCACATGATCAGGATGAGCATTCTTCTACTCAGATATTTGCTCCTGGATAATGGTGCTCCAATAGCCACCCCCATTGCCCTGCAGCTGGCTGAGGCGCTCCTGCCACTCTTTGACAGCGTAAGGCTCTGTGCCCACAGCCACAGCCACTGGCTGCTGCCCGGACCCTTGTTGCCCTGTGCAGATGCACGCCTGTGCCCTGGGGGGCCTGAAGCAGCTGATGCTCAGGTCTTTTGCCCTTTCCTTTCATCCAGGATGACATCCAGGTGCAGCTGAGCTCCATGGCTCTCTTTCAAGAGATGCTGGACTTATTAACAGAAGAGGGAAGAAAGGCCCTCAAGTCCCACGTGCGCCAGAGCCTGCTCCCTCTCTACGTCCACTGCCATGATGAGAATCAGATGGTTGCTGAGGTGAGCACTTGTGCACAGCTGCTGTCCCCCTGGCAGGGGCTTGGGCTGCCTCCTGCCCGGGCACCTTGTGGGCTGCAGCCTCCTCCAGCCTGTGCCACTGGCATGCTCCTGTGCCCTGGACTGTAGGGCCATCTGTGCATCTCTGTCCCTCTCCAGGCCTCCCGGGAAACGCTGCATTCCTCAGCCAGATTCCTGAAGAGGAGGGATATAGAACAAATGCTAGACGTGGATCAGAGCCTTGGGGAGTGCCTGGTAAGAACAGCAGAGACCCCCCAGCCTCAGCATGGCCAAGGTCCCTGAGGGCGGTGCTCAGTGTGCAGGGCTAACAGCTGTACCCGCTGCTGCAGCCAGAGGCTGCGCGGGCTCTTCTCCAGGCTGCTGTGGGCCTGAGTCGGGTGCCCATGGAGCCCCGGCCCGGCGGGGCTGCGGGACGGCACCACGGCTCCCCGGGCAGCAGCCGGCTCCTCTCGGGAGCCCTTGGCCAGCGGCTGCTGGCCGCGCCTCAGGGCTGGGCGGGCAGGTGTGGCCGGCGGTGGGCGCCGGCAGCGCCCGGCCCAGGAGCTGAGCCCGCGCCAACCCTTCCCTCCTGCCGCTCTCTGCAGCTGGCAGAGGACAGGAGCCGAGCGGCCGAGCACGTGCACAAGGCACTGCACTACCTGCAGAGCCCACAGGAGTCCCTGCGAGAGGCGGCCGTCAGGTTCATGGGTGAGTCCTGAGCCCGGGCTCCTCCCCGGCCCCGCCGCAGCTCGGCCCTGGCCCCGCCTGCTGCCCCGGCAGCGCCGGCCCGGCCCGGCGCCGTGGAGCCCCGCCTGGCCTGGGCATTGCTGCCGCCCTCTGGCAGCCGTGCCCTGGGGCGGCAGCGTGCGGCAAGGGCCCGGGCTGAGCTCTGCCTGGCCAGCAGCCCGTGTGGCCACAGCGCCGGCAGCGCTGCTGGCAGGGAGCTGTGCCGCTGGGGCCGTGACAAGCTCTGTGTTCACAGGCATGGCCGGGCGGCACCTGAGGGGGCAGCAGCAAGAGCTGCAGCTGATCTGCACTGGTGAGTGAGTGAGGGCAGCGGGCTGACCGCTCCAGGGGGCTGGAGGGGGCAGCTGCAAGCCTTGCCCCGGCTGCGGAGGGATCTGCTCCTTGTGCGGACATAGGGCGGCGTGGGCAGAGCACACAGAGATTTCAGGGCCACCTTGGGGATTCGTGGCCAGCTGCTTCGGGCCAGTGCCCTTGGTCCCTGCTTCCTCCTGGCCATGACTAGAGCCGGCTGGGATGGCGCTGGTAGGGGGCTCTCCTCGGCTCCCCGCAGATCTGGGATCTGACCATGGCTCTGTCCCTCTCTCTTGCAGCCCTTGAACCGCTGACAGAGGACATCAGTAGTGCCGTGTCGGACGTGGCACTTGAAACACTGTATGTCCTCCAGGCACTGCAGAGTGAGCAATATTCTTTCTTCCAGAGGCTTCAAGATCAGCTCCGCAGGGCATGGAGAACACGGCCTCGTCTGTCGGGGCTCGGCTGGCTGCGCTGCTGCAGCTCTGCAGAGACCTGAGGCCAGAGGCTCTGTCTGCTGGGGCCACCTGAGCCAGCTGGAATTTTCCATTTCTTTAAGATTGTTCTTTTGTTCTTTTTGGTTTTTTTCTTTAGTATATGAATATAGAGTGTGTTATAATACACCAACTGCCAGGAGCTTTCTTTTTCTACCCAGGGTCTGCAGGGCATAGGGGAAGAGGGGAAGAAGGGTACCCTGCCTCAGCCAGCTGCCCAGGCGTGCAGTGGGAAAGGGAAAATGGCCAGAAGCCCCTTGTCCTGTGGTGGCTCTGCTGAAGCCTTTGTGCTGGTGACAGAGTGGGTGGGCAGGGGCCGGGGCTGCAGGGATTCCTGCCAGAGCGGTGCCTGGAGATGGCCACAAACCCTGTGCCAGGAAGGAACCACCCTCTGTATCCTCCTGCCTGTGTGCTGCTGGCTGCAGTGCTGAGGGCTCCCAGGTGCCTCTGGATGGGGCTGCTCTGCCGCTGCTGTGGGGCTGCGGCGCTGCTGCCGGGCAGCTTGGCCGGGCTGGGGCAGCCCCTGAGGGGCTGGGGCGCTGGCAAGCCCTGAGCAATGGGCTGGCAGAGGCCACAAGCAGCCCCCCAGCAGCTGCCTGCCTTGTTCCTGCCAGAGTTGACTTGCAAGAGGGATCCCGGGCACTCTGGAACTAACAGCATCAGTGTTGTTGGAAACCCAAATGCAGGGAAATCTCAGATCTTTGGTCTTGTCAGCAAAGCTTAGAATTAAACACAGGATTTGATCGGAGACCTTGGAAAGGGCTTCCAAACTTAGGTGCTAGAAGCGAGAATGTGGATTTCTAGTTTATTATAGCAGAGAGACGGGGAGGAAGGTTGAAGTGGAGGAAAGTTTAGAGTTTTAGGGCTGAAGATCTAGAAAAAATAAAAGTAGTTACAATGGTAAACAAGAAGCTTAGGATGCAGTGCTGTAGGTTTGTGTGTCATAACATGATTGGCTAAGGAAGCTTATACTGTAGCAAGAGCCCCTAAGACGAAACATTGAAGGATTGGCTGCAAAACATAAATATCCTTGTTGGCAGTGTCTTCTTGGCCAAGAAATCCTTCAAAGCTCTTGTAACTACAAGTGTTTTGGCCTTGTGAGCCATGCGGTGGAGATGGAGCCAAACTCACCCTTCCTGTCTATGTAGCAGAGAAGAAAAAGCAATGGCATCATCTAAAACACTCAGAGGTCTGCTCTCTAGCTTGTTCCAAACTCCCTCAAATCCCCCAAAGTGGGATTTAGCTACAAAGAGATGACAAGGGCTCTTAGTGCTGGCTCTTTGACTCCAGAGCAGCTGTTTTAGAATCTTTCCCATAACCCTGTGTAGTCATGTGCCAAGAATGGATCATTTGAAGAAACTTTCCCAACTGACTTGCATGGAGGTTTGTCTGAAGGGTATTTGAGGAGAAAGGCTCCCAGCAGAGGTCTGGGCTTTGGCCGAGCTGTGTCCCCTGCTGATTGTGAAGTGTGCCATCAGCTGCAGGGCTTCCTGGGCCGAAAAATATCATCGAGTCACTTGGACTTGCTCTTTTAGGCCTCTAAGAGCCGGACCAAATTTCGGGGCACATTTGGAGACCTCATCAATGAGCGCGTGGACGACCTCGGATTTTCCCAATTGCTGGGAATGGTTCCCCAGGTCCTTGGTGTAAAATCAGGCTCCCCAGCAAGTGCAGATCTGCAAGATGAGAAACAATTTAGGCAATTGGTGATGCATCTTTCTAAATCACTATCCTTTCTCTCCTTTTTTCAAATACAAAGCTGTATTTTGTGTCAGGTACATACAGGCAACGTGTGTATTTGTGATTTTGATATGTGTGGAAACCAACCATGGGACACTTATAAAGACGAATTCTAATATAACTGAGGAAAGCAAAGCATGGAAGAAGGCCTTTGAACCTATCCTTTGTTCCTAATTAGCTTTTATAAGTCTTAAGTTGATTTAGAAGCATTTGAATTAAAGCTTTGAGGATGTTGCTTTTTGACAGGAACTTTCTGCTTGTAGTTAAGCCTTCAAGAGTTTTGCAATAATAACCTTTTGAAGTATTATTTCAGAATATTGCTTGTAGTAAGGATCTCTGAAACTATAGCTTCAGAATATGTAAAAAGGAAATATGCCTATCTCACACCTTGACAAAACAGTGAAAAGCAGCTTGAGAAATGAATATGAATATCAACGCAAGGACTAACAATTTTGACCAAGGGAAGCTGGACATCACTGTTGTGAGATTTATAGTCCTTGCAATCAAAAGGTAAAGCCATGTCTGGAATCTGGACCCCACCAGCTGGGAGACTTCTTTCTTCGTTCAGAAGTTGGACCCCCCACCACCTGGGATATTCCTTTTCTGGGATACATCCTGAGAAAAAATAATCACAATACTGTATAGAATTGTGATGTAAAAAATGGGAAAGGAAATTACTGATGAGTAAAAATTTGGACTAGAAACTGCTGAGAAAGCTTAGGAGTGCCCCTATAAATACTGGTAAGCCTCAACTATCTGTGTGCAGTTGGAGGGAAAATTTCCCCCACTGTACTCAGCGCTGTATTGCTCATACTTTACCAAAATAATTAATAAATTGATTGCTGCTTGAATAATGACCTAGTCAAACTTCTCATTTCTAACATTATAGTACTGTTTACTGTATAGTACTCTGCCCAGGGGCAGAGCCCGCGCCGAGCCTTCCCTGCCGGCACTCCCCGCAGCTGCTGCAGGACGAGAGCCGAGCGGCCGAGCACCTGCGCTGGGCCCTGCTGCACCTGCAGAGCCCACAGAGGCCCCTACGAGAGGCGGCCGTCAGGCTCATGGGTGAGCCGGCAGCCCCGCACCCCTCCCTGCCCCCGGCCTGGCTGCTGCCCCGGCTACAGCGGGAGCCGCGCCCCGGCCGCTGCAGCCCCGCCCGCCCTGGGCATTGCTGCCGCCGCCCTCCCGCAGCCGTGCCCTGGGGCGGCAGCGGGCGGCAGGGCCCGGCAGCAGCCCTGCCCGCCAGGAGGGCGTGCGGCCGCAGGGCTGGCAGAGCCCGTGTCGGGCAGCTGTGCCGCCTGGCGCCGCCACATGCTCTGTCTTGCCAGGGCTGGCCGGAGTGCTCGTGATGGGGCAGCAGGAGGAGCTCCAGGTCCTCACTGAGGGTGAGTCAGGGCAGCCGCGTGGCAGCGAGCACTGCCGGGGGTGTGGGGGCAGCTGCAAATCCCGGCTCCGCAGCTACAATCCGTGCCCGGGCTGCGGAGGGCTCTGCTGCCTGTGCGGACCAGGGGTGGTGGGGGCACAGGCCGGAGAGCTTTCAGGGACACATGGGGGATCCGTGGCCAGCACCTTCCGGCCGAAGCCCTTGTCTCCCGCTCCCTCCTGGCCATGGCAAGAGCTGGCTGGGATGGCCCTGGCAGGAGGCTTTCCTTGGATTCCCTCAATCTGGCCTCTGACCTTGGCTCTGTTCCACTCTTCCAGCTCCTCAAGCGCTGAAGGAAGATGAGAATCCATCATGCATGAGCAAAGTGCTTTAGATGACCTTTGAAAGAAGATGTGCACGACTTTGTTCATCTGCTGGATGAGATGTACCAGCGTCCATCAGCGATTTCCAGTGCCCATTGAAGATGGGAGCACCTGCAGAGCAGAAGTGACCAGCTGGAGCTCCACGCACGGCTCTGGCTGCTCACAGCTGAGCCTGTGCGAAGCTCCAGCAGCTCCTGCCATCTCTCTCCCTGTTGGCATCTCCCTCCCTGCAGCCCTCCGGCCCTGCCCATCCCCTTTTCTGCCTCCCAGCTCACCCCTTACCTTCGCTTTCCCTTAATAAACTGTTTGTGTTTTTCACTTGACCCGCGTCTCCGTGGGGCTGAAGCGGCGCAAAACCTGAGCCCGGGGACACGCAGGGCCCTGCTGCCCTTCTCCTCCGCGCTGTGTTCCGGGCACGGACAGAGAGGAACAAGGGCAGCTCAGGCTGCAAGGATGCCTGTCCCGCTGCTACAGGGGCCGTTTCCAGCCAATCAGTGTTTGTCGCTGATGACTCATCAGTTGCCAGGAGCGGAATTTGGGGCGGGGGGAGGTGACCCCGGGGATGGGGATGGGGCGTGCGGGGGTAGCCGGGGCCGCACTGGTGGCGCTGGGGGTGCTCGGAGCCCCCCCGGCTGCGGGGGGAGGGGAGGGCGCGGTGAGAAGGGGGCAGGGCCCCAAATTAACCCAAAGTGGGGTCGGGACCCCCAAAGGGAGCAGGAGGCGCCTGGAACCTGCAAAACCAAGCACGGGGGAGGGGATTGGGGACTGGGAGAACAATGGGGAAGGGGCGGGAGAGCGGAGGGAAGAGGGGGATGGGACCCCCAAACAGGATATGACCAACTTGATATGGCTGCCTTCAGATGTGCATGGCAGCCAAAGGTAGCCTATGGTAGCCAAAGCTTTTTCCCAGTCCATGTGATTCCAGTCTGTGCAATCCCAGTCTGTGCAATCCCAGTCCATATGGCCCAGTCCGTATAATCTCAACCCAGTTTATCCCAGTCTGTCTCATCCTGATCTCTATGGTCCCATTCCATATGGTCCCAGCCCATATTTGATCCCAGTCCAGTTTATCCCAAGCTGTGTGGTCCTGATCCCTATGGTCCCATTCTGTGCCGTCCTGACCCATAGGATCCCAGTCCATATTTGATCCCAGTCCATATTTGATCCCAGTCCATATTTGATTGCAGTGTATGTGGTCTGGCACACACTCCCAGGGTCTGGAATTCCAGTTCCCAGCCAGGAAAAAATGTTCCTGCCCTTGAACTTCCTTCCTATTCTCTCAGCAAATTATAATAAATTAAACATCAAGAAATTATAATTAAAATGAAACACATTGGAATAAAAATGAAATATAGAAATGAAATATAATTTCAACTCTTCCTTACAATACTCCAATAATGACTCAAGCCAAAACAACAGTAAACTATTAATATAACATTACCAAAGAAAAAAAAATTACATACAAAGAAATACCTTTTGTAAGTTTCAATACTCCAATAATGACTCAAGCCAAAACAACAGTAATCTATTAATATAACATTACCAAAGAAAAAAAAATTACATACAAAGAAATACCTTTTGTAAGTTTTAACTCAGTAACCAATACACTTTAGATAAAAAATATCTCAAAAACTAACATAGAATCTAACACACCTTAGTAAAAAATTCCTGTTACAAATATACTAAACACAAAACCAAACACCACTGTAATTTCTCACACATTTGAACCAAACAATTAAACTTTATTAACATCCTTAAGTACTCTAAAAAAAATTTTTTTTTTCGAAATTCTAATTTCAGGTGCGTGGTTTTATTTGGATATTGGGTTTTGAATTGTTTGGGTTAGAAGATTTAAAAAATGAGATTTTTATAGGAATTGAAACAGTTGAGAAGGCAGTACTCTGCACACAGAACTGACTGAAAATGAATGGGACAGAAGTCAGTAACTCTGAAAATTTTATTTGCTGTCAAATACATCCCACCCAGCCACCCCACACAATCCCCATCCCACTGCTCCAAATTGGGATCCCACTTCTACCAATCACCTCCCAACCCCAACTCACCCTGGTGGCTGTGGAATGGAGCGAGTCTGGCACAGGATTGAGTTTTTGTGAGGCGGGAACAAGCAATTTGAGGTGAGATTGAGCCCTGATGGGTTAAAATGCAGTTGTTTTCATTGGGATTTGAGTGGTATTGAGGTGACAGATTGATCCCTCTTGGCTTTTGGAGTGCAAAGACATGGAGAAGAGAAAAAAATTTAAGCCAAACCAAAAGGAGAAGCAGCCAGGTGTGTTCCCAACATGGATCACAGGGAATGTGAGTGACCAGGGCTGTGCCCAAAGTGCCTCCTCCAGTGGGGGATGGAGCTGGAGCAGCGCACGAAGCTCTTCCCGCACTTGGGGCACTCGCAGGGCTTGCCTTACCGGTGCCTCCGTTGGTCTTTGGGTCAAGTTAGAGCTGCTGGAGAAGCTCTTCCCACACTGGGGACACTCGTAGGGCCTCTCCCCTGAGTGGATGTGCCGGTGGGTGATGAGGGTGTAGTTGTGTAGTTGTGCTGGAATCCCTTCCCACAATCAGGGCATTGGAAAGGCCTCTCCTCTGTGTGGATCCAATTTTGCCGGAGGAGATCTGACTTGATCCGAAACCCCTTCCCACACTCCCCACATTCGTAGGGCCTCTCCCCCGTGTGGATCTTTTGGTGGCGGATCAGTTGGGAGCTCTGGCTGAAGCTCTTCCCACATTCCTCACACGCGTGGGGCCTCTCCCCAGTGTGGGTTTGTCGGTGCAGAACAAGACAGGAGCTGTACCTGAAGCCCTGCCCGCAGTCGGGGCAGCGGAAGGGCCTCTCCTTTGTGTGCGTGTGCTGGTGATCGAGGAGATTGGAGCTGGTCTTAAACCTCTTCCTACATTGATCACACTCATAGGGCCATTCCCCAGTGTGGGTCCTCTGGTGCCTGATCAGGTTGCAGTTCCTCCTGAAGCTCTTCCCACACTCCAAGCAGGTGTGGGGCTTCTCCCCATCATGGAGCTGCTCGTGGAGCACCAGCTCCGAGCTCTGGCTCCATCTCCGGCCGCCTTCCCAGCTCGGGCTGGCTCTTTCTCCCTCAGATCCCCGCCAGCTGCGTTTGCAGCCCCTCCTCGTGCGGCATCTCTGGGCCTTTTCCTCCCCGTTGGCTTCCTGCACCGTGGAGCCGGCAGCCGCCACCGGCACCCCCCGATGTCCCCCCAAGGGGCCTTTTCCGCTCAGCCTTGGACTGCTTCATTCTCCAAACATGCCCCCAGAAAGCCAACTGGGAGATACTGGGAGTGACTGGGAACATGCTGGAGAGAACTGGCATACACTGGGAGATACTGGGAGGGACAGGAACAAAAGTGAAGGTGAAAGAGAGCAACTGGAACCATGTGGAGCACAACTGGTTCATAGTGGCAGGGACTGGGAGCACACTGGGCTCACCTTTGGATCGTACTGGGAGGGACAGGACTAATACTGGGAGGATCTGAGAGCGACTGGGAACACACACTGCACATCATCCGCCATACTGGGCCTGACTGGGAGCAACTGGGAGCAAATGGCATCATACTGGGACTGACTGGGCTGATCTAAGAAGCAACTGGAACCATGCTGGAGGCAGCTGGGACCATACTGGGAAAGATTGGAAGCAACTGGGATTATACTGGAACCACACTGGGAGGGCTGGCATGTGACTGGGATCAAACTGGAGCATACTGGGATCATACTGGGGCTGAAAGGGAAAGACTGGGATCACACTTTGGGCTACTGGGAGCAGCTGAGAGAAACTAGGATGATGCTGCAAGCAAACTGGAGGAACCGGGAAGGACTGGATGCATGCTGGAAGCAACTGGGATATACTGGGCATGACTGGGGGATCATACTGGGAGAACTAACACCTTACTGGGGCCACTGGCAGTGCCTGGAAATGACTATAGACATGCTGGGGGCAACTGGGATATACTGGGAGTGTCTGGAACCATACTGGAATGACTGGAACCACACTGGGAACAACTGGGACCATGCTGGGGAGAACTGGGACCACACTGGGGGCAACTGGGAGTGAGTGGGACCATACTGGGGGGACTGGGATCATCTGGGGAGTGACTGGGACTAGAGCAGGGGCAACTGGGTCCAACTGGAACCATACTGGGAGTGTCTGTAACTATAGGGGAGTGATGGCACCACACTGGGAACAACTGGGCCCATGCTGGGAGCAACTGGGATCACACTGGGGTCACTGGCACCAGACTGGGAGTGACTGGGAGACACTGGGATTAGACTGCAGGTGACTGGGATCATACTGGAGTGGCTACACTCATACTGGGATTATACTGGGTGTGAATGAAACCTGACTGGGGCTTGCTGGGAGCTACTGGGCCATGTTGGGAGGAAAATGTGACACACTGGAAGGAACTGGAACCGTGCTGAGAGGACTGAGACTATAACTGGGGCAACTGGGATCATACTGGGAGCAACTGGGGCCACCCTTTGAGCAACAGATGGAAACTGGGATTATGCTAGAGGAAACTGGGAGTAACTGGGCAAGACTGGGATCATTCTGAGGTAACTAAAACAAACTGGGAGTGTCTCTAACCATACTGGGGGCACTGGAACCACGCTGGGAACAGCTGGGATCATGCTGGGAGCAACTGGGACGATGCTGGGGGAAACTGAATCTACCCTGGAGGCAACTAGGCACAACTGGGACCCTGCTGGGAGGGACTGGGAGTATTCTTTGGGAAACTGGGATCATAATGGGAGGAACTGGGAACAACTGGAATTATTCTGGGAGCAACTGGGATCACACTGGGATCACAGTGAGAGCAGCTGAGTCCATACTGGGTTACACTGGGATCACATTGAGAGCGACTGGAATCATACTGGGATGGACTGGGAGTGGCTGGTTTTGTGGATTTTGGGGGGTTTAGATTTTGGGGGATTCTATTGGCAGTTTGAGGGGGAGTTTTTCTGGGGGTGTTTGGGGGTTTATTGAATTTTTTGTGGCTTTTTTTGAATTTTGGGGGTTTTACTGAGATTTTGTTGGGATTTTTGGCATTCTCAGAAATTCTGGGGGTTTTATAGGGATTTTTAGGAGATTTTGTGGGGATTTTATTGGAATTGCGGTGGCATTTAGCGGGATTCCTTGGGGATTTGAGAGTTTTTAGATTTTTGGTGGGTTTTGTGGGATGTTTTGGGTGTTGCCAGGATTTCTTTGGATTTGGGGCAGATTTTCTGGGACTTTTTATGGTTTTGAGATTTTGGGGGGATTTGTGGAGTTTAATTAGGATTTTTTTGGTTATTGGGATTTCAAAGGATTTTGTGGGCTGTTATTGGGATTCTAGGGTGTTTTAATGAGATTTTGAGAGATTTAATTGGGATTTAATGGGTTTTATTGGGACTTTCAGGGGTTTCAAGGAGATTTTGGTGCCTCTCAGCCCTTCCCCACACCCAGGGAATGCCACAAAGCCCCCCTAAAATTCCACTAATACCTCACAAATTCCCCAAAAGTTACAAGAAAACCCTCAAAACCCCCAGAGAATCTCCGAAAATCCCAATGGAACTCACCAAAATTATAAAAAACTCCCAAAAATTTCAATAAATCCCCTCCCCATCCAAAAAACCCCCACAACCCCAACAAAATACCCAAAATCCAAAATCCCCCAAAATCCTCTAGTCATCCCAAAACCCAATAATTCCCCTCAAAAACCCAATAATTTCCCCCAAACTCCCCAAAAAATCCCACAAAGCCCAAAAAAGCAACTCTGAAATCCCTAAAAACCCACTCAAAACCCAAAAATCCCCCAGAAGCCCCCCAGACTCAGTGGGGCCGTCCTGGATCAGGGGGCACCGGCTGGTGGAACAGGAGCCACTTCAGGGGGCCCTCAGAGCTTTTTGGGGAGGGGGCACCATGGGAGACCCCCCAAAAACTGGGGAGGGGGGGAACCCCTGCTGTGCCCCCTTCCCCTGAAACCCCCAGACCCCGGTTCAGGGTGGGCCTGGGACCCCTCAGGACCCCCAAATCTTCCCCCGGGACCCCTCCAGGAACCCCAAACCCCCCAGAGCTCCCCAGTTTTGGCCCAGAACCACCCTGGACCCCAAAAACCTCCCCAGGACTCTCAGACCCCCCCATTTCTCCCCAAAATTCACCCCAGACCCCACCTGAGACCCCCCCAATTCCATCAGGATGCCCCACATCCCCCTCAGACCACTCAATCCCCCCCAAACCCTATGAAATCCCCTGCAGACACCCCAAAATTACCCCTACAGCCACCTCAGACCCCCCCAGATGCCCTCACAACACCCCAGTTCCTTTCACAATCCCACAAAATCCCCTCTGACCCACCCAATTCTCCTGAGATCCCCCTAAACCCACCTGAGAACGCTCCAGACACTCTCAAGCTCCCCCCCAAGCTCCCTAAAGCTCCCTCTGACCAACCAAAGCCCCCTCAGACTCCCTCATTTACTCCAAACCCATCGCCCACCCCTGTGTTTCCCGTCGATGCCCCCAAAAATTCCCAATTTCCCCTCAGACCCGCCCCAAACCACCCCAGTCTCCCCCCGTCCCCACCTCAGCTCCACTCTCCCCTCACAATCTCCCGCCTCTGCCGTGCACGCGGACTCTCAAGAATGGCGGCGCGCCCCGCCCCGAAACAACCAATCACCGTGCTGCACATCCCTAAAACAACCAATCACAGCACGGCTCCCCTCAGCAATGCCCGTCTCGCCCGGGCCGCCCCAGCCAATCAGAGGAGAGCCGGAAGCGGCGCCCCCTTCTTCCCCGCCACCGGGACCCGCCGGGCTCGGGACAGGAACGGGAGGGGCCTGCGAGGGGATCGGAGGGGGGGGAGGGTCTGGGGAGGGGTCCGGGGGTTTGGGGGGGTCTGGGGAGGGGTCCTGGGGCATTGTGGGGGGACCTGGGGGGTGCAGATGGCTCCTAAGAGGGGTCTCGTGGGGGGGCGGAGGGGTCGTGGGAGGGTCTGGGGGGGTTTTGGGGAGGGGTCGTGGAAAGGTCTTGGGAGGGTCTGAGGGTGTTGGGATGGTCCTGGGGGAAGTTTGGGGAGGGCTCTGGGCGGTGCTGAGGGTGTCCTGGGAGGGTTTTGGAGGTTTTGGGCAGGGGCTCTGGAAGGGTTTGGGGAGAGGGTCTGGGGAGGGTCTCAGGGGACATCAAGGGCTGGGCCCGATTGGGGTTTGGGGGCAGGTTCCTTCCAGCCACAAGCATTCCAGCATTCTGTCAGGGACTCCCTGCCCTTCTTCCCTCTGCTCCCGGCTGCAGAATGTGCAGCAAAGCCGCCTTTGCTGTCTGCTTGGGGAGCCCAGCCAGCTGCTGCAGCCTGACCCTGCCCTGCACAGCTCCCCTGGCAGGCACGGCAGGAGCAGCGCCCCGGCAGCCTCAGCAATTGCCCTCTGACATCTCTGGCACACACTGCCATGGGCTGCAATTCCAGCTGCAAGCAAGGAAAAGATGGTCCTGCCCTTCAAGGCCAAATTCTGAAGGGGCCAAGACACAAGTGCAGCAAGATCTTCCACAGACATTTCACTGCCAGCCTCCAAAACTTCATCCAGGGCTGTTTGAGCACCTGGATGGGGAAGAAAAAAAAATCAGGGGAGGGTCTTTGGCTGGGAGCTGCCACAGGTAAAGAGAGACCCTGTGGAAGGGAAAAGGAGCAGACCAAGGAAGGCAGGAGAGAAAGCAGGACACAAACGGCAACCAGCTGAGAAGGTGGCACTCTGAAAACAAACCTGAACTTATGGAACAGGAATTGGACAGAAAGGAAGAATTCTGAAACTTTATTTACTCGGCTTCTCTGAGCAATCTGTGAAGCCAGGACTTCACCATCCTGACAGGGAAGAAGCATTTTCTAGATCAAACCTGAATTTGATCCCTTTTACTCTGAGCCCAGTAAATCCCAAGGAACTCATTTGTGGTCATTTTCATCAAGGGCCCAAGCTCTTTGTGCCAGCACATCCAGCAAGCACCAGGCAGGACAGCACGGCAACCAACTCACAGCTGAGGGACTCAGAACATCTAAACACCAGCAGGGCACATTGCTCATTTTTGCTCCAATAGACAGCACTGAAAAGGATAGGTAATGACAGCCTCTTCATCACCCCAATCCCTTCTCCCTTTTAAACTTTCTCTGAAATAACCAAAACCAGCTCTTAAAATTC
This sequence comes from Melozone crissalis, assembly GCF_028551555.1. NCBI lineage: Eukaryota > Metazoa > Chordata > Aves > Passeriformes > Passerellidae > Melozone > Melozone crissalis. The sequence goes on from NW_026535812.1 coordinate 316,057, forward strand.
CTTTATCTTTGTCAATCCCCGATCTTTTGGGAGCAGACTTAGGAAGAGAGCACAACATTAATCTGTTGTTATTCAGACATGGCTTGTTGTTCGTCTTTCCCTACTCAATGGCAGCAGTAGAGCTTGAGAATAACCAGGTATCCTGAGGAATTTTTCCTGCAGCAAATTATTTTCCTATCATGGTCCATCTGTAATTTTATTGCTTATTAGAAGACCACTATAAATACAGTACAGCACCTTGCAATTACTCCCCCTTCTATTTATAAACCTCAAAGTCTTCCAGGTCTGAACAAAAGGAAAAACCCTGCATCACCCTTTGGGGATATGAACATCTTTAGGGTTTGGACACATGCCAGGATAGCCACTGTAAGAGCTGGATGGACTGGAAAACCAACTGATGTAACAGTATTTTATGGTGAGAGGCAAATCCTGCTGCTGCTGCCCAGGAATTTCTTTTCATTTGAGAAGCATCAAGAAAGGCCAAGAGCGTTGAAATACACAGAGCCTGGGGGAGGCATCAGGGTATTTCTTGTAGCAGCTTCTCCCTGTCAAGAACCCCCTGCCAGGCTCAACTTGAGAGAAATTCTCCAATAATATCCAATCACCAGCTTCTTTTGGGTGGGATGAGGAACAGCCGTCAGCCCACTCCAGCACTGGAAATGTTTCAATGCACCGGAGCAGCAGTGCCTGCAGGGGAGAGGCTCTTTGGCTCTGGGCTCTCTGGGCACTTTCTGCTGCAAGGCCATTCCCCTCTGGAGCCCTGCCCAGCAGCCACACACTGCCCACAGGGGCTGGGGGCACAGGCACAGCCTGGGGCTGCTCCCCTCTGGCCAGCCCTGCTGGAATGGGCATGGGCAGGGCCAAGAGCCAGCCAGGTGCTGCTTCTGGAGGTGCTGGGAGCAGCCAGGGAGGCAGCACCAAACGGACCCATCTGAAGGTCTCCTCTGGTCCCGCAATCCCCACCCTCAACCCATTTTCCCATCCAAATCCCCTTTTCCCACTGAAATCTCCTTTTTCCACCCCAAATCCTTCTTTGTATATCCCAAATCCTTCTTCTTTCACCCCAAACCCTCTTTTCCCACTCCAGATGCCTTTTCCCACCCCAAATCCTCCTTCTTTCACACCAAAAATCTCCTTTTTCCATCCTAGATCCCTCTTTTTCCACCCCAAATTTCCTCACTCCAAATCCTTCTTCTTTCACCCCAAATCCCCTTCTGCCACCCCAGATCCCCACTGCAAATCCCCTTTCCCAGCCCCCAGGGATTTTGGGGTTCCTGAGGAGTTTTTGGGGTTTTTCCCAACATTTTACCCAGGGTCTACCTGCAGATATTGCAGCTGGAGCTGCTCCAAACAAACCCCACTGTGCCCCCCAGGGTTGCAATGGGTTTGGGGGGATATGGAGACTGGGGGGCTCATGACCCCAAATTTTGGGGGTTGGGGGGTTTGATCCTAAAATTTGTGGGTTGAGAGGGTTTGACACCTTGGGGTTTAGGATTTGGAGGGTTTTGACCCCAGACTTGGGGTTTGGGGATGTTTGGCCCCAGAATTTGGGATGTGGGGGTTTTTGACCCTAGGATTTGTCAGAGAGGGTGAGAGAGTAAGAGGGTAAGAGCGTAAGAGAGTAAGGTTCCTGTTACAATACAATAAATCTTCGTCTGTGTTGAATATTCTATTTCTCACTAACCAATCTAGTACAAGATACAAATCCTACAGCATTTACATGCAGCCTGAAAGAATCATTACATCACCATATAGTGTTACATTTTAAACCCTGAATACTACTCTTTGGATCCCTTCTGCTGAGCTAGTAGGGTCTGCTCTGACCCGTAGACCTGTCTGCAAGCAGAGGGAATTGTTTCATCAAAAGGAGATTACTTTCAGTCAGGTCACACCATTGTTTTCCAGTTGTTCAGTAACTAAGGTATCTCAAAGCTTGCTTTCATTTTATCTTGCTTTTAATTTTCTATATTCTCAAAATCATTTGCCAGACAATCATATTTATAAGGCTTTCCTGTTTCTTCTTCCCCAACACATGTTGAGTTTCAAGGTCCCTCTGGCCGAGTCCATCTCTACAAGGCACCGGAGAGGTGAGCTGCATAAAACCTCCCAAACACCAAGATTAAGCCCTGAAAAAGCCTCCCAGGAGTTCCCCATCCCTGGTCCCTCCCCTCGGGTGTTCCCCCTGTGCCCGCTGCTGGGGTCACGCTTGGATTCAGGGTCCCCCTTCTCCTCGGTGCCCGCCCCGCCCAGGCTGCTGGCAGTCCCAGCAATGCCAAAAGCTCCCCCCGATTCGCTCACCCCATTTCGGGATGCCGGGGCTGTTTGGACCTCCGGGCTCCCTTCTCCCCTCATTCTCTGCTCTGGGCTGCAGCGGCTCCAAGGAGTCCCCCCTGCCCCTCTCCAGGCTCTTGAGGCTCCCGCCCATGGCGGCGCTCCCCCCTCTCTGGGCTCCCCACTTTGGGCTCCTGGGGGACACAGGGCTCTGCTCCTCCAGGCTGCCTCTGCCGGCAGCTGCCACCAGCACCCCCCGATGTTCCCCCGAGGGGCCTTTTCTTCTTAGCCTTGGACTGCTTCATTCTCCAAACATTCCCCCAAAAACCCAACCCAGGGACCCCCCGGGATATCTGGGCCGAACTTCCCCTGCCCCCGCTCACCTGCGCGATGGGGGGGGGGGGGGGGGGGCGATGATACCACACGTGGGGGCTGCGAATTCAGGCCCAGCTCGGAGTGACCGCGTGCTTCCCTCAGCTCAGCCTTGATCCGCCTTTGCCCCTCCTCTTCCTCCCGCTCCTCCTCTTCCATCCCCCCTCCCCCTCCTCTCTGTTATCTCCACCTCCTTCTCCTCTTCCGTCCTGCCCCTTCCATCCCCTTTCCCCGTCCTCCTCCCTTACCCCGCCTCCTCCTCCCCCTCCATCCCTGCCCTTCCCTCCCTCCTCCTCCTCCCCCAGCAGCAGCCACACCCTCGCTGCCCCGTTCCCGCAGCCATCGCAGCCCGCAGCAGGAGCGGGGATGGAGCCGGGACAGGTCGGGATGGGCAGCGCGGGGCTCTCGGATGCTCCCAGCCGCTGCGGGTGGGAGGAGCCCGGCCCGGGCCAAAGGAGAGGCAAACTGGGCAAACTGGGGGCTGCACATCCCAACTGGGCCTTGCTGGGGACCCTGCCTGGCCACTGCCAGCCCTTGGGGCTCCTCTCGGCACATCCGCCGGGGGGGAACGCACACAGGGCAGGGAGATCCCAGCTGCATACTGGCAGCACTGCCAGGGACTGGGCTGCACTGGGATCGTACTGGGAGTGACTGGGGCTGTACTGGCTTTGTACTGACACCATACTGGGATCGTACTGGGAGTGACTGGGGCTGTACTGGCTTTGTACTGACATCATACTGGGATCGTACTGGGACTGACTGGGATGGTTTTGGGTTTGTATGGACATCATACTGGAATCATACTGCTATACCAGGGCAGATTGTGATCACACTGATGGAGACTGGGATCATGCTGGGATCATACTGGGAGTGAGTAGGAGCCGGCAGTGAGCAATTGAGACCATGTTAGGGGCAAATGGGATATACTGGGAGTGATATGGATTATGCTGAGGGTGACTGGGAGCAGCTGTGAGCAACTGGGAACACGCTAGGAGCAACTGGGAGGAACTTGGAGTGACTGGGTGCATGCTGGGGGGATTGGAAACTGCTGGGTTTATACTGGGATGAACTGGGATCATGCTGGAGGTGACTGGGATCATACTGGCAGTTAGTGCCACTACACTGAGATTGACTGGGAGTGCTTGGGAGCAAATGGGATCATACTGGAAGGAACTGGAAAGATGCTGGAGGGAACTGAGGTACACTGGGACATGCTGGAAGTGACTGGAACGAAAGTGAGGGGGAGAGCAACGTGAACCATGTAGAACAAAACTGGTTTATTCTGGCAGGGATTGGGAGAACACCGGGACCATATTTGCATCATACTGGGAGGGCCTGGACTAATACTGGGAGTATCTGAGAGTGACTGGGAACACACCTGCACATCATCCCCCATACTGGGCATGACCGGGTGTAACAGGGAACACGCTGAGAGCAAATGGCATTATACTGGGACTGACAGGGTTGATCTAGGAAGCAACTGGAACCATGCTGGAGGCAGCTGGGACCATACTGGGAGAGACTGGAAGCAACTGGGATTATACTGGGACCACACTGGGAGGGCTAGCATGTGACCAAGTTCAAACTGGAGCATACTGGGATCATACTGGGGCTGAAAGGAAGCGACTGGGATCACACTTTGGGCTACTGGGAGCAGCTGAGAGAAACTGGGACGATGCTGCAAGCAAACTGGAGGAACCGGGAAGGACTGGATGCATGCTGGAAGCAACTGGGATATACTGGGCATGACTGGGGGATCATACTGGGAGAACTGACGCCTTACTTGGGCCACTGGCAGTGCCTGGAAATGACTACAGACATGCTGGGGGCAACTGGGATATACTGGGAGTGTCTGGAACCATACTGGAATGACTGGAACCACACTGGGAACAACTGGGACCATGCTGGGGAGAACTGGGACCACACTGGGGGCAACTGGGAGTGAGTGGGACCATGCTGGGTGGGACTGGGATTATATGGGGAGTGACTGGGACTAGAGCAGGGACAACTGGGTACTACTGGCATCACACTGGGAGGAACGGGGAGCAACTGGAACCATGCTGGTGTCAATTGTGATCCTACTGGGATCACAGTGGAAGCAGCTGTGCCCACGCTGGGGGAGAATGGGATCATACTGGATCACACTTTCAGCAACTGGGACTGCACTGAGGGTGACTGGGAGTGGCTGTGAGCAACTGGGATCAGGCTGGAAGCCACTCCAGCCAACTGGGAGTGACTGGGAACATGCTGGGGCAGCTGGGTTTTACTGGGAGAGACTGAAACCATAGTGGCGGTAAATGGGAGCAACTGGAACCGTCTGAGAGATAATGGGAGCAGCTGTGTCCATGCTGGGGTCATACTGGGATCACACTGGCACTGATGTGACTGGAAGAGTACTGGGAGTATCTGAGAGTGACTGGGATCCTACTGGAACCAGACTGGGAGTGACTGGAAAGGTGCTGTCCATGACTGAAACCATACTAGAGGTGAATGGGAGCAACTGGGCCCACACTGGGAGTGACAGGGAGTCACTCTGGCCATGACTGGAATAACACTGGGAGGATCTGGGAGTGACTGGGGTCATACTGGGGGGACTGGGAGCACCTGGGATCATAGTGAAACTGACTGGGATTGTAGCAGGAGTTACTGGGATCATTCTTGGAGCCACTGGGATTGCAATGGGTGTGAATGGATCCTGACTGGGGGTTACTGGGAGCTACTGGGCCCATGTTGGGAGGAAAATGTGGAAACATTGGGAACAAGTGGGATCAGCTGGAAGGAACTGGAACCATGCAGAGGAGACTGAGACTACAACTGGGATCATACTGGGAGAAACTGGGACTACACTTTGGGCAATTGACAGAAACTGGGATCATGCTGGAGGCAACTGGGAGTAATTGGGAAAGACTGGGATCATTCTCAGGTAACTAAAGCCTTACTGGGGCAACTGGGATAAACTGGGAGTGTTTGTAACCACAGTGGGGGGACTGGAACCACACTGGGAACAGCCGAGACCATGCTGGGGACAACTGGGAGTGACTGGGACCATGCTGGGAGGGACTGGGACTATTCTAGGGACAACTGGGATCATGCTGGAATCACAGTGAGAGCAGGTGGGTCCATGCTGGGTTAGACTGGGATCACACTGAGGGTGATTGGAATCATGCTGGGATTGACTGGGAGTGGCTGTGAGCAACTGGAATTGATCTGAAAGCAACTGGGGGAAAGTGGGAGTGACTGGGAGCATGTGTGGGATCTCAGCCTCTCAGGGCTGAGGTGCAGGGTGACCAAGACCACCCCGGGGGGGCTCGGGAGTCCTGGAATGTTGCCAGAAATGTCTGGTGGCTGGACTTTGATCCCACATGGGAGACGACATCAGTATGAGGATAGGAGGATTTCACCGGGGTGAATGGTGAAGGGATAAGTTAATTGGAGTGTGAGATACAGGGTTTAAGATTTCTGTACAGGGAGGTCTAAAGAAGTAAGATGGAGGAATTGGGGCGTGCCCTTCTCCTTCTTCTTCTTCTTCTTGGCCTCCATCTTCTGTGGTGATGTTGGCACTTTGGGATTGGTCCTTACCAAAAGTGCACTGGTTAATAAGGGTAGAGGGTATTGGAGAAAAATGATAAATATTGTATACGTAACTCCGAGTATAAAGATAAGTGACCACCCCGGGGGCTCTTAGTGTGTGCCCATGGCTGACTGCTGAGCAGAACTCTGTCAGGCCAAGAGAAAATCTTTTAGATAAGCAATTAATAAACACCAAGACCAAGAAAAGATCTGAAGTCCCTTCTCGTCCTTTGGAGCGCGGGCTGCCCAAGGCCATCCCGGGCCTTTCCAGACCATCTAAACAGCCGGAAATCCGACAAGTGGCGTTCGCTGCGTGGGCTACTTCCCACCAAACCTTTCGGGGGGGGAAAAGCCCTGAAGAGCTGAAGAGCTGAAGAGCCAAGAGGACAGCACTGATAACTCCTGAGAAGAGAAGCCCGAAGAAAGAAAGAAGAAAAAAAAAACGGCCAGGAGAATCTGCAAAATCAGCAGTCACTGAGAATTCCATCTCTCAGCTTCTGCCGAAGACAGTTCGTAGCAGAGCGGCCTGGACTGGGACCAGAAAGGCGCCTCTGGATCCATCTCTCGTGACCTGCTGGACAGAGATCGGGAGCCTTCAGACCGCTCTGACGACAAATTCGGTAAGAAGGCCAAAAATAAGAATATGGGGGGCACACTCTCCCAGGAACAATGGGAAATCTTGTCTGCCTTACAAGGCGAGGCCGAATTATATACAGAAGGGATCCCAAAGAAAAAATTAAAACAGTTATTGTTGTGGGCAAGGCTCAACTACCCACTTGCAGAAACATGCCTGCTATTCGAAGTGGGGTTTTGGCAAGAAATCATAAGACATTTATATTTCTTAGCAACGAAAAAAGATGAGACAGCGTTAAAGCTGCTCTCGCCGGCAAGAATTATGCTAGAAGGCATTTCAGTGCAGTCTAAAAGACTGGAAAAGCAGCGAAAAACTGCGGCACCCTCAGAGGGGGGGGTGGAGCAAAACTCCGGGAAAAAATTAGCTCTGGCTTCAAGTAGCCAGGGAGAGAGGGCTCTCGAGAAAAGAGAGCAGGAAATAATATTAAACCCCCCGGTTGAAGATCCTAAGAAACCCCAAAAGCGTCCTGAAACCCCAGAGAGTATAGAGGAGTCAGGAACGGAAGGGGGGGAGCAGGAGGAAGACAAGGGATCGGGGGGAGCGCTTTCTCGCGAAGGGCACGGCGGCGCGGGAGCGGCGGTGCAAACGGGCAGCGCGGATGAAGATGAGCTGATGCGCTCGGTGGGCAAAACTCGCAAGAACCCGGGAGGGGGGTCACATACCAGCGTGGGGGCGGCAAATGCGGGCGGCGAATTGGGGGAAACTGCACAGCCCCAGAGGGCCACCATACCGAGATGCAGGAGGCACGCGGTTGTGACGTCAGACCCAGTGCGGAGGTTGGCCAGAATCGCGGGGCGGGCCGGAATGCCGGCGGGAGGCGGGCTGTACACACCGGAGGGAGGAGTGAACACAGTGTCAGAGGAGGAGGAGACAGAGTCAGGGACAGACCAAGGGGAAGAAACCTCGGGGGTGGAACGAGGAGGAGAGGATGACGTCAGCTCGGGAGAGACAGGGAGCGGCTCGGAGAGCACGCATGCGCAGAGAGTGGAGCGCGGGCGGCGGCGGGCCTGGTCCCCTGTGACGTCTCGGGCGAGGAGGGGCCGTGCTAGGGGCCCCACACCCTCTCCAGACTCGGTGCCTCTGGTTGAAACTCTCGGAGTCCCAGTCTCTTCCCTTCAGGGGAAACGTTTTGGTGTTCAAGCCCCATTTTTAGCTGAATTAAAAGCCAAGCAAACACGGTCTCAAATGAGATCGCCGGCATGTCGGACCGGAAGAGGAAATGGGGCAGTTGAGCTCATTCCGTCATCCAAGCCAGGGAGGCCGGTGACAGCGCCACCTAGTGGCAGGAGGACAGAAGTGCACGACATGCCGGATCGGTTTGGCGGAGCCACAGCGCCATCTCGTGGCGAGACTGCAACAATGCAGCAATTTTTTCCAACAACATATAAAAAGAAAAGCACTTTGAAGAAGAAAATTTTAACACAACAAAGGGATTATCCATCCACTTCGGGATTTCATGAAGATGATGAAAGCTCAGATGAAGAACAGCTACAAGGAGAAGATGTCGTAAGGATCACAGCATCGGAAGGTGTCCCGACATGGATGCTGTCAGCAGCAGAAGCAGCAAAAAGCTTCTTGCATTCATTTGATACAGCAAAAAAGAAATATCAACAGGATCCTCGAGTTTCCTTTTCGGATTTAGGAGCAAGGCCAAAAACCTCAAGACGAAAAATGAGACACGATGAATCACCGATGACGTCCACAACACCATTATTCATGCAAATCCCAATGGAGTCTCAAGAAGAGGAATTTCAAGAGCCGGTGAAGATGATGGATTGGAAGCGAATCAGAAAAGTGTTGGCAAAGAAAAAGCATTTATTCCCGGGATCAGGAGATTTGACAATGCCGGTGACATATGATGCCCAGGGACAGAATCCAAGGTGGGAAAGGATGGGTCATGAGACACTCAGGGAAGGCGGCTCAAACTTTTGGGCTGAACTCACAATACTTCAAACAGCTACTCAGAGGGACATTCACTATGTATGATCTCACACCATATGATATTTGAAGTATTGTGGCAATGATCCTCACTGAAACACAGAATCTTATCTGGGAAAAAAGGTGGAGAAAATATCTTGCTGAGTTGCGGAACAGATATCAAGGTGGGCCAAATACGAACCTCACAGAAGGGCAATTAGCAGGGGATCCTCCAGATGACAACCCAGGGGAACAAGCAGCGCGGCTTCCACGGAGAGTGTTAAACAACATCAAAGAAGCAGCGCGATTGGCAATCATACAAAGTACACCGACAGGAGCTCCGGATGTTCCGTTCTCTTGCATCAGGCAAGGTCCCGCAGAACCATTCATGTCGTTCATCGACCGACTCACGCAAGCCGTGGATCGACAGGTGACGACAGAAGAAGTGAAGAGGCCTCTCTTGGAGAGTTTAGCTTTCGGCAACGCCAACCCGGATTGTCAACGGGTGATTAGCACCATGCCAGGACGGCCATCCTTGGCAGAGATGGTGGAGGCATGCAGCAAGGTGGGGACACCTCAGCACGTCGCAGCGATTGTGAAGAATGAATTAAAAGAGGAATGGGAAGAACAGCTAAAGGGACGCTCAGAAGGGCAATCAGAGGACAAGACATTGGAGAAGATGTTCGAGAAATTACTCCATCAACAGGACGAAAACGTCAACAAAGTTCTTGCGACAATGCAGAAAAAGAACAAACCCCAAGGAGGACAGTGCTACAGATGCAGGGAGTCTGGGCACATGAAAAGGAATTGCCCACGGACACATATACCAACGCCAGCCCAGAAAGCAGAAAGGCCAATTTGTGCACGGTGCGGAAGAGGAAGACACTCTGTGAAAGAATGTTATTCCCGGACAGATGTGGAAGGAAATCCGTTACCACATCCAGGAAACCGAAAATGCAGCGTGGGAAATCCCCAGCACGCTCAGACACAAGTACTGGCGGTGTCACAAGAACAGGGCAGTCATCAGTGAGCGACAAGCAGATACCCTCAGCAAAACCCTCAGTCGATTCCACAGTGACCCAGACCTCCTCCCACCAGGGGCACAGTGTGCATTGGCAGCTTCAAAACTAGTATGCTTTCTAGATGAAAGTCATGCAGAGATACCAACAGGAATCCGCGGGGACTCATACAAGAAACAAGATTTCTTGATAATTGGACAAGATAAGTGCAGTATTCTTGGACTCATTGTTTATCCAACAGTTGTCTCAGCAGACAAAAATACAGAGTTAACAGTTTTGGCAAGAGCGCTTCGTCCACCATTGACTGTGCCGGAAAATACTGTGGTTGCGAGAGCCTTCGCATTGCCGCCACACGCAGTTGGAGAGGTCATGTCAATCTTCGACGAAGAAGGTTTCCCTATGAAAGACCATGTTGAAGTACATACAACATGGGTGAAGCACATAGGTCGAGACCGACCCACGCTTACGTGCCAATTGACATGTGGGGACAGGACAATATCGATCAGAAGTATGCTCGACACAGGGGCGGATGTAACGGTAATATCGTACATCTTTTGGCCACGCAATTGGAGCTTGGTCGCGCCATTGGGCTCTCTCTCAGGCATCGGGGGAGCATCTCTGTGTCTGCAAAGTGAGAATTCCGTCGTTGTCACGGGACCAGGAGATAAGACGGCGATCATTCGTCCTTTTGTCATCCAAAAGCCGATCACAGTCTGGGGTCGGGACCTTTTGGCACAATGGGGCGTGAAGATCGAAGTGGATTTTTAATAGGGGTCACTGCAGCACTCGCCACACTGAAGCTGACATGGAAAACAGATGATCCAGTTTGGGTGGATCAGTGGCCCCTTGAGCGGAAAAAATTGAGTGCTTTGAAAGACCTGGTCCAGGAACAATTGCAGAAGGGACACATCAAACCAACAGACAGCCCTTGGAATTCTCCGGTGTTTATCATCAAGAAAAAGCTATCAGGCAAATGGAGGTTGTTACACGACCTCAGGAAGACCAACGAAGTCATAGAAGACATGGGGCCACTTCAGTTGGGACTTCCATCTGTCTCAATGATTCCCAGAGACTGGCAGCTTGTGGTCATTGACCTCAAGGATTGTTTTTTCAGTATCCCACTCCATCCACATGATGCTCCGAGATTTGCCTTTTCAGTTCCGAGTATCAACAGGGAAACGCCTCTGCAGCGGTACCATTGGGTCGTTCTTCCACAAGGTCTAAAGAATTCTCCGACGATCTGTCAATGGTACGTGGCACGAGCTTTGGCACCAGCACGGAAGAAATTTCTGAAGGCGAAGATCATTCATTACATGGATGATTTGCTCATTGCAGCATCAACACGACAGGAGCTGCAAGAAGCTCGCGACTGTGTGATCGCAGAGGTGCAAAAGGCAGGTCTGGAAATCAGCATTTCGAAGATTCAAGAGGTTGCACCTTGGAAATATCTAGGGTGGAAAATTTCAGAGAAAACGATAAAGCCTCAAAAAGTGGAGATCAGCACAAAGGTCAACAATTTGCATGATTTGCAACAGCTTTTGGGAGAAATCAACTGGATGAGACCAGTTTTGGGAATCACAAACAGCGACATTCCAGCGCTGCTTGATCTCTTGAGAGGAGACACAGACATTCGTTCTCCCAGGACACTCACGCCAGAAGCGAGAAAAGAGTTGGAGAAAATCACGAACGCGATACAGAAAAGGCAGGCACATCGATTTGTTCCAACGTTTCCTTTTCAGTTGGCAGTTCCATGGTTTGATCTTCCAATGGGATGAATCGCAAAGGGACTCTTTGATAATCATAGAGTGGATTTTCCTACCACACAGACCCGCAAAAACGATTCTCACAGATTTGGAGATGGCAGCACAAATCATCATAAAGGCGAGAACAAGGTTGCTGACAATGGCAGGAAGAGAATTCTCAGTCATCAGATTACCTCTGAAACAAGACTATTTCGATTGGGCAATGCAACAATCGAAAGACCTGTTAATCGCGTTGTTAGCGTTCCCAGGAACTTGCACAGTCCACTTTCCACAGCATAGAATACTGCAATCGCAAATATGCTATAGAGCAAAACCACGAATAAGTGAAGAACCTTTGGACGGGGTCACAGTGTTCACGGATGGCTCAGGGAAGACACACAAGTCAGTGATCACGTGGAGAGACTCAACGACAGGGGATTGGGAATCAGATGTGAGGATGGCTCAGGGCTCTCCACAAATTGTGGAGTTGGCAGCCGTTGTCCGAGCATTTCAGTTGTTCAAACAGCCTCTCAATCTGGTGACAGATTCCGCATATGTTGCGGGTGTGGTCAAGAGATTGGAGGGTTCGCTCTTGAAAGAAGTCAGTAATGAGGTTTTATACTCATACCTGACAAGCTTGAAAACACTGCTAGAGAGCAGGGAAAGAGAGTATTTTATCACACACATTAGAGCGCACACGACACTTCCGGGATTCTTAGCGGAAGGGAATGCTCGGGCGGACAGGTTGACAATGCCCATTTTGCAAACACTGCCAGACATTTTTGAGCAGGCAAGATTAAGTCATGCGTTCTTTCATCAGAATGCGCAAGCGCTAATGGAGTCCTTTTGTCTCACAAAGAGTCAGGCGAGGGAGATCATTAGTGCTTGTCCAGACTGTCAGCTTGTGCAGCCACCTTCTTCTACCGGGGCCATCAATCCGCGGGGGCTGCAAAGTCTTCAGTTGTGGCAAGCTGATGTCACGAAATATCCATCTTTTGGGAGGCTCAAAATTGTTCATGTTTCTGTAGATACATTCTCAGGTGTAGTCTTTGCTTCAGCACAGGCTGGGGAAACAGCAGACCATGCTTGCCGACATTTTCTGCAGGCATTTGCAGCATTAGGTGTGCCTCAGGAGATAAAAACAGATAATGGTCCAACGTATACAGGCAGGGTGCTTGACAGATTCCTGAAAAGATGGGGTGTCAGACACACGTTTGGTATTCCACATTCACCCACAGGTCAGGCGATCATTGAGAGAACACATCACACCCTGAAATCCCTTCTGGACAGACAGAGAAGGGGTGAGCCAGAGGCAACACCTCACATGAAATTAAAGAAGGCACTGTACGTGCTGAATTTCCTAAATAGCTCATCCTCAGAACCTAATCCACCGATCGTGAGACATTTTCTAAACAACACACAGGCAAAGCTAAGGGAAAATCCTTTAGTTTTGATCAGAAACCCAGAGACAGGACAAATAGAGGGTCCTTTCAAACTAATCACTTGGGGCAAGGGTTTCGCTTGTATTTCCACAGATCGAGGTCTGAAGTGGGTGTCGGCGCGGCACGTGAAGCCATTCCGAACGCGAGAACACGAGAACGCTGATCCAGGAAACAAAGAGATGAGTACTCAGACAGAAGTCGAGACTCAGACTGCGAAAAACGACCCGGAAGAGAAATAAAAAGAAACTAAGGACTTTGGGGGTTTTCACATAAAAGCGAAAGAGATCTTCTTGGTGCAAACAGAAGGGGGAGATGTGGGATCTCAGCCTCTCAGGGCTGAGGTGCAGGGTGACCAAGACCACCCCTGGGGGGCTCGGGAGTCCTGGAATGTTGCCAGAAATGTCTGGTGGCTGGACTTTGATCCCACATGGGAGACGACATCAGTATGAGGATAGGAGGACTTCACCGGGGTGAATGGTGAAGGGATAAGTTAATTGGAGTGTGAGATACAGGGTTTAAGATTTCTGTACAGGGGGGTCTAAAGAAGTAAGATGGAGGAATTGGGGCATGCCCTTCTCCTTCTTCTTCTTCTTCTTGGCCTCCATCTTCTGTGGTGATGTTGGCACTTTGGGATTGGTCCTTACCAAAAGTGCACTGGTTAATAAGGGTAGAGGGTATTGGAGAAAAATGATAAATATTGTATACGTAACTCCGAGTATAAAGATAAGTGACCACCCCGGGGGCTCTTAGTGTGTGCCCATGGCTGACTGCTGAGCAGAACTCTGTCAGGCCAAGAGAAAATCTTTTAGATAAGCAATTAATAAACACCGAGACCAAGAAAAGATCTGAAGTCCCTTCTCGTCCTTTGGAGCGCGGGCTGCCCAAGGCCATCCCGGGCCTTTCCAGACCATCTAAACAGCCGGAAATCTGACAAGCATGCAGAGGGGGGGTGACTGGGATATACTGGGAGAGACAGGGAGTCACTGGGATCACACTGGGGCACTGGTATCAGACTGGGAATGACGGGATCATACTGGGAGTGGCTACAATCATACTGGGAGCAGAGTGGGTGTGATTGGACCCTGACTGGGGGTTCCTGGGAGCTACCAGGCCCATGCTGGGAGTCAACTGGGGACATAATCAGAGGAACTGGGAGCAACTGGGATAAAACGGGGGGCAAGTGAACCACACTGAGGTAACGGGGAGTGCCTGGCAATGACTACGAGAATGTTTCAGATATGGCAACTGGGATATACTGGGACTGTCTGAGACCATACAGGTGGTGTGAAATACAAAGTTGTGTTTCGTGACTGGTACAAACAGGTGATGTGTGTAGTTGTGAATGTGAAATGTGTGGACCCCAACAATGGCAGAGCTGTGAATTCTAATAATAACTGAGGAGAATAAAGCATGGGAAAAGGCCTTTGAACCTATCTTTTGTTTGCAATTAACCCTGGTTGATTTAGGAGCATTGGAATTAAGGTGTTAAAGATGTTGCTCTTTGCTTGCATTTAATCCATAACAAGCTCTGCAATAATAACCTTTTGAAGTATGATTTTAGACTATTACTTGTATCCTTGAAACTATAGCTTTGGAATATATATAAAGGAAATATGCCTATCTCGTGCCTTATTAAAGCAGAGAAAAACAGCTTGAGAAAGGAAGATGAACATCACCTCAAGGGTTTATGGTTTTGACCAAAGGGAAGCTAGACATCACTGTTATGAGATTTATAGTCTTTGCAATTAAAAGGTGGACACACATCTGGGGAGCTGGACCCCATCAGATGGGATTCGTCTTTCTTCTTTCGGAAACTGGACCGTCACCATCTGGGGATACTCCTTTGAGATACATCCTGAGAAATTAAAATCACAATAGTGTATAGAATTGTGATGTAATAATTTGGAATAAAAATTGCTGATGAGTAAAAGATTGGAAATAGAAACTGCTGAAAAAAAAAGCTGATGAGTACCCCTATAAATACCTGTAACCATCAATTATCGGTGTGCAGTTGGAGGGAAAACTTCCCCCACTGTACCCAGTGCTGTATTGCTCATACTTTACCATATTAATTAATAAATTGATTGCTGCTTGAATATTGGCCTAGTCAAGCTTCTCATTCATAACACCAGTCGTCCCCAGTGTTTCCAAGGACAGTTTGATTTCTCAGGGTGGCCATGGCAGCCAAACCCAGCAGTGGGGTCAGTGCAGTGCCCATGGCTACAGCCCCTTGCAGGGGCCCAGTGCAGCTTGGGCTGATGATCCACCCTCACAGCTGGCCCAGGGCAGCTCTGCAGTGGCTTTGGTGGCACCTGGGGCTGGCACACACCTGAACAGTGTGTCTGTTGCAGTGGGGAAACTCAGGAGGTTCAGATTGCTTCAAAAAACCCCAAAAAGGGAAAACCCCTCTTAGGCTGAGGGCAGCCAGCTCTGCAAGCACAGCAGGTCCCAGGGGAGTGAGGACAGACAGGATGGGGCTGGGCAAAGTGGAGCAAGGTTGTCTACACTGGGTCAGAGCTCCAGGCACAGCTTCTGTGAGCAGGCCAGAGCTGCTGAGGAGAGACCCTGGGTCAATATCAGTCACAGAATGCTGCAATCAACTCTGCTCCAAAGAGAAATAAAATAAAATACTTCCTTTAAAACAGGAATGTGTATTTTTTTTCAAGGTGTTTGAAATCTTTCTCCATAACAGGACTTGGAAAATTTTAATGACCCTCTCAGGGTTTGGTGTTGTTTACATCAGACTCAGTCCCTGAGAGAGTGTTCAAAAAACTTCTCAAGCACTCAAAGTTAAATTTAGACTCCAAAGTTTCTTGAAGTTTTTATGGGTCCCACTGAGGAACTCAACTCAGAAAGTGTCCCCAGGTTCCAGTTAGAGCAGAACATTGGAGGCAGTGATGACAGCTGGGGACAAACAAGGCAAAGCTGTCTCTGGTGCTGAGCAAAGCTGGATGTGTTTGAGGAATGCAAAGGGCCAAGGGCTGAGCCACAGCCCCTGGCCAGGCAGATCCTGTCCCTCCCTCCTTGCTCAGGCTCTTCCCGGGATGGGCACTGGCATGTGGGGATGTGCAATGGCAAGGGCAGGAGCATGGGGCGGCCCCTGCCAGGCTGCTGAG
The DNA here is from genome assembly GCF_028551555.1 of Melozone crissalis. Lineage (NCBI taxonomy): Eukaryota > Metazoa > Chordata > Aves > Passeriformes > Passerellidae > Melozone > Melozone crissalis. The sequence goes on from NW_026535812.1 coordinate 332,140, forward strand.
CAGGGACAAGGAGGCAATGAGGCCCCAAGGGTCACTTGTCTCCTGCTCCTGCCTCAGGCCCAGGCCCAGCAGCCATGGACAAAGTTCTGCCCAAGGTGGCTCTGGCAGGGCTGTCTTGCAGCTGCTGCCCATCCCTGTGTCCTGTGCAGCCCAGGCTGTCCCACGGTGTCCCTGCCCTGCACCTCTGTCCCGGCAGGCTGTTGGCATCCCCCGGCTGCCCCACCTGGCTGGGCCCTTCCTTTGCTGACAGCTCTGCCTCCTGCCTGCCTCTGCCTGCCCACACAAAGCTTGGGGCTGATACCAAAAGGGTTCATTCCATTTTTACCCTGCCTGTGAACTTTCAGCACAGGAACAAGGCATGCAGGGGCTGCTTTCCCAGCAAGGATGAGTGGAAGAGAAGAAGAAGACATCTGATTCAAGGGTGCAGGGATAGAGGAATCAAGGAGTGAATCTGGGAACTTGGGGTGGGTTTTATGGAAATGGGTAAATTGTAATTCACATTTAGTGACTGTGTATAAGCAACACCCTGGTAGAATTACATGTCCATGTAGGGTTGGGAGTTATCCCTCACCAGACCTCAGGCCTGAATAAATGACACCCTCTGAAATAGCAAATTAGTGTTATGGAGTCTTGTTCTGATATTTCAGAGATTTGCTGACCGTGGTTCCTCACAGACCCAAGGAGTCAGCTGTGACACTGTGGAACCCCATGGAACAAAGGGTCCATTGTGACACAGCAGAACCCCATGGAACCAAAATCCATTTTGGCACATTGGGGCCACATCGAACCAATGGTCCATTGTGATACTGCGGATCCAAGGAGACCATTGGGACCCTGAGGAACCTCTTGGAACCAAGGGGCCATTGTGACACAGCAAGGCCTGGTGGAACCATGGGTCCATGTCACATGGTGACACTGCAGAACCTCACGGAACCAAGGTGACCATGTTCTACTGCAGAGCCTCGTGGAACAAAGGGTCCATGGTGACACTGCAGAACCAAGGAGACTGCTGCTGGCAGTGTGAGAGCTCATGGAACCAGAGATCCATTGTAACACAGCAAGGCCTGATGGAACCAAGAGTCACTTGTTAAACTGTGTGGCCTCATGGAACCATGAGCCATTGTGACACAGCAGGGCCTCATGGAACCATGGAGGCCATTTTTACACTTGGAAGCCTAGTGGAACCAAAGGGCCATTGTGGCACTTCAGAGCCTTGTGGAGCCAAGGGGACCATGGTGACCCAGCGGGGCTGCATAAAGCCAATGGTCTGTTATGGCATGGCAAGGCCTTACGGGAGCATGGAGACCATTCTGACACCACAGGCCCCATGCAAGCAAGGAACCATTGTGACACTGTGGGTTCTTGGCAGGCCAAGGAGCTATTGGCACACTGTGTTGCACCATGGAACCAAGGAGGCCATTGTGACACTCCAGGGCCCCATGGAACTAAGGATCCATGGAACATTGCAGGACCCCATGGAACCAAAGTCCATTGGGACATTGTGGGGCCTCATGGAATCCTGGGGGCCATGATGACACTTGGAGGCCTTGTCGAATCAAGGGGCTCTGCAGGGCCTCATGGAATCAAGGAGACTATTCTGACATTTTGAGTCCCCATGGAACCAAGGGTCCATTGTGACACTGTGGCACCGAGGAGATCTCTGTGACACTGCAAGGCCTCATGGAAGCAAGGGACCATTGTGACACTCTGGAGCCCCATGGAAACAAGTGGCCAGTGTGACGCATCTGGGCCTCATGGAACCAAGGATCCAATATGACACCTCACTGTGACACTGCAGGGCCCCATGGAAACAAGGGGACAGGGAACTGGTCTGGTTGGCTTGGCCTGACTGGTCCAACTGCCCTTGGCATGTCGGGGGTCTCTTCTCATGTACCCCTGAAACCCTGGGGCTCTGGGCTTTCCTTCAATTGGAAAAGAACGGCTCTTCTCATTCAAGCATCCATGACCAAAAGGGGATTTCCCCTCCAAATTTCCCAATATCCAGGGATTGTTCCCAGACAAAAGCTGCCATTACCAACAAGTCTGGCTGACCTAGTCTTCCTGAGAGCTGGGTCTCACCTGCCCTCAAACACTGAGGCTCTGTGCTTTCCTTCCTATGGAAAAGAGCTGTCCCTCCTGCACAGGCACCCATGGCCAAAGCTGGTACTTGTCCTCCAAAATTCCTTCATTCAAGGGTTTTTTCTCCCAGACAAGATCTCCCAGTACAGGCAGGTCTGGCTGGCCTTGGCTTCTGGTGGTTGCCTGAATTCTGCCCTGAAACACTGGGGCTCTGCCCTTTCCATCCTAAGGGAAAAGAACCATCCTTCTTCTCCAGGTACCCATGGCTGAAATTGGGATTCCACCACCAAAAGTCCTATATCCAATTATTGCTCCTACACAAAAGCTTCCATTACAGACAGGTCTGGCTGGCCTTGGTCTCTGGTGCCTGCAGTTCATCAGCCCCTGAAGCACTGGGGTTCTGTGCTTTCCTTCCTATGGAAAAGAATCTTCTTCTTCATCCACGGCCAAAATTGCTACTCCTCCTAAAATATTCACTACATGAAGGGTTTCTCCCAGACAAAACCTGCGAGCTCTGGCTGGACCTGTGGGCTCTGATGGCCACCTGTCATCTGCGCCTGAAACACTGGGGCTCTCTGCCTTCCTTCCCATGGAAATAGAACAGTCTCCTCGTCCAGGGGCCATGGCCAAATTTGAGATTTGGCCCCTAAATTTCATGTATCCAAAGATAGCTCCCAATCAAAAGCTGCCAGGAGAGACAAGTTTGGCTGGCTTGGCCTCCCAGGGGCTGCTTCTCATCTACCATCAAACCCTGGGGCTCTCTGCTCTCCTTCAGATGGAAAAGAAATGACCTTTTGATCAAGGGACCAGTGGCCAAAACTTGTATTCCACCTCCCAAATTCTGTGTATCCAAGGATTTCTCTCAGGCACAAGCTGCAATTCCAGAAAGGTCTGGCTCGCCTTGGTCCTTGGTGGCCTCTGCTCATCTGCCCCTGAAACACTGGCCCTCTGTTTTCCTTCCAATGGAAGAGAATCGTTGTTCACATCAAAGTGCCCATGGGCAAAACTGAAATTCGGCCTAAAAAATTCTATCTATCCAAGGATTGCTCCAAGGCAAAAGCAGCCAGGACACACAGGTCTGACTGGTCTTGTCCTGAGGTGATTTTCTTAGACTATCAGCAGAATGTTTTCATTTGCCAATACCTTGGAGAGGGCTGAGAGATCTCCCAAGATGGGGTTTGGAGGCCTCAAGCACATGAGCACTGTACAGGGACAGTGGAGCTCTGTGCTCAGTGGGGTGGAGAAGGAGGACAGCAGAGGAGAGCCCTGGGAGGGACTGAACGGTGGTGTCAGAGGTGGTGGATCCTTTTGACAAGGTAGAGAACAGACAGAGAAAGCAAGAATTAATGCAAAGGACAGATAGGGAGGGCCAGACAGGACCCAAAGAGAAAGGAATTTCCCTCCCAGGGCAGGGCTGTGGTGCAGCACATCACCCAGCAGGAGCCTGTAGCAGCCCCAGGCTCTATGTGGGCAGGCAGAGGCAGGCAGGAGGCAGAGCTGTCAGCAAAGGAAGGGCCCAGCCAGGTGGGGCAGCCGGGGGATGCTGACAGCCTGCAGGGACAGAGGCGCAGGGCAGGGACACCGTGGGACAGCCTGGGCTGCACAGGACACAGGGATGGGCAGCAGCTGCAAGACAGCCCTGCCAGAGCCACCTTGGGCAGAACTTTGTCCATGGCTGCTGGGCCTGGGCCTGAGGCAGGAGCAGGAGACAAGTGACCCTTGGGGCCTCATTGCCTCCTTGTCCCTGCTCAGCAGCCTGGCAGGGGCCGCCCCATGCTCCTGCCCTTGCCATTGCACATCCCCACATGCCAGTGCCCATCCCGGGAAGAGCCTGAGCAAGGAGGGAGGGACAGGATCTGCCTGGCCAGGGGCTGTGGCTCAGCCCTTGGCCCTTTGCATTCCTCAAACACATCCAGCTTTGCTCAGCACCAGAGACAGCTTTGCCTTGTTTGTCCCCAGCTGTCATCACTGCCTCCAATGTTCTGCTCTAACTGGAACCTGGGGACACTTTCTGAGCTGAGTTCCTCAGTGGGACCCATAAAAACTTCAAGAAACTTTGGAGTCTAAATTTAACTTTGAGTGCTTGAGAAGTTTTTTGAACACTCTCTCAGGGACTGAGTCTGATGTAAACAACACCAAAGCCCTGAGAGGGTCATTAAAGTCCTTGTGCTGTGTCTGTGCTGCTGAGCTGGGCTGGGCTCTTGGCCCAGAGGCAGCTCCTTGCAAACCAAGAAGAGCTTCAAAAAGACATTTCTCCTGAGGAGCAGCTCCTCTCCCAGCCCAGCAGGGCTGAGGCACTGCCTGCAGCCACCCTGGGCACAGCACAGAGGCACAGAGAGCTTCAATCAGTCAGGGCTGGGAAGATGCTGAGAAGTGCCTGGGACACAATCACTGCCAGCCCTTGGCACAGGAACCTCTGGCTGCAGGACAATGCAGCTGCAGCTTCTGGAGTGATCTCCTAAAGCTGGACATCCCAATGCCTGCAGACTCTGTGAGTAAAAGACTGAATATTCCTGGTGCAGGGGAGGTGAAATGCTCATGAAGCTTTGACATGCTGAGGAATGCCTGTCAGCCATAAAATATTTCCAATACAAGGATTTCATTAAAAATTAGGACATTTCCAAGGACTTTGTATTCAGTTCCCTAATATCGGAGAATGGCAGGGAGCGGGGGATTGACATTAAAGATTGATTATTAATTATTAATTATGAAATTTTAAAAGTTCCCAAGACATTGGAACTGTTATTTTTATGTTCTGTAGATTCACAGGAGATCCCTAATGTGCTTTCAGCCACTCTGCCCAAGCACAGCAGCAGCATCACCTTTGCTGGAGCCATCAGGCTCAGTCTGACCTGTCCTTTCTCCCACCTCCAAACAGAACCTGCCCCAGCCAGTGCCCTGCAAACAGGCAGGGTTCTGTAGGGCCAAGCAGAGGGCACAGAGATTTGGGGTCTGTGAGTGCTGGCACAGAGAGATCAGGCACTGGGAAACACCTGCAGGAGGAAAATCTGCAGGAAGCAGAGAGAAGATCAGGCAATGAGAGAAAACAAAACCCAGCAATGCTGTGGCAGGGAGAGTTTAGAGATGCCCACAGGATCCCCTCCAGTGCACCCCCTCCCTCTGAACAAGCCCCCTCCCTCCTGTGCCCCAGCCCAGCCTCTGCCCTCAGGGCTGGGGCTCCAAGGCGTGCAGCCCCTCCTGTGCAGGCAGAGCTGCAGCAGAGCCATGGGGCAGCTCTGCAGCCCCGGGCCCAGTTCCCTCTGCAGAGCACAGGGCTGGGAGCAGCTGCCCAGCCCTGGGGGCTCTGGAGGGGGCACCGCTGGCTAAGGGTGACGCTGTGCCCAGTGCCCGGCTCTGGGCAATGCTGTCAGGGCAGCCAGGGAATAAGCTGCATCTCCCTTCAACCAATGCCAGCATAAGGACACTTGGGAGTTTCTCTTAGATTTCAGCCAAAGCTGGGAGCCTCAATCAAGGGTGCAAACCTATCCTAGAACAACTTTGAGTTATAGGATTGATGGGGAAAGGCAGAGGTGTTGTGACACTGAAAGTGCTGATGGGTTGGTGGAACGAGCAACGTGAGTCCTTGGCTACAAAACTGGAGCTGGGCTGTGGTGGATCCATCTGCTCTCAGCAGTACCTGACGGTTGGTAAGAGAAACTTGGGAGTGTGAACATTCTCCATTTAAGAAATTGAAAGCCCAGAGAAACTCAAAACAGAATGAAGTGACAGATCATCTGCTCCCAGTCTGCACTCACCATTTGGCTGCAGGGAACTCACTTTGTTCTACCAGAGGGCAGCAGAAACGCTGAGTGTATCTGATATGGAAGAGCACGACAGACAGGGGGGGAGCTCAAAAAGAAAACCTCACAACTCTTAAACACAAAACAGTGTCTGTGTATGTTACAGTGGAGGGTGTATGGGAAATGCCTTTGATTTTGGTTACAGATATCTCCTCTGACTCGTCACTGTCCCTTTCTGCATGAACAGGTGCCCATGTGCTGCCACAGCAAATGTCCAACAGCAGCTCCATCAGGCACTTCCTCCTGCTGGCATTGGCAGACACGGGACGACTGCAGCTCCTGCACTTCTGCCTCTTGCTGGGCATCTCCCTGGCTGCCCTCCTGGGCAACGGCCTCATCATCAGCGCCGTAGCCTGCGGCCACCACCTGCACACGCCCATGTTCTTCTTCCTGCTCAACCTGGCCCTCAGCGACCTGGGCATGATCCGCACCACTGTCCCCAAAGCCATGCACAATTCCCTCTGGGATGGCAGGAACATCTCCTACTTAGGATGTGCTGCTCAGCTCTTTTTCTTTATGTTCTTCATTTCAACAGAGTTTTATCTCCTGACCGTCATGTGCTACAACCGCTACGTGTCCATCTGCAAGCCCCTGCACTATGGGACACTCCTGGGCAGCAGAGCTTGTGCCCACATGGCAGCAGCTGCCTGGGCCATTGCCTTTCTCAATGCTCTGCTGCACACAGCCAATACATTTTCCCTGCCCCTGTGCCATGGCAATGCCCTGGGCCAGTTCTTCTGTGAAATGCCTCAGATCCTCAAGCTCTCCTGCTCCAAATCCCTCCTCAGGGAAGTTGGACTCATTGCTGTCAGTGCCTGTTTAGCACTTGACTGGTTTGTGTTCATTGTTTTCTCCTGTGTGCAGATCTTCAGGGTCGTGCTGAGGATCCCCTCTGAGCAGGGACGGCACAAAGCCTTTTCCACCTGCCTCCCTCACCTGGCTGTCGTCTCCCTGTTCATCAGCACTTGCACATTTGCCTACCTGAAGCCCCCCTCCATGTCCTCCCCATCCCTGGATGTGGCCCTGTCAGTTCTGTACTCAGTGGTGCCTCCAGCCCTGAACCCCCTCATCTACAGCCTGCGGAACCAGGAGTTCAAGGCTGCGGTGTGGAGACTGGTGACTGCATGCTTTCAAAAACATTAAACTGCTGGGCAATATCTGCAAATAACTTGCAATCAAAGTCATCTTTGCTGCTTCTTGTTGGCTTCATTTTAGAGTTTCTTTACCTTTGTTTTACTTTTTCCTTATTGTCCAAAAAGAAATGTCATTGTTTGTTGCATTGGTCATTTTGTTCCTCTCCACCATCCCTGTGGCCACAGACTGTGGCAATGAGGGGCTGTGGTGTTGGTGCCTTTAAATGAAATGATGATTTCTCCCAACAAGGTTTTCTGCAGAGATGCCGTTTTGTTGCCTTCTCTGGAGCTGCAGCAGCAATGTCTGTGTGCAGAGCTGGGGGCAGATCAGGGCTGGCCCAGCAGCTGTGCCCAGCAGCAGCAGCAGCACTTGGTGTTGCCAGTGCTGCTGCTGTGGCCCTGCCCCGCTGCCCTGGTGGCCCTGGTGTTGCTGCAGAGCCTGAGTGCTCTCAGGGCCGGGCACAGCCCTGGGGGTGGCAGTGCCGGGGCTGCAGCAGGGACAGGCCATGGGCACTGCTGGGGCAGCGCTGACGCCTCAGGCCAGGGCCTGGGGGCTCCAGGCTCCTTGCCCAGGCTCTCTCAAGAACACAGCCAGGCCAATGCTCAGAACCGAAAAGCACTGTGAGCAGCCCCAGGCTGGCTGTGGGCAGACTGGGGACAAACAGCATGGCTGGGGCTCTGCAAGGGCCCTGGGGCAGGTAGGAAAGAGCAGCAGAGCAGGGACTGATCCATCCCCAGTGCGCTGCAAAGCCCAGGGCAGCGTCCCAGAGCGTCCTCATGGAGCTGCCAACAACATCCCCCCTCTGCAGCCCTGGCCTCTCCCCCAGCTCACACAGGTGCCCCATCCTTGCAGGCACAGACACGGCAGCACTGGCTCAGCAGCCCCTGTTTGCATTGCACAGAGCAGGCAGGAGCACCCCCATGCTGTTGTTGTGGGGACATGAACCTGAGGGAGCACAAATGCCATCAGCCCCTGGGGCCAGCAAGGGCTGAGGGACACCAGGGAAACAACTCAGGTTTGTCCTGGCCTCTGCAGTCAGCCAGAAAGTTTGTTCCCATCAGCTGGGAGTTTCCTGTCCCACTGCAGACGCTGTTGCTCAGAGCCAGGGCTGCCTGGCAGCCACCCCCAAACTGCCCTGAGCATTTCCTTGGCTTCACCTTTGATTTCTTTACTCTTCACTGGTACAAATTTCTTCCTGTTGCCCACCCCTGCTCCCTCCCCTGCAAACAGCCCATCCCTGTTTGCCCTTCCCTCTCTTGCCCCACTCCCCATTGCAGTTCCTGACTTGGCCCAATGGGAATGTCCCCCGAGCAGCAGGATCATCCTACAAGTGCTGCAGGAATTGTCTGCAGGTTCCTGCAGTGCCTGGTGCTGCTCCCTTGCCAGAGGCACCCCAGGCCAGGGGGGCACTGTGTCTGGGCTGCTGTGTCTGGCTCTGGGGCTCCCTGTTCTGGGCAGTGAGGAGGAGCAGCAGAGGCTCTGCAGGACTGACAGGATGGGCTTTGGGGCTGGCAGGAGAAGCTGAGGGGGGTGGGCTGCTGGAGGTTCTGAAGAGGATGCCCAGGGCTCCTCCTGCAACAACTCCAAGGGTACTTTCAGAGAATCCCAGAATCACCAAGGTTGGAAAAGGCCATGGAGATGAAGTCCTACCCATGGCCGTATACGGTCCTGTCTCCCCTTCCCTTCCCATCCCTTCCCTTCCCTTCCCTTCCCTTCCCTTCCCTTCCCTTCCCTTCCCTTCCCTTCCCTTCCCTTCCCGGAACCTTCCCTTCCCTTCCCTTCCCTTCCCTTCCCGGAACCTTCCCTTCCCTTCCCGGAACCTTCCATTCCCTTCCCTTCCCTTCCCTTCCCGGAACCTTCCCTTCCCAGAACCTTCCCTTCCCTTCCCGGAACCTTCCCTTCCCTTCCCGGAAACTTCCCGGAACCATCCAGGAACCTTCCTGGAACCTTCACTTCCCTTCCCGGAACCTTCCCTTCCCGGAACCATCCCGGAACCTTCCCTTCCCTTCCCTTCCCTTCCCTTCCCTTCCCGGAACCTTCCCTTCCCTTCCCGGAACCTTCCCTTCCCTACCCGGAACCTTCCCTTCCCGGACCCTACCCTTCCCGGAACCTTCCCTTCCCGGAACCTTCCCTTCCCTTCCCGGAACCTTCCCTTCCCTTCCCGGAACCTTCCCGGAACAATCCCGGAACCTTCCCGGAACCGTCCCTTCCCTTCCCGGAACCTTCCCTTCCCGGAACCTTCCCGGAACCTTCCATTCCCGGAACTTTCCCGGAACCTTCCCTTCCCTTCCCTTCCCTTCCCTTCCCTTCCCTTCCCTTCCCGGAACCTTCCCTTCCCTTCCCGGAACCTTCCCTTCCCGGAACATTCCCTTCCCTTCCCTTCCCTTCCCTTCCCTTCACTTCCCTTCCCGGAACCTTCCCGGATCCTTCCCGGAACCTTCCCTTCCCTTCCCTTCCCTTCCCTTCCCTTCCCTTCCCTTCCCGGAACCTTCCCGGAACCTTCCCGGAACCTTCCCGGAACCTTCCCTTCCCGGAACATTCCCTTCCCTTCCATTCCCTTCCCTTCCCTTCCCTTCCCGGAACCTTCCCTTCCCTTCCCTTCCCTTCCCTTCCCTTCCCTTCCCTTCCCTTCCCTTCCCTTCCCTACCCTTCCCTTCCCTTCCCTTCCCTTCCCTTCCCTTCCCTTCCCTTCCCGGAACCTTACCGGAACCTTCCCTTCCCTTCCCTTCCCTTCCCTTCCCTTCCCGGAACCTTCCCTTCCCGGAACCTTACCTTCCCTTCCCTTCCCTTCCCTTCCCTTCCCTTCCCTTCCCGGAACATTCCCTTCCCTTCCCTTCCCTTCCCTTCCCTTCCCTTCCCTTCCCTTCCCTTCCCTTCCCTTCCCTTCCCTTCCCTTCCCTTCCCTTCCTTTCCATTCCCTTCCCTTCCCTTCCCTTCCCTTCCCTTCCCTTCCCTTCCCTTCCCTTCCCTTCCCTGCCCTTCCCTTCCCTTCCCTGAACCTTCCCTTCCCTTCCCTTCCCTTCCCTTCCCTTCCCTTCCCTTCCCGGAACCTTCCCTTCCCTTCCCTTCCCTTCCCTTCCCTTCCCTTCCCTTCCCTTCCCTTCCCTTCCCGGAACATTCCCTTCCCTTCCCTTCCCTTCCCTTCCCTTCCCTTCCCTTCCCTTCCCTTCCCTTCCCGAACCTTCCCGGAACCTTCCCGGAACCTTCCCGGAACCTTCCCTTCCCGGAACCTTCCCGCAACCTTCCCGGAACCTTCCCGCAACCTTCCCGGAACCTTCCCGGAACCTTCCCTTCCCTTCCCTTCCCTTCCCGGAACCTTCCCTTCCCTTCCCTTCCCTTCCCATCCCTTCCCTTCCCTTCCCTTCCCTTCCCTTCCCTTCCCTTCCCTTCCCGGAACCTTCCCGGAACCTTCCCTTCCCTTCCCTTCCCTTCCCTTCCCTTCCCTTCCCTTCCCTTCCCTTCCCTTCCAGGAACCTTCCCTTCCCTTCCCTTCCCTTCCCTTCCCTTCCCTTCCCTTCCCTTCCCTTCCCTTCCCTTCCCTTCCCGGAACCTTCCCGCAACCTTCCCGCAACCTTCCCGGAACCTTCCCATCCCTTCCCTTCCCTTCCCTTCCCTTCCCTTCCCTTCCCTTCCCGGAACCTTCCCTTCCCTTTCCCGGAACCTTCCCTTCCCTTCCCTTCCCTTCCCTTCCCTTCCCTTCCCTTCCCTTCCCTTCCCTTCCCTTCCCGGAACCTTCCCTTCCCGGAACCTTCCCTTCCCGGAACCTTCCCTTCCCTTCCCTTCCCTTCCCTTCCCTTCCCTTCCCTTCCCTTCCCTTCCCGGAACCTTCCCTTCCCTTCCCTTCCCTTCCCTTCCCTTCCCTTCCCTTCCCTTCCCTTCCCTTCCCGGAACCTTCCCTTCCCTTCCCTTCCCTTTCCCTTCCCTTCCCTTCCCTTCCCTTCCCTTCCCTTCCCTTCCCTTCCCTTCCCTTCCCTTCCCTTCCCTTCCCTTCTCGGAACCTTCCCGGAACCTTCCCTTCCCGGAACCTTCCCTTCCCTTCCCGGAACCTTCCCTTCCCTTCCCTTCCCGGAACCTTCCCTTCCCGGAACCTTCCCTTCCCTTCCCGGAACCTTCCCGGAACCTTCCCGGAACCTTCCCTTCCCTTCCCTTCCCGGAACCTTCCCGGAACCTTCCCTTCCCTTCCCTTCCCTTCCCGGAAACTTCCCTTCCCTTCCCTTCCCGTCCCGGAACCTTCCCTTCCCTTCCTTTCCCTTCCCTTCCCGGAACCGAACCTTCCCTTCCCAGAACCTTCCCTTCCTTTCCCTTCCCTTCCCTTCCCTTCCCTTCCCTTCCCTTCCCTTCCCTTCCCTACCCGGAACATTCCCTTCCCTTCCCTTCCCTTCCCTTCCCTTCCCTTCCCTTCCCTTCCCTTCCCTTCCCTTCCCTTCCCTTCCTGGAACATTCCCTTCCCTTCCCTTCCCTTCCCTTCCCTTCCCTTCCCTTCCCTTCCCTTCCTGGAACCTTCCCTTCCCGGAACCTTCCCTTCCCGGAACCTTCCCTTCCCTTCCCTTCCCGGAACCTTCCCTTCCCGGAACCTTACCTTCCCTTCCCTTCCCTTCCCTTCCCTTCCCTTCCCTTCCCTTCCCTTCCCATCCTTTCCCTTCCCTTCCCTTCCCTTCCCTTCACTTCCCTTCCCTTCACTTCCCTTCCCTTCCCTTCCCTTCCCTTCCCTTCCCTTCCCTTCCCTTCCCTTCCCTTCCCTTCCCTTCCCTTCCCTTCCCATCCTTTCCCTTCCCTTCCCTTCCCTTCCCTTCCCTTCACTTCCCTTCCCTTCCCTTCCCTTCCCTTCCCTTCCCGGAACCTTCCCTTCCCTTCCCTTCCCGGAACCTTCCCTTCCCTTCCCTTCCCTTCCCTTCTCGGAACCTTCCCGGAACCTTCCCTTCCCGGAACCTTCCCTTCCCTTCCCGGAACCTTCCCTTCCCTTCCCTTCCCGGAACCTTCCCTTCCCGGAACCTTCCCTTCCCTTCCCGGAACCTTCCCGGAACCTTCCCGGAACCTTCCCTTCCCTTCCCTTCCCGGAACCTTCCCGGAACCTTCCCGGAACCTTCCCTTCCCGGAAACTTCCCTTCCCTTCCCTTCCCGTCCCGGAACCTTCCCTTCCCTTCCTTTCCCTTCCCTTCCCGGAACCGAACCTTCCCTTCCCAGAACCTTCCCTTCCTTTCCCTTCCCTTCCCTTCCCTTCCCTTCCCTTCCCTTCCCTTCCCTTCCCTTCCCTTCCCTTCCCTTCCCTTCCCTTGCCAGAACATTCCCTTCCCTTCCCTTCCCTTCCCTTCCCTTCCCTTCCCTTCCCTTCCCTTCCCTTCCCTTCCCTTCCCTTCCCTTCCCTTCCCTTCCCTTCCCTTCCCGGAACATTCCCTTCCCTTCCCTTCCCTTCCCTTCCCTTCCCTTCCCTTCCCTTCCCTTCCCTTCCCTTCCCTTCCCTTCCCTTCCCTTCCCTTCCCTTCCCTTCCCTTCCCTTCCCTTCCCTTCCCTTCCGTTCCCTTCCCTTCCCTTCCCTTCCCTTCCCTTCCCTTCCCTTCCCCTCCCTTCCCTTCCCGGAACCTTCCCGGAACATTCCCTTCCCTTCCCTTCCCTTCCCTTGCCTTCCCTTCCCTTGCCTTCCCTTCCCTTCCCTTCCCTTCCCTTCCCTTCCCTTCCCTTCCCTTCCCTTCCCTTCCCTTCCCGGAACCTTCCCGGAATCTTCCCGGAACCTTCCCGGCACCTTCCCGGAACCTTCCCTTCCCTTCCTGGAACCTTCCCTTCCCTTCCCTTCCCTTCCCTTCCCTTCCCGGAACCTTCCCGGAACCTTCCCGGAACCTTCCCGGCACCTTCCCGGAACCTTCCCTTCCCTTCCTGGAACCTTCCCTTCCCTTCCCTTCCCTTCCCTTCCCTTCCCTTCCCGGAACCTTCCCGGAACCTTCCCGGAACCTTCCCTACCCTTGCATTCCCTTCCCTTCCCTTCCCTTCCCTTCCCTTCCCTTCCCTTCCCTTCCCTTCCCTTCCCTTCCCTTCCCATCCATTCCCTTCCCTTCCCTTCCCTTCCCTTCCCTTCCCTTCCCTTACCTTCCCTTCCCTTCCCTTCCCTTCCCTTCCCTTCCCCTCCCTTCCCTTCCCGGAACCTTCCCGGAACCTTCCCTTCCCTTCCCTTCCCTTCCCTTCCCTTCCCTTCCCTTCCCGGAACCTTCCCTTCCCGGAACCTTCCCGCAACCTTCCCGGAACCTTCCCGCAACCTTCCCGGAACCTTCCCGGAACCTTCCCGGAACCTTCCCTTCCCTTCCTGGAACATTCCCTTCCCTTCCCTTCCCTTCCCTTCCCTTCCCGGAACCTTCCCTTCCCTTCCCTTCCCTTCCCTTCCCTTCCCTTCCCTTCCCTTCCCTTCCCTTCCCTTCCCTTCCCTTCCCTTCCCTTCCCTTCACTTCCCTTCCTTTCCCTTCCCTGAACCTTCCCTTCCCTTCCCCTCCCTTCCCTTCCCTTCCCTTCCCTTCCCTTCCCTTCCCTTCCCTTCCCTTCCCTTCCCTTCCCTTCCCTTCCCTTCCCTTCCATTCCCTTCCCTTCCCTTCCCGGAACCTTCCCTTCCCTTCCCGGAACCTTCCCGGAACCTTCCCTTCCCTTCCCTTCCCTTCCCTTCCCGGAACCTTCCCGGAACCTTCCCTTCCCGGAACCTTCCCTTCCCTTCACTTCCCTTCCCTTCCCTTCCCGGAACCTTCCCGGAACCTTCCCGGAACCTTCCCGGAACCTTCCCTTCCCTTCCAGGAACCTTCCCTTCCCTGCCCTTCCCTTCCCTTCCCTTCCCTTCCCTTCCCGGAACCTTCCCTTCCCTTCCCGGAACCTTCCCTTCCCGGAACCTTCCCTTCCCTTCCCTTCCCGGAACCTTCCCTTCCCTTCCCTTCCCTTCCCGGAACCTTCCCTTCCCGGAACCTTCCTTTCCCGGAACCTTCCCTTCCCTTCCCGGAACCTTCCCTTCCCGGAACCTTCCCTTCCCTTCCCGGAACCTTCCCGGAACCTTCCCGGAACCTTCCCGGAACCTTCCCTTCCCTTCCCGGAACCTTCCCGGAACCTTCCCTTCCCTTCCCTTCCCTTCCCTTCCCATCCCTTCCCTTCCCGGAACCTTCCCGGAACCTTCCCGGAACCTTCCCTTCCCTTCCCTTCCCTTCCATTCCCTTCCCTTCCCTTCCCTTCCCGGAACCTTCCCTTCCCTTCCCTGCCCGTCCCTTCCCTTCCCTTCCCTTCCCTTCCCTTCCCTTCCCTTCCCTTCCCTTCCCGGAACCTTCCCGGAACCTTCCCTTCCCTTCCCTTCCCTTTCCCGGAACCTTCCCTTCCCTTCCCTTCCCTTCCCTTCCCTTCCCTTCCCTTCCCTTCCCTTCCCTTCCCTTCCCTTCCCTTCCTTTCCCTTCCCTGCCCTTCCCTTCCCTTCCATTCCCTTCCCTTCCCTTCCCTTCCCTTCCCTTCCCTTCCCTTCCCTTCCCTTCCCTTCCCTTCCCTTGCCGGAACCTTCCCTTGCCGGAACCTTCCCGGAACCTTCCCTTCCCGGAACCTTCCCGGAACCTTCCCTTCCCTTCCCTTCCCTTCCCTTCCCGGAACCTTCCCTTCCCTTCCCTTCCCTTCCCTTCCCTTCCCTTCCCTTCCCTTCCCTTCCCTTCCCTTCCCGGAACCTTCCCGCAACCTTCCCGGAACCTTCCCGCAACCTTCCCGGAACCTTCCCGCAACCTTCCCTTCCCTTCCCTTCCCTTCCCTTCCCTTCCCTTCCCTTCCCTTCCCTTCCCTTCCCGGAACCTTCCCTTCCCTTCCCTTCCCTTCCCTTCCCTTCCCTTCCCTTCCCTTCCCTTCCCTTCCCTTCCCTTCCCTTCCCTTCCCTTCCCTTCCCTTCCCTTCCCTTCCCTTCCCTTCCCTTCCCTTCCATTCCCTTCCCTTCCCTTCCCGGAACCTTCCCTTCCCTTCCCGGAACCTTCCCGGAACCTTCCCTTCCCTTCCCTTCCCTTCCCGGAACCTTCCCGGAACCTTCCCTTCCCGGAACCTTCCCGCAACCTTCCCGCAACCTTCCCGCAACCTTCCCGCAACCTTCCCGCAACCTTCCCTTCCCTTCCCTTCCCTTCCCTTCCCTTCCCGGAACCTTCCCGGTACCTTCCCTTCCCTTCCCTTCCCTTCCCTTCCCTTCCCTTCCCTTCCCTTACCGGAACCTTCCCGGAACCTTCCCGGAACCTTCCCTTCCCTTCCAGGAACCTTCCCTTCCCTTCACTTCCCTTCCCTTCCCTTCCCTTCCCTTCCCTTCCCTTCCCTTCCCGGAACCTTCCCGGAACCTTCCCGGAACCTTCCCTTCCCGCAACCTTCCCGCAACCTTCCCTTCCCTTCCCTTCCCTTCCCTTCCCGGAACCTTCCCGGTACCTTCCCTTCCCTTCCCTTCCCTTCCCTTCCCTTCCCTTCCCTTCCCTTACCGGAACCTTCCCGGAACCTTCCCGGAACCTTCCCTTCCCTTCCAGGAACCTTCCCTTCCCTTCACTTCCCTTCCCTTCCCTTCCCTTCCCTTCCCTTCCCTTCCCTTCCCTTCCCGGAACCTTCCCGGAACCTTCCCGGAACCTTCCCTTCCCGGAACCTTCCCGGAACCTTCCCTTCCCTTCCCTTCCCTTCCCTTCCCTTCCCTTCCCTTCCCTTCCCTTCCCTTCCCGGAACCTTCCCTTCCCTTCCCGGAACCTTCCCTTCCCTTCCCTTCCCCTCCCTTCCCTTCCCTTCCCTTCCCTTCCCTTCCCTTCCCTTCCCTTCCCGGAACCTTCCCTTCCCTTCCCTTCCCTTCCCTTCCCTTCCCTTCCCTTCCCTTCCCTTCCCTTCCCTTCCCTTCCCTTCCCTTCCCTTCCCTTCCCTTCCCTTCCCTTCCCTTCCCTTCCCTTCCCTTCCCTTCCCTTCCATTCCCTTCCATTCCCTTCCCTTCCCTTCCCTTCCCTTCCCTTCCCGGAACCTTCCCTTCCCTTCCCTTCCCTTCCCTTCCCTTCCCTTCCCTTCCCTTCCCTTCCCTTCCCTTCCCTTCCCTTCCCTTCCCTTACCGGAACCTTCCCGGAACCTTCCCGGAACCTTCCCTTCCCTTCCAGGAACCTTCCCTTCCCTTCACTTCCCTTCCCTTCCCTTCCCTTCCCTTCCCTTCCCTTCCCGGAACCTTCCCGGAACCTTCCCGGAACCTTCCCTTCCCGCAACCTTCCCGCAACCTTCCCGCAACCTTCCCTTCCCTTCCCTTCCCGGAACCTTCCCGGTACCTTCCCTTCCCTTCCCTTCCCTTCCCTTCCCTTCCCTTCCCTTACCGGAACCTTCCCGGAACCTTCCCGGAACCTTCCCTTCCCTTCCAGGAACCTTCCCTTCCCTTCACTTCCCTTCCCTTCCCTTCCCTTCCCTTCCCTTCCCTTCCCTTCCCTTCCCGGAACCTTCCCGGAACCTTCCCGGAACCTTCCCTTCCCGGAACCTTCCCGGAACCTTCCCTTCCCTTCCCTTCCCTTCCCTTCCCTTCCCTTCCCTTCCCTTCCCTTCCCGGAACCTTCCCTTCCCTTCCCTTCCCTTCCCTTCCCTTCCCTTCCCCTCCCTTCCCTTCCCTTCCCTTCCCTTCCCTTCCCTTCCCTTCCCTTCCCTTCCCTTCCCTTCCCTTCCCTTCCCTTCCCGGAACCTTCCCTTCCCTTCCCTTCCCTTCCCTTCCCTTCCCTTCCCTTCCCTTCCCTTCCCTTCCCTTCCCTTCCCTTCCCTTCCATTCCCTTCCATTCCCTTCCGTTCCCTTCCCTTCCCTTCCCTTCCCGGAACCTTCCCTTCCCTTCCCTTCCCTTCCCTTCCCTTCCCTTCCCTTCCCTTCCCTTCCCTTCCCTTCCCTTCCCTTCCCTTCCCTTCCCGGAACCTTCCCGCAACCTTCCCGGAACCTTCCCGCAACCTTCCCGGAACCTTCCCTTCCCTTCCCTTCCCTTCCCTTCCCTTCCCTTCCCGGAACCTTCCCTTCCCTTCCCTTCCCTTCCCTTCCCTTCCCTTCCCTTCCCTTCCCTTCCCTTCCCTTCCCTTCCCTTCCCTTCCCTTCCCTTCCCTTCCCTTCCCTTCCATTCCCTTCCATTCCCTTCCGTTCCCTTCCCTTCCCTTCCCTTCCCGGAACCTTCCCTTCCCTTCCCTTCCCTTCCCTTCCCTTCCCTTCCCTTCCCTTCCCTTCCCTTCCCTTCCCTTCCCTTCCCTTCCCTTCCCGGAACATTCCCTTCCCTTCCCTTCCCTTCCCTTCCCTTCCCTTCCCTTCCCTTCCCTTCCCTTCCCTTCCCTTCCCTTCCCTTCCCTTACCGGAACCTTCCCGGAACCTTCCCGGAACCTTCCCTTCCCTTCCAGGAACCTTCCCTTCCCTTCACTTCCCTTCCCTTCCCTTCCCTTCCCTTCCCTTCCCTTCCCGGAACCTTCCCGGAACCTTCCCGGAACCTTCCCTTCCCGCAACCTTCCCGCAACCTTCCCGCAACCTTCCCTTCCCTTCCCTTCCCGGAACCTTCCCGGTACCTTCCCTTCCCTTCCCTTCCCTTCCCTTCCCTTCCCTTCCCTTACCGGAACCTTCCCGGAACCTTCCCGGAACCTTCCCTTCCCTTCCAGGAACCTTCCCTTCCCTTCACTTCCCTTCCCTTCCCTTCCCTTCCCTTCCCTTCCCTTCCCGGAACCTTCCCGGAACCTTCCCGGAACCTTCCCTTCCCGGAACCTTCCCGGAACCTTCCCTTCCCTTCCCTTCCCTTCCCTTCCCTTCCCTTCCCTTCCCTTCCCTTCCCTTCCCGGAACCTTCCCTTCCCTTCCCTTCCCTTCCCTTCCCTTCCCTTCCCTTCCCTTCCCTTCCCCTCCCTTCCCTTCCCTTCCCTTCCCTTCCCTTCCCTTCCCTTCCCTTCCCTTCCCGGAACCTTCCCTTCCCTTCCCTTCCCTTCCCTTCCCTTCCCTTCCCTTCCCTTCCCTTCCCTTCCCTTCCCTTCCCTTCCCTTCCCTTCCCTTCCCTTCCCTTCCCTTCCCTTCCCTTCCCTTCCCTTCCATTCCCTTCCATTCCCTTCCGTTCCCTTCCCTTCCCTTCCCTTCCCGGAACCTTCCCTTCCCTTCCCTTCCCTTCCCTTCCCTTCCCTTCCCTTCCCTTCCCTTCCCTTCCCTTCCCGGAACCTTCCCGCAACCTTCCCGGAACCTTCCCGCAACCTTCCCGGAACCTTCCCTTCCCTTCCCTTCCCTTCCCTTCCCTTCCCTTCCCTTCCCGGAACCTTCCCTTCCCTTCCCTTCCCTTCCCTTCCCTTCCCTTCCCTTCCCTTCCCTTCCCTTCCCTTCCCTTCCCTTCCCTTCCCTTCCATTCCCTTCCCTTCCCTTCCCGGAACCTTCCCTTCCCTTCCCGGAACCTTCCCGGAACCTTCCCTTCCCTTCCCTTCCCTTCCCTTCCCGGAACCTTCCCGGAACCTTCCCTTCCCGGAACCTTCCCGGAACCTTCCCGCAACCTTCCCGCAACCTTCCCGCAACCTTCCCGCAACCTTCCCGCAACCTTCCCTTCCCTTCCCTTCCCGGAACCTTCCCGGTACCTTCCCTTCCCTTCCCTTCCCTTCCCTTCCCTTCCCTTCCCTTACCGGAACCTTCCCGGAACCTTCCCGGAACCTTCCCTTCCCTTCCAGGAACCTTCCCTTCCCTTCACTTCCCTTCCCTTCCCTTCCCTTCCCTTCCCTTCCCTTCCCTTCCCTTCCCTTCCCGGAACCTTCCCGGTACCTTCCCTTCCCTTCCCTTCCCTTCCCTTCCCTTCCCTTCCCTTACCGGAACCTTCCCGGAACCTTCCCGGAACCTTCCCTTCCCTTCCAGGAACCTTCCCTTCCCTTCACTTCCCTTCCCTTCCCTTCCCTTCCCTTCCCTTCCCGGAACCTTCCCGGAACCTTCCCGGAACCTTCCCGGAACCTTCCCTTCCCGGAACCTTCCCGGAACCTTCCCTTCCCTTCCCTTCCCTTCCCTTCCCTTCCCTTCCCTTCCCTTCCCTTCCCTTCCCTTCCCTTCCCGGAACCTTCCCTTCCCTTCCCTTCCCTTCCCTTCCCTTCCCCTCCCTTCCCTTCCCTTCCCTTCCCTTCCCTTCCCTTCCCTTCCCGGAACCTTCCCTTCCCTTCCCTTCCCTTCCCTTCCCTTCCCTTCCCTTCCCTTCCCTTCCCTTCCCTTCCCTTCCCTTCCCTTCCCTTCCCTTCCATTCCCTTCCATTCCCTTCCCTTCCCTTCCCTTCCCTTCCCTTCCCTTCCCTTCCCTTCCCTTCCCTTCCCTTCCCTTCCCTTCCCTTGCCTTCCCTTCCCGGAACCTTCCCGGAACCTTCCCGGAACCTTCCCGGAACCTTCCCGGAACCTTCCCTTCCCTTCCCTTCCCTTCCCTTCCCGTCCCGGAACCTTCCCTTCCCTTCCTTTCCCTTCCCTTCCCGGAACCGAACCTTCCCTTCCCAGAACCTTCCCTTCCCTTCCCTTCCGTTCCCTTCCCGTCCCTTCCCTTCCCGGAACATTCCCATCCCTTCCCTTCCCTTCCCTTCCCTTCCCTTCCCGGAACATTCCCTTCCCTTCCCTTCCCTTCCCTTCCCTTCCCTTCCCTTCCCTTCCCTTCCCTTCCCTTCCCGGAACCTTCCCTTCCCTTCCCGGAACCTTCCCTTCCCTTCCCGGAACCTTCCCTTCCCGGAACCTTCCCTTCCCTTCCCAGAACCTTCCCTTCCCTTCCCTTCCCTTCCTTTCACTTCCCTTCCCTTCCCTTCCCTTCCCTTCCCTTCCTTCCCTTCCCTTCCCTTCCCTTCCCGGAACCTTCCCTTCCCTTCCCGGAACCTTCCCTTCCCTTCCCTTCCCTTCCCTTCCCTTCCCTTCCCGGAACCTTCCCTTCCCTTCCCTTCCCTTCCCGGAATATTCCCTTCCCTTCCCGGAACTTTCCCGGAACCTTCCCGGAACCTTCCCTTCCCTTCCCTTCCCGGAACCTTCCCGGAACCTTCCCGGAACCTTCCCTTCCCTTCCCTTCCCTTCCCTTCCCTTCCCTTCCCTTCCCTTCCCTTCCCTTCCCTTCCCGGGACATTCCCTTCCCTTCCCTTCCCTTCCCTTCCCTTCCCTTCCCTTCCCTTCCCTTCCCTTCCCTTCCCGGAACCTTCCCTTCCCGGAACCTTCCCTTCCCTTCCCGGAACCTTCCCTTCCCTTCCCTTCCCTTCCCTTCCCTTCCCTTCCCTTCCCTTCCCTTCCCGGAACCTTCCCTTCCCTTCCCTTCCCTTCCCTTCCCTTCCCTTCCCTTCCCTTCCCTTCCCTTCCCTTCCCTTCCCTTCCCTTCCCTTCCCTTCCCTTCCCTTCCCGGAACCTTGCCTTCCCTTCTCTTCCCTTCCCTTCCCTTCCCTTCCCTTCCCTTCCCTTCCCTTCCCTTCCCTTCCCTTCCCGGAACCTTCCCGGAACCTTCCCGGAACCTTCCCGGAACCTTCCCTTCCCTTCCCGGAACCTTCCCTTCCCTTCACTTCCCTTCCCTTCCCTTCCCGGAACCTTCCCGGAACCTTCCCGGAACCTTCCCGGAACCTTCCCTTCCCTTCCAGGAACCTTCCCTTCCCTGCCCTTCCCTTCCCTTCCCTTCCCTTCCCTTCCCTTCCCTTCCCTTCCCTTCCCTTCCCGGAACCTTCCCTTCCCGGAACCTTCCCTTCCCTTCCCTTCCCGGAACCTTCCCTTCCCTTCCCTTCCCTTCCCGGAACCTTCCCTTCCCGGAACCTTCCTTTCCCGGAACCTTCCCTTCCCTTCCCGGAACCTTCCCTTCCCGGAACCTTCCTTTCCCTTCCCGGAACCTTCCCGGAACCTTCCCGGAACCTTCCCTTCCCTTCCCGGAACCTTCCCGGAACCTTCCCTTCCCTTCCCTTCCCTTCCCTTCCCTTCCCTTCCCTTCCCTTCCCTTCCCCTCCCGGAACCTTCCCGGAACCTTCCCTTCCCTTCCCTTCCCTTCCCTTCCATTCCCTTCCCTTCCCTTCCCTTCCCGGAACCTTCCCTTCCCTTCCCTGCCCGTCCCTTCCCTTCCCTTCCCTTCCCTTCCCTTCCCTTCCCTTCCCTTCCCTTCCCTTCCCGGAACCTTCCCTTCCCTTCCCTTCCCTTTCCCGGAACCTTCCCTTCCCTTCCCTTCCCTTCCCTTCCCTTCCCTTCCCTTCCCTTCCCTTCCCTTCCCTTCCCTTCCCTTCCCTTCCCTTCCCTTCCTTTCCCTTCCCTGCCCTTCCCTTCCCTTCCCTTCCATTCCCTTCCCTTCCCTTCCCTTCCCTTCCCTTCCCTTCCCTTCCCTTGCCGGAACCTTCCCTTGCCGGAACCTTCCCGGAACCTTCCCTTCCCGGAACCTTCCCGGAACCTTCCCTTCCCTTCCCTTCCCTTCCCGGAACCTTCCCTTCCCTTCCCTTCCCTTCCCTTCCCTTCCCTTCCCTTCCCTTCCCTTCCCGGAACCTTCCCGCAACCTTCCCGGAACCTTCCCGCAACCTTCCCTTCCCTTCCCTTCCCTTCCCTTCCCTTCCCTTCCCTTCCCTTCCCTTCCCGGAACCTTCCCTTCCCGGAACCTTCCCTTCCCTTCCCTTCCCTTCCCTTCCCTTCCATTCCCTTCCCTTCCCTTCCCGGAACCTTCCCTTCCCTTCCCGGAACCTTCCCGGAACCTTCCCTTCCCTTCCCTTCCCTTCCCTTCCCGGAACCTTCCCTTCCCGGAACCTTCCCGGAACCTTCCCGCAACCTTCCCGCAACCTTCCCGCAACCTTCCCGCAACCTTCCCGCAACCTTCCCTTCCCTTCCCTTCCCTTCCCGGAACCTTCCCGGTACCTTCCCTTCCCTTCCCTTCCCTTCCCTTCCCTTCCCTTCCCTTCCCTTACCGGAACCTTCCCGGAACCTTCCCGGAACCTTCCCTTCCCTTCCAGGAACCTTCCCTTCCCTTCACTTCCCTTCCCTTCCCTTCCCTTCCCTTCCCTTCCCTTCCCTTCCCGGAACCTTCCCGGAACCTTCCCGGAACCTTCCCTTCCCGGAACCTTCCCTTCCCTTCCCTTCCCTTCCCTTCCCTTCCCTTCCCTTCCCGGAACCTTCCCTTCCCTTCCCTTCCCTTCCCTTCCCTTCCCTTCCCTTCCCTTCCCTTCCCTTCCCTTCCCGTCCCTTCCGGAACCTTCCCTTCTCTTCCCTTCCCTTCCCTTCCCTTCCCTTCCCTTCCATTCCCTTCCCTTCCCTTCCCTTCCCTTCCCTTCCCTTCCCGGAACCTTCCCGGAACCTTCCCGGAACCTTCCCGGCACCTTCCCAGAACCTTCCCTTCCCTTCCTGGAACCTTCCCTTCCCTTCCCTTCCCTTCCCTTCCCTTCCCTTCCCTTCCCTTCCCGGAACCTTCCCGGAACCTTCCCGGAACCTTCCCTACCCTTGCCTTGCCTTCCCTTCCCTTCCCTTCCCTTCCCTTCCCTTCCCATCCATTCCCTTCCCTTCCCTTCCCTTCCCTTCCCTTCCCTTCCCTTCCCTTCCCTTCCCTTCCCTTCCCTTCCCTTCCCTTCCCTTCCCCTCCCTTCCCTTCCCGGAACCTTCCCGGAACCTTCCCTTCCCTTCCCTTCCCTTCCCTTCCCTTCCCTTCCCTTCCCTTCCCTTCCCGGAACCTTCCCTTCCCGGAACCTTCCCGCAACCTTCCCGGAACCTTCCCGGAACCTTCCCGGAACCTTCCCTTCCCTTCCTGGAACCTTCCCTTCCCTTCCCTTCCCTTCCCTTCCCTTCCCTTCCCTTCCCGGAACCTTCCCTTCCCTTCCCTTCCCTTCCCTTCCCTTCCCTTCCCTTCCCTTCCCTTCCCTTCCCTTCCCTTCCCTTCCCTTCCCTTCCCTTCCCTTCCCTTCCCTTCCCTTCCCTTCCCTTCCCTTCCCTTCCCTTCACTTCTCTTCCCTTCCCTTCCTTTCCCTTCCCTGAACCTTCCCTTCCCTTCCCCTCCCTTCCCTTCCCTTCCCTTCCCTTCCCTTCCCTTCCCTTCCCTTCCCTTCCCTTCCCTTCCCTTCCCTTCCCTTCCCTTCCCTTCCCTTCCCTTCCGTTCCCTTCCCTTCCCTTCCCTTCCCTTCCCTTCCCTTCCCTTCCCTTCCCTTCCCTTCCATTCCCTTCCCTTCCCTTCCCGGAACCTTCCCTTCCCTTCCCGGAACCTTCCCGGAACCTTCCCTTCCCTTCCCTTCCCTTCCCGGAACCTTCCCTTACCTTCACTTCCCTTCCCTTCCCTTCCCGGAACCTTCCCGGAACCTTCCCGGAACCTTCCCGGAACCTTCCCTTCCCTTCCAGGAACCTTCCCTTCCCTGCCCTTCCCTTCCCTTCCCTTCCCTTCCCTTCCCTTCCCTTCCCGGAACCTTCCCTTCCCGGAACCTTCCCTTCCCTTCCCTTCCCGGAACCTTCCCTTCCCTTCCCTTCCCTTCCCGGAACCTTCCCTTCCCGGAACCTTCCTTTCCCGGAACCTTCCCTTCCCTTCCCGGAACCTTCCCTTCCCGGAACCTTCCCTTCCCTTCCCGGAACCTTCCCGGAACCTTCCCGGAACCTTCCCTTCCCTTCCCGGAACCTTCCCGGAACCTTCCCTTCCCTTCCCTTCCCTTCCCTTCCCTTCCCGGAACCTTCCCGGAACCTTCCCGGAACCTTCCCTTCCCTTCACTTCCCTTCCCTTCCCTTCCCTTCCCTTCCCTTCCCTTCCCGGAACATTCCCTTCCCTTCCCTTCCCTTCCCTTCCCTTCCCTTCCCTTCCCTTCCCTTCCCTTCCCTTCCCGGAACATTCCCTTCCCTTCCCGGAACCTTCCCTTCCCGGAACCTTCCCTTCCCTTGCCAGAACCTTCCCTTCCCTTCCGTTCCCTTCCTTTCACTTCCCTTCCCTTCCCTTCCCTTCCCTTCCCTTCCCTTCCCTTCCCTTCCCTTCCCGGAACCTTCCCTTCCCTTCCCTTCCCTTCCCTTCCCTTCCCTTCCCTTCCCTTCCCTTCCCTTCCCTTCCCGGAACCTTCCCTTCCCTTCCCGGAACTTTCCCGGAACCTTCCCGGAACCTTCCCTTCCCTTCCCTTCCCGGAACCTTCCCGGAACCTTCCCTTCCCTTCCCTTCCCTTCCCTTCCCTTCCCTTCCCTTCCCTTCCCGGAGCCTTACCTTCCCGGAACCTTCCCTTCCTGGAACCTTCCCTTCCCGGAACGTTCCCTTCCCTTCCCGGAACCTTCCCTTCCCTTCCCTTCCCGGAACCTTCCCGGAACCTTCCCGGCACCTTCCCTTCCCTTCCCTTCCCGGAACCTTCCCGGAACCTTCCCTTCCCGGAACCTTCCCTTCCCTTCCCTTCCCTTCCCTTCCCTTCCCTGAACATTCCCTTCCCATCCCTTCCCGTCCCGGAACCTTCCCTTCCCTTCCCTTCCCTTCCCGGAACCTTCCCTTCCCTTCCCGGAACCTTCCCTTCCCTTCCCTTCCCTTCCCTTCCCTTCCCTTCCCGGAACATTCCCATCCCTTCCGTTCCCTTCCCTTCCCTTCCCTTCCCGGAACCTTACATTCCCTTCCCTTCCCTTCCCTTCCCTTCCCTTCCCTTCCCTTCCCGGGACATTCCCTTCCCTTCCCTTCCCTTCCCTTCCCTTCCCTTCCCTTCCCTTCCCTTCCCTTCCCTTCACTTCTCTTCCCTTCCCTTCCTTTCCCTTCCCTGAACCTTCCCTTCCCTTCCCCTCCCTTCCCTTCCCTTCCCTTCCCTTCCCTTCCCTTCCCTTCCCTTCCCTTCCCTTCCGTTCCCTTCCCTTCCCTTCCCTTCCCGGAACCTTCCCTTCCCTTCCCTTCCCTTCCCTTCCCTTCCCTTCCCTTCCCTTCCCTTCCCTTCCATTCCCTTCCCTTCCCTTCCCGGAACCTTCCCTTCCCTTCCCGGAACCTTCCCGGAACCTTCCCTTCCCTTCCCTTCCCTTCCCGGAACCTTCCCTTCCCTTCACTTCCCTTCCCTTCCCTTCCCGGAACCTTCCCGGAACCTTCCCGGAACCTTCCCGGAACCTTCCCTTCCCTTCCAGGAACCTTCCCTTCCCTGCCCTTCCCTTCCCTTCCCTTCCCTTCCCTTCCCTTCCCTTCCCTTCCCGGAACCTTCCCTTCCCGGAACCTTCCCTTCCCTTCCCTTCCCGGAACCTTCCCTTCCCTTCCCTTCCCTTCCCGGAACCTTCCCTTCCCGGAACCTTCCTTTCCTGGAACCTTCCCTTCCCTTCCCGGAACCTTCCCTTCCCGGAACCTTCCCTTCCCTTCCCAGAACCTTCCCGGAACCTTCCCTTCCCTTCCCTTCCCTTCCCTTCCCTTCCCTTCCCTTCCCGGAACCTTCCCGGAACCTTCCCGGAACCTTCCCTTCCCTTCACTTCCCTTCCCTTCCCTTCCCTTCCCTTCCCTTCCCTTCCCTTCCCTTCCCTTCCCGGAACATTCCCTTCCCTTCCCTTCCCTTCCCTTCCCTTCCCTTCCCTTCCCTTCCCTTCCCTTCCCTTCCCTTCCCTTCCCTTCCCTTCCCTTCCCGGAACATTCCCTTCCCTTCCCGGAACCTTCCCTTCCCGGAACCTTCCCTTCCCTTGCCAGAACCTTCCCTTCCCTTCCGTTCCCTTCCTTTCACTTCCCTTCCCTTCCCTTCCCTTCCCTTCCCTTCCCTTCCCTTCCCTTCCCTTCCCGGAACCTTCCCTTCCCTTCCCTTCCCTTCCCTTCCCTTCCCTTCCCTTCCCTTCCCTTCCCTTCCCTTCCCGGAACCTTCCCTTCCCTTCCCGGAACTTTCCCGGAACCTTCCCGGAACCTTCCCTTCCCTTCCCTTCCCGGAACCTTCCCGGAACCTTCCCTTCCCTTCCCTTCCCTTCCCTTCCCTTCCCTTCCCTTCCCTTCCCTTCCCTTCCCTTCCCGGAGCCTTACCTTCCCGGAACCTTCCCTTCCTGGAACCTTCCCTTCCCGGAACGTTCCCTTCCCTTCCCGGAACCTTCCCTTCCCTTCCCTTCCCGGAACCTTCCCGGAACCTTCCCGGCACCTTCCCTTCCCTTCCCTTCCCGGAACCTTCCCGGAACCTTCCCTTCCCTTCCCTTCCCGGAACCTTCCCTTCCCTTCCCTTCCCTTCCCTTCCCTTCCCTGAACATTCCCTTCCCATCCCTTCCCGTCCCGGAACCTTCCCTTCCTTCCCGGAACCTTCCCTTCCCTTCCCGGAACCTTCCCTTCCCTTCCCTTCCCTTCCCTTCCCTTCCCTTCCCTTCCCGGAACATTCCCATCCCTTCCGTTCCCTTCCCGGAACCTTCCCTTCCCGGAACCTTACATTGCCTTCCCTTCCCTTCCCTTCCCTTCCCTTCCCTTCCCTTCCCTTCCCGGGACATTCCCTTCCCTTCCCTTCCCTTCCCTTCCCTTCCCTTCCCTTCCCTTCCCTTCCCTTCCCTTCCCTTCCCTTCCCAGAACCTTCCCTTCCCTTCCCTTCCCTTCCCTTCCCTTCCCTTCCCTTCCCTTCTCTTCCTTTCCCTTCCCTACCCGGAACCTTCCCTTCCCGGAACCTTCCCTTCCCTTCCCTTCCCTTCCCCTCCCTTCCCTTCCCTTCCCTTCCCTTCCCGGAACGTTCCCTTCCCTTCCCTTCCCTTCCCTTCCCTTCCCTTCCCTTCCCTTCCCTTCCCTTCCCTTCCCTTCCCTTCCCTTGCCTTCCCTTCCCTTCCCTTCCCTTCCCTTCCCTTCACTTCCCTTCCCTTCCCTTCCTTTCCCTTCCCTGAACCTTCCCTTCCCTTCCCCTCCCTTCCCTTCCCTTCCCTTCCCTTCCCTTCCCTTCCCTTCCCTTCCCTTCCCTTCCCTTCCCTTCCCTTGCCTTCCCTTCCCTTCCCTTCCCTTCCCTTCCCTTCCCTTCCCTTCCCTTCCCTTCCCTTCCCTTCCCGGAACCATCCCGGAACCTTCCCGGAACGTTCCCTTCCCTTCCCTTCCCGGAACCTTCCCGGAATATTCCCGGAACCTTCCCTTCCCTTCCCTTCCCTTCCCTTCCCTTCCCTTCCCTTCCCTTCCCTTCCCGGAACCTTCCCGGAACCTTCCCTTCCCGGAACCTTCCCTTCCGGGAACCTTCCCTTCCCGGAACCTTCCCTTCCCTTCCCGGAACCTTCCCAGAACCTTCCCTTCCCTTCCCTTCCCTTCCCTTCCCGGAACCTTCCCTTCCCTTCCCTTCCCTTCCCTTCCCTTCCCTTCCCTTCCCGGAACCTTCCCTTCCCGGAACCTTCCCTTCCCTTCCCGGAACCTTCCAGGAACCTCCCCGGAACCTTCCCGGAACCTTCCCTTCCCTTCCCTTCCCTTCCCGGAACCTTCCCTTCCCTTCCCTCCCCGTCCCGGAACCTTCCCTTCCCTTCCTTTCCCTTCCCTTCCCGGAACCGAACCTTCCCTTCCCAGAACCTTCCCTTCCCTTCCCTTCCGTTCCCTTCCCGTCCCTTCCCTTCCCGGAACATTCCCATCCCTTCCCTTCCCTTCCTTTCCCTTCCCTTCCCTTCCCTTCCCGGAACATTCCCTTCCCTTCCCTTCCCTTCCCTTCACTTCCCTTCCCTTCCCTTCCCCTCCCTTCCCTTCCCTTGCCTTCCCTTCCCTTCCCTTCCCTTCCCTTCCCTTCCCTTCCCTTCCCTTCCCGGAACATTCCCTTCCCTTCCCTTCCCTTCCCTTCCCTTCCCTTCCCTTCCCTTCCCTTCCCTTCCCTTCCGTTCCTGGAACATTCCCATCCCTTCACTTCCCTTCCCTTCCCGGAACCTTCCCTTCCCGGAACCTTCGCTTCCCTTCCCGGAACCTTCCAGGAACCTCCCCGGAACCTTCCCGGAACCTTCCCTTCCCTTCCCTTCCCTTCCCGGAACCTTCCCTTCCCTTCCCTCCCTGTCCCGGAACCTTCCCTTCCCTTCCTTTCCCTTCCCTTCCCGGAACCGAACCTTCCCTTCCCAGAACCTTCCCTTCCCTTCCCTTCCGTTCCCTTCCCGTCCCTTCCCTTCCCGGAACATTCCCATCCCTTCCCTTCCCTTCCCTTCCCTTCCCTTCCCTTCCCGGAACATTCCCTTCCCTTCCCTTCCCTTCCCTTCCCTTCACTTCCCTTCCCTTCCCTTCCCTTCCCTTCCCTTCCCTTCCCTTCCCTTCCCTTCCCGGAACATTCCCTTCCCTTCCCTTCCCTTCCCTTCCCTTCCCTTCCCTTCCCTTCCCTTCCCGGAACATTCCCTTCCCTTCCCTTCCCCCTTCCCCTTCCCCTTCCCTTCCCTTCCCCCTTCCCTTCCCGAACCTTCCCGGAACCTTCCGGAACCTTCCCGGAACCTTCCCGGAACCTTCCCTTCCCGGAACCTTCCCTTCCCTTCCCTTCCCTTCCCTTCCCTTCCCTTCCCTGCCCTGAACCTTCCCTTCCCTGAAAATTCCCTTCCCTTCCCTGAACCTTCCCTGAACCTTCCCTGAACCTTCCCTTCCCTGAACCTTCCCTTCCCTGAACCTTCCCTTCCCTTCCGTTCCCGGAACCTTCCCTTCCCTTCCCTTCCCTTCCCGGAACCTTCCCTTCCCGGAACATTCCCTTCCCGGAACCTTCCCGGAACCTTCCCTTCCCTTCCCTTCCCTTCCCTTCCCGGAACCTTCCCTTCCCTTCCCTTCCCTTCCCTTCCCTTCCCTTCCCTTCCTTTCCATTCCCTTCCCTTCCCTTCCCTTCCCTTCCCTTCCCTTCCCTTCCCTTCCCTGCCCTTCCCTTCCCTTCCCTGAACCTTCCCTTCCCTTCCCTTCCCTTCCCTTCCCTTCCCTTCCCTTCCCTTCCCTTGCCGGAACCTTCCCTTCCCGGAACCTTCCCGGAACCTTCCCTTCCCTTCCCTTCCCTTCCCTTCCCTTCCCTTCCCTTCCCTTCCCTTCCCTTCCCTTCCTTTCCATTCCCTTCCCTTCCCTTCCCTTCCCTTCCCTTCCCTTCCCTTCCCTTCCCTTCCCTTCCCTTCCCTTCTCTTCCTTTCCCTTCCCTTCCCGGAACCTTCCCTTCCCGGAACCTTCCCTTCCCTTCCCTTCCCTTCCCCTCCCTTCCCTTCCCTTCCCTTCCCGGAACCTTCCCTTCCCTTCCCGGAACCTTCCCTTCCCTTCCCTTCCCTTCCCTTCCCTTCCCTTCCCTTCCCTTCCCTTCCCGGAACATTCCCTTCCCTTCCCTTCCCTTGCCTTCCCTTCCCTTCCCTTCCCTTCCCTTCCCTTCACTTCCCTTCCCTTCCCTTCCTTTCCCTTCCCTGAACCTTCCCTTCCCTTCCCCTCCCTTCCCTTCCCTTCCCTTCCCTTCCCTTCCCTTCCCTTCCCTTCCCTTCCCTTCCCTTCCCTTCCCTTCCCTTGCCTTCCCTTCCCTTCCCTTCCCTTCCCTTCCCTTCCCTTCCCTTCCCTTCCCTTCCCGGAACCATCCCGGAACCTTCCCGGAACCTTCCCTTCCCTTCCCTTCCCGGAACCTTCCCGGAATATTCCCGGAACCTTCCCTTCCCTTCCCTTCCCTTCCCTTCCCTTCCCTTCCCTTCCCTTCCCTTCCCGGAACCTTCCCGGAACCTTCCCGGAACCTTCCCTTCCCGGAACCTTCCCTTCCGGGAACCTTCCCTTCCCGGAACCTTCCCTTCCCTTCCCGGAACCTTCCCAGAACCTTCCCTTCCCTTCCCTTCCCTTCCCTTCCCTTCCCGGAACCTTCCCTTCCCTTCCCTTCCCTTCCCTTCCCTTCCCTTCCCTTCCCTTCCCTTCCCTTCCCTTCCCTTCCCTTCCCGGAACCTTCCCTTCCCGGAACCTTCCCTTCCCTTCCCGGAAGCTTCCAGGAACCTCCCCGGAACCTTCCCGGAACCTTCCCTTCCCTTCCCTTCCCTTCCCGGAACCTTCCCTTCGCTTCCCTCCCCGTCCCGGAACCTTCCCTTCCCTTCCTTTCCCTTCCCTTCCCGGAACCGAACCTTCCCTTCCCAGAACCTTCCCTTCCCTTCCCTTCCGTTCCCTTCCCGTCCCTTCCCTTCCCGGAACATTCCCATCCCTTCCCTTCCCTTCCTTTCCCTTCCCTTCCCTTCCCTTCCCGGAACATTCCCTTCCCTTCCCTTCCCTTCCCTTCACTTCCCTTCCCTTCCCTTCCCCTCCCTTCCCTTCCCTTGCCTTCCCTTCCCTTCCCTTCCCTTCCCTTCCCTTCCCTTCCCTTCCCGGAACATTCCCTTCCCTTCCCTTCCCTTCCCTTCCCTTCCCTTCCCTTCCCTTCCCGGAACCTTCACTTCCCTTCCCGGAACTTTCCCGGAACCTTCCCGGAACCTTCCCTTCCCTTCCCTTCCCGGAACCTTCCCGGAACCTTCCCGGAACCTTCCCGGAACCTTCCCTTCCCTTCCCTTCCCTTCCCGGAACCTTCCCTTCCCTTCCCTCCCTGTCCCGGAACCTTCCCTTCCCTTCCTTTCCCTTCCCTTCCCGGAACCGAACCTTCCCTTCCCAGAACCTTCCCTTCCCTTCCATTCCGTTCCCTTCCCGTCCCTTCCCTTCCCGGAACATTCCCATCCCTTCCCTTCCCTTCCCTTCCCTTCCCTTCCCTTCCCGGAACATTCCCTTCCCTTCCCTTCCCTTCCCTTCCCTTCACTTCCCTTCCCTTCCCTTCCCTTCCCTTCCCTTCCCTTCCCTTCCCTTCCCTTCCCTTCCCTTCCCTTCCCTTCCCTTCCCTTCCCTTCCCGGAACATTCCCTTCCCTTCCCTTCCCTTCCCTTCCCTTCCCTTCCCTTCCCTTCCCTTCCCTTCCCTTCCCTTCCCTTCCCTTCCCTTCCCTTCCCTTCCCTTCCCTTCCCTTCCCTTCCCGGAACATTCCCTTCCCTTCCCTTCCCTTCCCTTCCCTTCCCTTCCCTTCCCTTCCCTTCCCTTCCCTTCCCTTCCCGAACCTTCCCGGAACCTTCCCGGAACCTTCCCGGAACCTTCCCTTCCCGGAACCTTCCCTTCCCTTCCCTTCCCTTCCCTTCCCTTCCCTTCCCTGCCCTGAACCTTCCCTTCCCTGAAAATTCCCTTCCCTTCCCTGAACCTTCCCTGAACCTTCCCTGAACCTTCCCTTCCCTGAACCTTCCCTTCCCTGAACCTTCCCTTCCCTTCCGTTCCCGGAACCTTCCCTTCCCTTCCCTTCCCTTCCCGGAACCTTCCCTTCCCGGAACATTCCCTTCCCGGAACCTTCCCGGAACCTTCCCTTCCCTTCCCTTCCCTTCCCTTCCCTTCCCTTCCCTTCCCTTCCCTTCCCTTCCCTTCCCTTCCTTTCCATTCCCTTCCCTTCCCTTCCCTTCCCTTCCCTTCCCTTCCCTTCCCTTCCCTTCCCTTCCCTTCCCTTCCCTGCCCTTCCCTTCCCTTCCCTGAACCTTCCCTTCCCTTCCCTTCCCTTCCCTTCCCTTCCCTTCCCTTCCCTTCCCTTCCCTTGCCGGAACCTTCCCTTCCCGGAACCTTCCCTTCCCTTCCCTTCCCTTCCCTTCCCTTCCCTTCCCTTCCCTTCCCTTCCCTTCCCGGAACCTTCCCGCAACCATCCCGGAACCTTCCCGCAACCTTCCCGGAACCTTCCCGGAACCTTCCCTTCCCTTCCCTTCCCTTCCCGGAACCTTCCCTTCCCTTCCCTTCCCTTCCCTTCCCTTCCCTTCCCTTCCCTTCCCTTCCCTTCCCGGAACCTTCCCGGAACCTTCCCGGAACCTTCCCTTTCCCTTCCCTTCCCTTCCCTTCCCTTCCCTTCCCTTCCCTTCCCTTCCAGGAACCTTCCCTTCCCTTCCCTTCCCTTCCCTTCCCTTCCCTTCCCTTCCCTTCCCTTCCCTTCCCTTCCCGGAACCTTCCCGGAACCTTCCCGCAACCTTCCCGCAACCTTCCCGCAACCTTCCCGGAACCTTCCCATCCCTTCCCTTCCCTTCCCTTCCCTTCCCTTCCCTTCCCTTCCCTTCCCTTCCCGGAACCTTCCCTTCCCTTTCCCGGAACCTTCCCTTCCCTTCCCTTCCCTTCCCTTCCCTTCCCTTCCCGGAACCTTCCCTTCCCGGAACCTTCCCTTCCCTTCCCTTCCCTTCCCTTCCCGGAACCTTCCCGGAACCTTCCCTTCCCTTCCCTTCCCGGAACCTTCCCGGAACCTTCCCTTCCCTTCCCGGAACCTTCCCTTCCCTTCCCTTCCCTTTCCCTTCCCTTCCCTCCCCTTCCCTTCCCTTCCCTTCCCTTCCCTTCCCTTCCCTTCCCTTCCCTTCTCGGAACCTTCCCGGAACCTTCCCTTCCCGGAACCTTCCCTTCCCTTCCCGGAACCTTCCCTTCCCTTCCCTTCCCGGAACCTTCCCTTCCCGGAACCTTCCCTTCCCTTCCCGGAACCTTCCCGGAACCTTCCCGGAACCTTCCCTTCCCTTCCCTTCCCGGAACCTTCCCGGAACCTTCCCTTCCCTTCCCTTCCCTTCCCGGAAACTTCCCTTCCCTTCCCTTCCCGTCCCGGAACCTTCCCTTCCCTTCCTTTCCCTTCCCTTCCCGGAACCGAACCTTCCCTTCCCAGAACCTTCCCTTCCTTTCCCTTCCCTTCCCTTCCCTTCCCTTCCCTTCCCTTCCCTTCCCTACCCGGAACATTCCCTTCCCTTCCCTTCCCTTCCCTTCCCTTCCCTTCCCTTCCTTCCCTTCCCTTCCCTTCCCTTCCCTTCCCTTCCCTTCCTGGAACATTCCCTTCCCTTCCCTTCCCTTCCCTTCCCTTCCCTTCCCTTCCCTTCCCTTCCTGGAACATTCCCTTCCCGGAACCTTCCCTTCCCGGAACCTTCCCTTCCCTTCCCTTCCCGGAACCTTCCCTTCCCGGAACCTTCCCTTCCCTTCCCTTCCCTTCCCTTCCCTTCCCTTCCCTTCCCTTCCCTTCCCTTCCCTTCCCTTCCCTTCCCTTCCCTTCCCTTCCCTTCCCTTCCCATCCTTTCCCTTCCCTTCCCTTCCCTTCCCTTCACTTCCCTTCCCTTCACTTCCC